>NW_026263149.1:0-355000 GCF_947179515.1 Apodemus sylvaticus
GAGGATAGAAATCTCTAATATACCATCCATCAAAAAACGTCCAGATCATAGTGGAGAATACAAGTCTTCCTTCCTCCCACAATCAACAGTGACCCAATCAAAATATGGAGGAGAGAATATAAATGAAATTTTAAGGCTACCTTAAGAACATGGTTTCTTTAAATAATTGCTCCACCTGTTATAGTAGAACTGCTTTGCTTAATACAGGAAAATTATGTTGGCTTTAGAATAAGATTATAAAGAAAATGAAAGGAACTTTAAATGATGATGGTAAATTTCCAAGAGAATATTGGTTTGATTTATACATGTACATGTAATAATCACCAAAGAATAGAGAAATAAATTAAAACATAAAATATTTAAATATATTCTTTTAAATTTTTAAATTCATTTTTAAATATTTAAATATTTTTCTTTTAAAAATAGAAGATAGGAATATGTGCAATTAATGTAAATGTATTTAATCCTGAAAATATGAATGATTGAACAAGTTCAGGTTTTGATCTCACTGCTTAAGGAACAAGCACAAGGAGATGTGAGGTACCATAATGGTTGGGGTTCATTTCTGGGTCTTCAATTCTATTCCATTGATCTAACAACCTGTCAGTGTACCAATAACATGCAGTTTCTAACACCTGGCCTGTAGTACTGCTTGAGGTTTGAAATACTGGTTCTGCCAGAAGATCTTATACTGTTGAGAATAGCTTTAGGTATCCTGGATTTTGTTATTCCAGATGAATTTAAGAATTGCTCTTTCTAACTCTATGAGAAATTGAGTTGGGATTTTGATAGAGATTGCAATGAATCTGTAAATTGCTTTTCACAAGAAGGCTATTTTTCCTATATTAATCCTGCCAATCAAAAAGCATGGATAATTTTTCCATCTTCTGAGGTCATCTTTAATTTCTTCCTTCAAAGACTTGAAGATCCTGTCATACTGATCTTTCTGTTTGCTTGCTTAGAATCACGCTAAGATTCTCTATATTGTTTGTGGCTATTTTGAAGTCGTTTATTTCCCATATTTCTTTCTCAGCCTGTTTATCCTTTGATTATAGGAAGGTAACTGATTTGCTTGAGTTAATTTTATATCCAGCCACATTGCTGGAGTTGTTTTATCAGCTGTAGGAGTTCTCTGGTCGAGTTTTTGGGGTTGCTTCAGTATATGATCATATCATCTGAAAATGGTGATATGTTGACTTAGTCCGTTCCAGTTTGTATCCCGTTGACCTCATTTTGTTGTGTAATTGCTCTAGCTATGACTTCAAGTACTATACTGAATAAGGATGTAGGTAGAGGTCAGGCTTGTGTAGTTCCTGCTTTTAGTGGGATTGCTTCAATTTTCTATCCATTTAGTTTGATGTTGGCTCATGGTGTGCTGTACATTGCTTTTACTGTGTTTAGGTACGGGCCTTGAGTACCTGTTCTTTCCAAGACTTTTAACCTGAATGTATGCTGAATTTTGTCAAATGTTTGTTCAGCATCTATTGAAATGACCTTTTTTTTTCTTTGAGTTTGTTTTTGTCGTGGATTTTTCATAGATGTATTTCCATATATTGAACCATCCCTGCATCCTTGGGATGAAGGCTACTTAATCATGATTAATGATCCTTTTGTTGTGTTTTTGGATTCGGTTGGCAAGACCGATTTTATTGTGTATTTTGCACCTAAGGGAATTGGGCTAAAGTTCTCTTTGTGTGGTTTTGGCGTCAGAAAATCGTTGCTTCATACAACCAGTAGGGTTGAGTTCATTTTGTTTCTATTTTCTGGAATAGTTTGAAGAGTATTGCTGTTTGAACTTCTTTGAAATTCTAAAAGAATTGTACACTAAAACCATCTGGTCCTGTGCTATTTTTTGTTGGGAGACTGCCAATGGCCATTTCAATTTCTTAGGGCTTATGGTTCCATTTAAATGGTCTCCTGATTAAATTTTGGTAGACATGGATAGGTAAACAAGACCCAACATTTTGATGCATACAGGAAATATACATGAACAGAGAAGTTTGTCTTACCAGCCTTACTGCTTTTTATTTTCTCCAAAGAATGCTATTTTCTTAACGTCTTTCATATTTTCAAATGTGAAACTAGAGTTTATTGCTAACAGGAAAAACACTGCTGTAGGTTTTAAGGACATACTTTGTCCCTTCACAGTTTTAGCAACTTGTTCAACCCACATATTATGTTATAAGCAGCATTTCCTTTGTATTGTTTATTATTTTGATATATATATTTAATTAATCATTTGTATTAGTTTACGTTTCAAATGATATCCCCTTGTACAAGTAACCCATGTTCAGCTGTCCTTCATTCTATACCTGTTCTTCCCCAATGGCTTTTTCACTATGAGAGTGCTCCTCCACCCACTCCCACCTCACTGTGACTCTAGCATCACCCTATGCTATGACATCCAACATCCCAGAACAAAAGCCTACTCTGAGACTGATATGAGATAAGGCCATACTCTGTTCTATGTGTATCTGGAGCTGCAGAGTGCTCCAGGAATATATATACTTTGGTTGATGGGTTTAGTCTCTGGATGCTCTGGGTTGTCTGGTTAGTTAATTTTCTTATTCTTATAGGCTTGAATCTACATCGGTCAGTATATTATGTCCCCTTACTCCTCCATTGAGGCCCCTGTGATCAGACCAATGGTTAGTTGCACACATCTGCATCTCTAGTTGTCTGTCACTTACAGTCTTTCAGGGGACAATCATACCCTATTCCTGTTAGCAAGCATTTCTTGGCATCAGCATATCATTTGCAGAATTTGTTGTCAGTTCTTCACTACATCTTAGTCATTCTGACTGAAGCAAAATGAAAATGTTATGTTTTATTTCAATTTACTTATTACTAAGGAATTTTTTATTCAATTTGTTTTCTGTAAATGGAATGGATGGTCCCTGGATGGACTTTGCTGAGTCTCTGGTGCATTTTTTCCCTGCATTTCCTTTTCATGGAACAATTCTGGGATGAAAATTGGAAATAAGGAGGTGGGCCAATCCCTCAACTGGGGGCCAAGTCTATCTACTAGAAGTCGTATTTACAGGTTCTATGTCCCATTTGACATATTGACTTTATTTTCTTTGTATTTTGAGTTTTTTTAATATTTATGGTTGTTTTTTACATTTCCAATTTTATCTGCATCCTGGTCTAACTTTGTGACTGTTTAATAAACCATACCTCCTCCAATACTATCTCCCTGAGAATTTCCACACCCCAACCACCAAGTGTCCTCACTCCCTGAGGTTTCCATTCTCTCAAAGGATAGATAGATACATTTCTTGACTGAACCCATACCTGGCAATCCTTTCTTCTATATGTGTAGGGGCCTCAGATCAGCAGTCATAGAATGCTGCCTGGTTGGTGGTCCAATGTCTCAGAAATAGTTGGGACTATTTCTGACTGAAGCAAAATGAAAATGTTATGTTTTATTTCAATTTACTTATTACTAAGGAATTTTTTATTCAATTTGTTTTCTGTAAATGGAATGGATGGTCCCTGGATGGACTTTGCTGAGTCTCTGGTGCATTTTTTCCCTGCATTTCCTTTTCATGGAACAATTCTGGGATGAAAATTGGAAATAAGGAGGTGGGCCAATCCCTCAACTGGGGGCCAAGTCTATCTACTAGAAGTCGTATTTACAGGTTCTATGTCCCATTTGACATATTGACTTTATTTTCTTTGTATTTTGAGTTTTTTTAATATTTATGGTTGTTTTTTACATTTCCAATTTTATCTGCATCCTGGTCTAACTTTGTGACTGTTTAATAAACCATACCTCCTCCAATACTATCTCCCTGAGAATTTCCACACCCCAACCACCAAGTGTCCTCACTCCCTGAGGTTTCCATTCTCTCAAAGGATAGATAGATACATTTCTTGACTGAACCCATACCTGGCAATCCTTTCTTCTATATGTGTAGGGGCCTCAGATCAGCAGTCATAGAATGCTGCCTGGTTGGTGGTCCAATGTCTCAGAAATAGTTGGGATCCAGGCTCATTGAGACTCAAGATCCTCTTAAAGTTTTGCCCTCCACTTCAGGTTCTTTCAATCGTTCCCAATTCAAGCACATGAATCATCAGATTGTGTCGACTGGTTGCATGTAAATACTTTCATCTGACTCATTCTCCTGCTCCTTGGACAGTTCAGATGACAGTAATTATAGGGCCCTTTTTGTGACCATTCCATAGCCTCAGTAATAGTATCAAAACCTTGAGTCCTTCCCTTGAGCTGTATCCCATGTGGAGCTGTCCCTGCCCTCCTTTTCCTCAGGCTCTTCTCCATTTCTTGTCCATGTTGTTTAACAACAGGAAAAATTTGGGTCATAATATTTGACTGTGTGATGGCACACCCATCCCTCAGTTGATGCCCTGTATTTCTGCTGGAAGTAGGCTCTACAAGTTCACTCTCAGTGTAAGGCATTTCATCTAAGGATTCTTCCTTTGTGTCCTAAGGGACTCTCAACTCTCTGGTTACTAGTATATTTTGGAGGTTGCCTGGCCTCCTACCTCCTGAAGTTGCTGTTTCCTTTCTTTCTGCTGGCCCTCAGGTCTTCAGTGCTTTTCCCCTACCCAATATCTGATCATATTTACTTTACGCTTCTCTGGCCTGTACCTTTTCTGACCCAGAATGCTCTCAGGCACCTCCACTCCTATGATATCTATCTTCTCTCTCCCAAGTAGCCTTGAGGCCCTACATTTCTTCATCCTTTTTGAGTTCTTTGCACTATATCTTGTGTATTCTGCAATTTTGGCTGTGGGAATGGAATATACAGTCCTTTGTAAGCACACATTGGTATGTGAGGGCTCAATTTCTCTTTGAGCTTGTCAATTGAAAAATTTATTTTCAGTTCTATAGATCTTAATCATACTGAGTAGGCAAGATTGAATTCTTTTTATGTTTTATTTCAATTTACTTAAGTAGTGATGATGTTTATTAATTTATAAAATATTTCTTTACCATTATAAATTAGATACCAATCTAATCCGAATGTAATAAATATTATTAATTCATTCAATATTATACTAAATTGAATACTTTAAGGTTTTGAATAATTAGATATTAATATTATATTAGAAGTATAGATAAAAATGTGTTTTCAGTGTTCTCTGTTTATTCAGTTTTTCCTTGCTGTGCAGAAGCTGTTCAGTTTCATAGATAAATATTTGTGCATTGTTTGCATTAATTCTGAAATTATAATCATTACTGAAGTGTTTAAATATATCCATTTTTGATCGCTGGCCAAAGATTTCTTCTAGCAGTTTTCAGAAGTTTTATATTAACTGGGGACTAGTGTGTTTTTAAATTTCATATAAATGTCGCTCTGAATTCATTCTGCAAAAACCATATTCACTTTTCCCACATATCATATGTTGATATTCCTATTTTCCCTCAGTTTCAATTTTTGTCATTTTTTGCATGAAAAGTTTTTTCGGGGATGAGTTGATAATTGAAACGTGCTACTTGCACAAAATGTAAATTTATATAGCTTTAAAAATAGAATTTGCAATTCAATAGATGAAGCCACAAACTGTTGCACAATAAGATGGGAAATTACCATGAATTCTATAAATGTGGTGTTGTAGGTTTGTAGATGTAGAACAATTGAAGACGCAAAAGAATACATACATCCAAAATCTAAATAACCTTTGAAAGCTTGTTTAAAAAGATAACATTTTCTTTTGTAATATCTATCTAAACTCTATCACTTACTGTCCTGGCTGGTGTTGTGTGTCAACTTGACACAGGCTAGAGTTATCACAGAGAAAGGAGGTTCATTTGAGGAAATAAATGACTCAATGAGATCCAGCTGTTGGACATTTTTTCAATTAGTGATCAAGGTAGAAGGGCCCCTTGTGGGTGGTACCACCTCTGGGCTGGCAGTCATGGGATCTATAAAAGCTTAGGCTGAGCAAGCCAGAGGAAGCAAGCCAGTAAGTAACATCCCTCCATGACCCCTGCATCAGCTCCTGCTTCCTGACCTGCTTGAGTTCCACTCCAGATTCTGTTTAATGATGAAGACCAGCATGGAATAAACCCTTTCATAAAAATAACACCAAAAATAACAGGAAGCAACAATCACTATTCCTTAATAGGTTTTAACATCAGTGGACTTAATTCCCCAATAAAAAGGCAGTAACTGAAATATTTTTCATGTAAATCTTCAATTTTACCAGAATATGTTTGTAATTTCTCTGTCATTTAATTTAGGAATGTTTTTGATTTCTACCATTTTATGTATATTATTCCATGATAATTTCCAATTTTAACATGTATTTCTATATATTTCTACAATTTTATCAGACTTGTTTTCCATGTAAGTTATTAATCTTCTCAGGAAAAATTTATGATGGCATTTTCAATCAGCTTATAAATATTTTTATTCCTACCATTTTATCTCCAAAGTTTTCATGATAATCTTCAGTTTTAACATGTTATTCTATATGTGTCTACAATTTTATCAGAAATACATTCCATATAAATCTTCAGGTCTATTATAATGTTTTTCTACATCCTTTTTCTTTTTTCTTTTTTCTTTTTTCTTTTTATTCGATATATTTTTTATTTAAATTTCCAATGGTTTCCCCTTTTCTAGCCCCCACTCCCCGAAAGTCCCATAAGCCCCCTTCTCTCCCCCTGTCCTCCCACCCACCCCTTCCCACTTCCCAATTCTGGTTTTGCCCTATACTTCTTCACCTAGTCTCTCCAGAACAAGGGGCCACTCCTCCGTTCTTCTTGTACCTCATTTGATGTGTGGATTATGTTTCTTTTTTTCATTAGATATACTTATTTACATTTCAAAGTGTTTTTCTGTCCTGGTCACAGCCCTCCCCTACCCATGGAAGTGGGTCCCATACTACATCTCCACTTCCCCTGTTACCCAATCAACACCATCCTCCTTCCGTGTCCTGGTGTTCCTCTACACTGCTACATAGATCCCTTCCCGGACCTGGAGCCTCTCCAATCTTTGATGTCCAAAAATGCCATCCTCTGCTATCTATGAATCTGGACCCATGGGTAACATCATGTGTACTATCTGGTTGATGATTTTTTTCCCTGGGGACTCTGGGAGTACTGGGTTACTCATAGAGTTGTTCCTCCTATGATGCTATCTGATCCTTCCTAGAAAATGGAACAAAACATCCATAGAAGGAGATACAGAGACAAAGTGTGGAGGTGAGTGAGGGAAAGACCATACAGAATATCACCCCACATCTTGATCCATCCCATATACAGTCACAAAACCCACACTATTGTGGATGCCCAGAAATACTTGCTGACTGGAGTTGGATATAGCTGTAACTTGGGATGGTCTGCTAGAGACAAATATAGAGGGGAACATACGCAGCCAGCCAGGGAACTGAGCACAGGGTCCCCAATGGGGGAGTTGGAGAAAGAACCCAAGGAGCTGAAGGATTCTAATTCTTTTTTTTTTAAATTAATTTAGCATTGTTCTTTATGTCTACCATTTTACTCTTAATTTTTCATGAAAATTATCTATTTTAACGTGCCTATCTTTATATTTTTTCAATTTTGTCAGACATACTTTCCATATATATCTTTTATTAATATTTACTGAATGGCTAGCTGAGTGTACTCTCTGTATTTTTCATGCACTAGTAGAGCTCCCAGGTGAGATCTATATCCATTTCCAGTCAGGAAAACACTTGTTGGAATTCATGATGGTGTCTGGATATTATAATTGTATATGGGATGGATCCATAGGTGGGGTAGTCTCTGAATGGTCTTTCTGTCATACTCTGCTCAATAATTTGTCTCTTTATCTCCTTCTGTGACTATTTTGCTCTGCCTTTTAAGAAGAACCAGATAGCATCACAGGAGGAACAATATGAGTAACATATGAGTAACCCAGTATTCCCAGAGCTCCCAGGGAAAGAATTATCAACCAGATACTACACATGGCGATACCCATGACCTCCGATGCATAGGAAGCAGAGGACGGCCTTGATGGACATCAAAGGGAGGAGATGCCCCTGTTCCGGGAAAGGAACCATGGAGCAGTGTAGGGGAACACCAGGAGAGGGAAGCTGAAGGAAGTTGATTGGGGAACAGGGGGAGAGGAGATGTATTAAGGAATTTTGGAACTGAGTTTGAGACTAGGAAAGGTCAAACCATTTGAAAAGAAAATAAAGTTTACCTAATGAAAAAAGTATAAGGAAATAGAAACATAACATGATTGATCTGAAGATTTATGTAGAACATAGTTCTGATAAAATTGTAGAAAAATACAGAATAATATGTTGAAACTGAATAGTACAATTGAAAGTTCCACAGATAAAATTGTAGGGATAAAAATATTTCTAATCTGTCATAACACCAAATTGTAAATATTTTCTGATAAAACTGAAGATTTACATTGAAAATGTTTCTGATAAAATTGAAGAAATATTTAGAAAAACATGTTAAAATTAAAGACCATCATGGAAAATCATGCAGATAAAATGGTAGGCATAAAAATATTTCTAAGTTGATTGGAAATGGAATTATAATTTTTTTCTGATAAATTTAAAGACTTACATGAAAAATACATCTGATACTCTCTGCCATTTCATTTTGGGGAATTGAGTAGAATGAAGTTAAGAGATATTACTGAGTGATGATTGTTGCTTCCTGTTATTTTGGTGTTATTTTTATGTTTGTGTGGTTACTTATTTGGGGTTTTGTCATAAGATCACTTTCTTGCTTTTTCTAGGGTGTAATTTCCCTCCTTGTGTTGGTGTTTTGCATTTATTATCTTTTGTTGGGCTGGGTTTGTAGAAAGATATTGTGTAAATTTGGTTTTATCATGGAACGTCTTGGTTTCTCCAACTATGGTGATTTCAGAGTTTGGCAGGGTATAGTGGTATGAACTAGCATATATGTTCTCTTCGGAACTGTATGAGATTTGCCCAGGATCTTCTGGCTTTCATGGCCTCTGTTGAGAAATTTGCTCTAATTCTCGTGGGTCTGCCCTTGTAAGTTAGTTGACATTTCCCCTTAATGCTTTTAATAGTCTATGTATTTCATAGTACATTTGGTGTTTTGATTGTTATGTGACTGGAGGAATATGTGCTCTGGTCCAGTCTCGATTGAGTTCTCTAGACTGCTTGTATGTTCATGGGCTTCTCTTTCTTTAGGTTAGAGAAGTTTTCTTCTTTAATTTTGTTGAAGACATTTACTGGCTCTTTAAATTGTAAATACTCACTCTCTTCTATACTTATAATCTTAAGGTTTCTTCTCATTGTGTCCTGAATTTCCTGGATGTTTTGGTTTAAAAGACTTTTGTATTTTGCATTTTCTTTTACAGTAGAGTCAATGATTCCTATGATGTGTTCAGCACCTAAGATTCTTTCTTCTATCTCTTGTATTCTGTTGTTGATGCTTACATCAATGACTATTGATTTCTTGCCAATATTTTCTATCTTCAGAATTGTCTGCCTTTGTGATTTCTTCATTATTTCTACTTCCAATTTTAGATCCAGGATGGCTTTGTACAGTTCCTTTACTTGTTTGTTTGTGTTTTCCTGTAATTCTTTAAGGTAATTTTGTATTCTGTCTATTTTCACATGTTCTCCTCTATTTCTTTAAGGGATTATTGTGTTTTCTCTTTAAAGGCTTTTACTTCTTGACCAGTGTTCTCCTGTAGTCTTTTTCTTTTTTGCCCTTTTTATAATTTTATTTTCTTTTAATTACTTTTTTGCGTGCTATTTGAGATGTTTTGTCTGTGTAGCATTTGTTGTCCTGGAAACACTGTACATAGGACTGGCCTACAATACACGCAGATCCACCTGTGTCCACCTAGTGCATGCTGGGATTATGTTATTTTTATTTTTTATTCGATATAATTTATTTACATTTCAAATGATTTCCCTTTTCTAGCCGCCCGCACTCGCCGAAAGTCCCGTAAGCCCCCTTCTCTTCCCCTGTCCTCCCACCCACCACTTCCCTCTTCCCCGTTCTGGTTTTGCCGAATACTGTTTCACTGAGTCTTTCCAGAACCAGGGGCCACTCCTCCTTTCTTCTTGTACCTCATTTGATGTGTGGATTATGTTTTGGGTATTCCAGTTTTCTAGGTTAATATCCACTTATTAGTGAGTGCATACCATGATTCACCTTTGGAGTCTGGGTTACCTCACTTAGTATGATGTTCTCTAGCTCCATCCATTTGCCTAAGAATTTCATGAATTCATTGTTTCTAATGGCTGAATAGGACTCCATTGTGTAGATATACCACATTTTTTGCATCCACTCTTCTGTTGAGGGATACCTGAGTTCTTTCCAGCATCTGGCAATTATAAATAGGGCTGCTATGAACATAGTAGAGCATGTATCCTTATTACATGGTGGGGAGTCTTCTGGGTATATGCCCAGGAGTGGTATAGCAGGATCTTCTGGAAGTGAGGTGCCCAGTTTTCGGAGGAACCGCCAGACTGCTTTCCAGAGTAGTTGTACCAATTTGCAACCCCACCAGCAGTGGAGGAGTGTTCCTCTTTCTCCACACCCTCTCCAACACCTGCTGTCTCCTGAATTTTTAATCTTAGCCATTCTGACTGGTGTAAGATAAAATCTTAGGGTTGTTTTGATTTGCATTTCCCTAATGACTAATGAAGTTGAGCATTTTTTTAAGATGCTTCTCCACCATCCGAAGTTCTTCAGGTGAGAATTCTTTGTTTAACTCTGTACCCCATTTTTAATAGGTTTTCTGGAGTCTAACTTCTTGAGTTCTTTATATATATTGGATATTAGCCCTCTATCTGATGTAGGATTGGTGAAGATCTTTTCCCAATTTGTTGGTTGCCGATTTGTCCTCTTGATGGTGTCCTTTGCCATACAGAAACTCTGTAATTTTATGAGGTCCCATTTGTCAATTCTTGCTCTTAGAGCATACGCTATTGGTGTTCTGTTCAGAAACTTTCTCCCTGTACCGATGTCTTCAAGGGTCTTCCCCAATTTCTTTTCTATTAGCTTCAGAGTGTCTGGCTTTATGTGGAGGTCCTTGATCCATTTGGATTTGAGCTTAGTACAAGGAGACAAGGATGGATCAATTCGCATTCGACTGCATGCTGACCTCCAGTTGAACCAGCACCATTTGATGAAAAGGCTATCTTTTTTCCATTGGATGTTTTCAGCCTCTTTGTTGAGGATCAAGTGGCCATAGGTGTGTGGGTACATTTCTGGATCTTCAATCCTGTTCCATTGATCCTCCTGCCTGTCACTGTACCAATACCATGCAGTTTTTAACACTATTGCTCTGTAGTATTGCTTGAGGTCATGGATACTGATTCCCCCAGATTTTCTTTTGTTGCTGAGAATAGTTTTAGCTATCCTGGGTTTTTTGTTGTTCCAGATGAATTTGATAATTGCTCTTTCTAACTCTGTGAAGAATTGAGTTGGGATTTGGATGGGTATTGCATTGAATCTGTATAGTGCTTTAGGCAAAATGGCCATTTTAACTATATTGATTATACCAATCCATGAGCATGGGAGGTTTTCCCATTTTTTGAGGTCTTCTTCCATTTCCTTCTTCAGATTCTTGAAGTTCTTGTCATACAGATCTTTCACATGTTCGGTAAGAGTCACCCCAAGATACTTTATACTGTTTGTGGCTATTGTGAAGGGGGTCATTTCCCTAAATTCTTTCTCAGCCTGCTTATCCTTTGAGTATAGAAAGGCCACTGATTTGCTTGAGTTGATTTTATAACCTGCCACTTTGCTGAAGTTGTTTATCAGCTGTAGGAACTCTCTAGTGGAGTTCTTTGGGTCACTTAGGTAGACGATCATGTCGTCTGCAAATAATGATAGTTTGACTTCTTCCTTTCCAATTTGTATCCCTTTGACCTCCTTATGTTGTCGAATTGCCCGAGCTAGTACCTCAAGTACAATATTGAAAAGATAAGGAGAAAGAGGGCAGCCTTGTCTGGTCCCTGATTTCAGTGGGATTGCTTCAAGTTTCTCTCCATTTAGTTTGATGCTGGCTGCCGGTTTCCTGTATATTGCTTTTACTATGTTTAGGTATGGGCCTTGAATTCCTGTTCTCTCCAAGACTTTAAGCATGAAAGGATGCTGAATTTTGTCAAATGCTTTTTCAGCATCCAATGAAATGACCATGTGGTTTTGTTGTTTGAGTTTGTTTATGTAGTGGATTGTATTGATGGATTTCCGTATATTGAACCAACCCTGCATTCCTGGGATAAAGCCTACTTGATCATGGTGGATGATCGTTTTGATGTGTTCTTGGATTCGGTTGGCAAGAATATTATTGAGTATTTTTGCATCGATGTTCATAAGGGAAATTGGTCTGAAGTTCTCTTTCTTTGTTGGATCTTTTTGTGGTATTGGTATCAGCGTAATTGTGGCTTCGTAGAAGGAATTGGGTAGTGTTCCTTCTGTTTCTATTTTGTGGAATTGTTTGAAGAGTATTGGTGTTAACTCTTCTTTGAAGGTCTGGTAGAATTCTGCACTGAAGCCATCTGGTCCTGTGCTTTTTTTTGGTGGGAAGACTTTCTATGACTCCTTCTATTTCTTTAGGCATTATGGGACAGTTTAGATGGTCTAGTTGGTCCTGATTTAATTTTGGTATTTGGTATCTGTCAAGGAAATTCTCCATTTCCTCTAGATTCTCCAGTTGTGTTGAGTACAGGCTCTTGTAATAGGATCTGATGACTTTTTGGCAAGATTTTTATTGAGTAATTTTGCATCGATGTTCATAAGGGAAATTGGTCTGAAGTTCTCTTTCTTTGTTGGATCTTTTTGTGCCTTTGGTATCAGCGTAATTGTGGCTTCGTAGAAGGAATTGGGTAGTGTTCCTTCTGTTTCTATTTTGTGGAATAGTTTGAAGAGTATTGGTGTTAAGTCTTCTTTGAAGGTCTGGTAGAATTCTGCACTGAAGCCATCTGGTCCCGTGCTTTTTTGGTTGGAAGACTTTCTATGACTCCTTCTATTTCTTTAGGCATTATGGGACTGTTTAGATGGTCTAGTTGGTCCTGATTTAATTTTGGTATTTGGTATCTGTCAAGGAAATTGTCCATTTCCTCCAGATTCTCCAGTTGTGTTGAGTATAGGCTCTTGTAGTAGGATCTGATGATTTTTTGGATTTCCTCAGTTTCCGTTGTTATGTCTCCCTTTTCATTTCTAAGTTTGTTAATTTGGATACTTTCTCTGTGCCCTTTGGTCAGTCTGGCTATGGGTTTATCTATCTTGTTGATTTTCTCAAAGAACCAGCTCCTGGTTTTGTTGATTTTTTGTATGGTTCTCTTTGTTTCTACTTGATTGATTTCGGCCCTGAGTTTGATGATTTCCTGCCTTCTACTCCTCCTGGGCGAAATAGCTTCTTTTTGTTCTAAGGCTTTCAGGTGTGTCATTAAGCTGGTAATGTATGCTCTCTCCATTTTCTTTTTGGAGGCACTCAGGGCTATGAGTTTTCCTCTTAGCACTGCTTTCATTGTGTCCCATAGATTTGGGTATGTTGTGTTTTCATTTTCATTGTGTTCTAAAAAGTCTTTAATTTCTTTATTTCTTCCTTGACCAAGGTATCATTGAGTAGACTATTGTTCAGTTTCCACGTGTATGTGGGTTTTCTGTTGTTTCTGTTGCTATTGAAGACCACTTTTACTCCATAGTGATCAGATAGGAGGCATGGGATTAGTTCTATCTTCTTATATTTGTTGAGGTCTGTCTTGTGACCAATTATATGGTCGATTTTGGAGAAGGTACCATGAGGTGCTGAGAAAAAGGTATATTCTTATGTTTTAGGATAGAATGTTCTATATATATCTGTTAAATCTAATTGGTCCAAAGCTTCAATTAGTTTCAGTGTGTCCCTGTTTAGTTTCTGTTTTCCTGATCGGTCCATTGAGGAAAGTGCAGTGTTGAAGTCACCCACAATTACTGTGTTAGGTGCAATGTGTGCTTTTAGTTTTAATAAAGTTTCTTTTAAGAAAGAGGGTGCCCTTGCATTTGGGGCATAGATGTTCAGGATTGACAGTTCTTCTTTTTGTATTTTTCCTTTGACCAGCAAGAAGTGTCCCTCAGGGTCTCTTTTGATGACTTTGGGTTGAAAGTCAATTTTATCTGATATTAAAATGGCTACTCCAGCTTTTTTCCTGAGACCATTTCCTTGTAAAATTGTCTTCCAGCCTTTTACTCTAAGGTAGTGTTTGCCTTTGACCCTGAGGTGTGTTTCCTGTAAGCAGCAAAATGTAGGGTCCTGTTTATGTATCCATTCAGTTAGTCTGTGTCTTTTTATTGGGGCATTAAGTCCATTGATGTTAAGAGATATTAAGGAATAGTGATTGTTACTTCCTATCATTTTTAACGTTATTTTTTAAATTTGAATGCTTAACTTCTTTTGGGTTTGATGAAAGGTTACTATCTTGCTTTTTCCAGGGTGAAGTTTCCCTCCTTGTATTGGTGTTGTCCTCCTATTATCCTTTTTAGTGCTGGGTTTGTGGATAGATATTGGGTAAACTTGGTTTTGTCATGAAATATCTTAGTTTCTCCATCTATGGTGATTTGAGTTTTGCTGGATATAGTAGTTTTGGTTGGCATTTGTGTTCTCTTAGAGTCTGCATGAGATCTGCCCAGGACCTTCTAGCCTTCATAGTCTCAGGTGAAAAGTCGGCTGTGATTCTGATAGGTCTTCCTTTATATGTTACTTGGCCTTTTTCTCTTACTGCCTTTAGTATTCTTTCTTTGTTTAGAACATTTGGTGTTTTGATTATTATGTGACGGGAAGTATTTCTGTTCTGGTCCAGTCTGTTTGGAGTTCTGTAGGCTTCTTGTATATTCACGGGCATCTCTCTCTTTAGGTTAGGGAAGTTTTCTTCCATAATTTTATTGAAGATATTTGCTGGCCCTTTAAGTTGTAAATCTTCACTCTCATCTATGCCTATAATCTTTAGGTTTGGTCTTCTCATTGCGTCCTGGATTTCCTGGATATTTTGGGTTACAAGCTTTTTGCATTTTGCATTTTCTTTAACTGTTGAGTCCATGGTTTCTATGGAATCTTCAGCATCTGAGATTCTTTCTTCTATCTCTTGTATTCTGTTGTTGATATTTGCATCTATGTCCCCTGATTTCTTCCCAAGGCTTTCTATCTCCAAAGTTGCCTCCCTTTGAGTTTTCTTAGTTGTTTCTGCTTCTGATTTTAGATCCTGGATGGTTTTGCTTAGCTCCTTCACTTGCTTGTTTGTGCTTTCCTGTAATTCTTTAAGAGATTTTTGTGTTTCCTCTTTCATGAGCTCAGCCTGTTGACCAAAGTTCTCCTGTATTTCTTTAAGAGCTTTTTGTGTTTCGTCTTTCATGACCTCAGCCTGTTGAGCAAAGTTCTCCTGTATTTCTTTAAGTGTTTTTTGCATTTCCTCCTTGTTGGCTTTTGTATTCTCCTGGATTTCTTTCAATGATTTTTGTGTTTCCCTTGCAAGGGCTTCTAACTTTTGATCCATTTTCTCCTGAACTTCTTTAAGTATGTCCTTCATGTGTTCCTGTACCGGCATCATGACCAGTGATTTTAAATCCAAATCTTGTTTTACTGGTGTGATGGGGTATCCAGGACATGTTGGTAGAGGAGAATTGGGTTCAGATGTTGCCATATTGCCTTGATTTCTGTTAGTGACGTTCCTGCGTTTGCCTTTTGCCATCTAGTTCTCACTGGTATTAGTTTGTCTTGTCAGTGCTGGACTCACCAGTGCAAGCTGCCCCTTCCCAGTTGGCCTCTGGTGCACAGCTTACCTCCTGCACTGCCTGTAGACTAGGTGCTGCTGCCCAGGCTGTTCAGATCCCAAAGCAGGCACCCGAAGGCTCCCGCTGGGGCCCACTGGATTCACTGGAGCACACTGACTTCTCCCAGCTGGCCGCCCGGAAGCCCAGCTAGCCTCTTGCAGGATCTGGAGATGTGGTGCGGCTGCCCAGGCTGATCTGGATCCGGAAGCGGAGAGAGTTGAGCTGAGGGCTTCCACCTGAGGCCTTGCCCCAGATTGTGTCTGTGGACCAGATGGAGTCCGTGTGCACCACCAGGGAGTGCCAACGGTGTATGCTGCTGTGACCTATCCTGTGTTCAGCTCACTGCACTGGGCAGCCGATCCCCAAACCAGGCTGGCGCACACAAGGTTAGCCTGGCCGCCCAGGCCCTGAGTCCAGGCAAAAGCCTTGGAGACCAAGGTCCGAGCAAAGTTCCCCTAGGGCTATGACTGTTAATTGGGTCTGCCAGGTGACTAGGATGGCGGGCGTGCGCTCCCGCGCTCCCTGAAAGCGCCGGGAGAGTCTGCTGTGCTAACAACCTCCTGGGCGGGTTGACTCATAGATGGCCCACCAAGCCGCCCAGTTCTTGGGGTCAGTCCTGTACCTTTTGGGGCCTAGACCCCCGCTTTGTTAGCCTCAGTCTATGCCTGTTACAGGTCTGCCCGCCAGAGCTCTCTGTCATCCTGCAGGCAAAATGGCGGCACACACGCAGGCCTGGGCAAAAAACCTCCTGGCTGGGTTGGCACCCCGATGGCCCCCCGACCAGCCCAGGGCCTGTGTGCAGGCCAACGCCCGTCGGGCTCAGAGCACCGTGGTGTTGGCCTCGGATTATGTTTGTGTACCTCAGTCTGTCCTATCCCTGGAGTCCGAAACCAAGATGGATGCACCTCTCCTGACTGGTGGGAGGCCGAGTTCTGAAGTGGCTTCTGTGCAGGAAAGGTGCTGCACAACCGCAGCTGCTTGCCGCCCGGCTGGTCAGTGAAGGTCAGTGGTCGTGGGCGCAGGGCCTAACTGGACCCTGTGTCGCCTTGGTTCCACTGCTGATGGCCCTTCAGCTGGACCAGCCACTGCTGCACTGCCGCTCCCGCCGCCGCTCCCGCCGCCGCCGCTGCCGCTGCCGCCGCTGCCTCTCCTGTAGTCTTATAAGGAGTTATTTTTGTCTTTCTTCAAGCCCTCTATCAGCATCTTGCAATAAGATTTCAAATCCAACTGTTGCTTTCCCAACATTTAGGGGTATCTAGGAATTGCTGTGGAGGGATCTCTGGATTCTGATGTTGCCAAGTAGACTTGCTTTCTGTTGATAGGGTTCTTGGGCTTGACTTTAGCCATCTGGTTGTCTCTGCTGTTAGTTGGTCTAGCTGCATTTGGCTGAATATTGTCCCTCCTGTGGGCCTGTAAGCTGGGTCTGTACTTCTAAGAGACCAACATTCTTCTGGCAGGATTTGTGCACAGAAGTCTGCGGAACCGCCAACTTCCTGGTGCAAATGGTGAACAGAAGACTCCTGTCCCAGCAGCTACAGTGATCTTATGCCCTGGTGGTGTGTGCACCTACCTGTTGCATCCAGAGAGAATGTGGAAGTCTCACTTATGAGCTCAGACGTGAAAGTGCCTCTGGGAGATTACTCTCTCCTTGTGGCCAGTTCATTGAAGGCTGTGGAACTGCCTGGATTCCTGATAGCAATGGAGAACAGAAGACTCTTGTCTCAGCAGCTCCACTGATCTATTTAACTATTGGTTAAATTAGTATTTGTCATGAAATATGTAGGCTGTTAATTAGCTTTCCCATGATTAGTAGCTTGAGCTGGCACTTGTGTTCTCTTATGATATGTTGGCATCTACCCATGTTATTCAGGCTTTTATAATCTCTGAGGAAAAGTGTGGTATAATTCTGATTGGTCTGCCTTTATATATTACTTGACTTTTCCCATTATGGCTTTTAATATTGTTTCTTTGTTTTGTGTATTTCTAGTTCTGAGTGTTGATTATGTAATGGAAGGAATTTTTTGGTTTACACAATGTAGAGTTATGTAAGCTTCTTGTATGTTCATGGGCATCTCTTTATTTATGTTAGGGAAGTTTTCTTCAATAAGTTTGTTGAAGATATTTACTAGCCCTTTATGTTGGCAATCCCTGCTCCTTAGGTTTTTGTGCTGGACTTCCTTAGTGATGTGTATTAGGAATATTTTGCATTTTGCATTTTTTTACTGTTATATTAACATTTTCTATGGTATCTTCTGCACCTGAAATTCTCTTTTCTGTCTCCTGCAATCTGTTGGTGAAGCTTACATCTATTGAAGAGAGGGGGTATAATTTGAAATGAAATCTAATATTTTTTTTTGTATTTTTTTAAAAATTTTTTAAATTTATTTTCAATATTCTTTGTTTACATTCTAGAAGCCTTCCCCTTTCCCAGTCCCCACCCCCATATGTTCCATCAGTCCTCTTCTCTCCATCCATTCTCCTGTCTTTCCCCCTCCCTTTTCTCAGTCCTGGTACTCCCCTACTATGCTGGATCAAGCCTTTCCAGGATTAGGGTCCTCTTCTTCCTTCTTCATGGGAATCATTTGATATGCTAATTGTATCTTCAGTATAAAGAGCTTCAGGACTAATTAATATCCACTTATCAATGATTTCATTTGATGTGTATTCTTTTGTGATTGCGTTACCTCGCTTAGGATGATATTTTCCAATTCCATCCATTTGCCTAAAAATTTCTTGAATTCATTGCTTTTAATTGCTGAATAGTACTCCATTGTGCATATATATATATACCACATTTTCTGAATCTATTCCTCCACTGAGGGATATCTGGGTTGTTTCCAGCTTCTAGCTATTATAAATAAGGCTGCTATGAACATAGTGGAGCATGTGTCCTTATTGCATCCTGGGGAATCCTCTGGGTATATGCCCAGGAGTTGTATAGCAGGGTCCTCTGGAAGTGCCATGTCCAGTTTTCTTAGGAACCGCTAGACTGATTTCCATAGTGGTTGTACCATCTAGCAGTCCCACCAGCAGTGAAGAAGTGTTCCTCTTTCTCCACATCCTCACCAACACCTGCTGTCTCCTGAGTTTCTGACCTTAGCCATTCTGACTGGTGTGAGGTGAAATCTCAGGGTTGTTTTGATCTGCATTTCCCTAATGGCTAATGATGTTGATCATTTCTTAAGGTGTTTCTTGGCCATCTGAATTTCTTCACGTAAAAATTCTTTGTACCCCATTTTTAATAGGGTTATTAGGTTCCCTGGGGGCTAACTTCTTGAGTTCTTTGTATATATTGGATATTAGCCCTCTATCAGATATAGGGTTGGTGAAGATCTTTTCCCTATTTGTTGGTTGCCATTTTGTCCTTTTGAAGGTGTCCTTTGCCTTACAGAAACTTTGTAATTTCATGAGGTCCCATTTGTCAATTCTTGATCTTAGAGCATAAGCTATTGGTGTTCTGTTTAGGAACTTTTCCCCTGTGCCTATGTCCTCAAGGGTTTTACACAGTTTCTTTTCTATTAGTTTCAGTGTGTCTGGTTTTATGTGCTGGTCCTTGATCCACTTGGAGTTGAGCTTAGTACACGGAGATAAGAAGGGATCTCCAGTTGAGACACCACCATTTGTTGAAAAGGCTATCTTTTTTCCACTGGATGCTTTCAGCTCCTTTGTTGAACATCAAGTGACCATAGGTGTGTGGATTCATTTCTGGGTCTTCAATTCTATTCCGTTGGTCCACTTGCCTGTCCCTGTGCCAATACCATGCAGTTTTTAACACTATTGCTCTGTAGTATTGCTTGAGGTCTGGGATACTAATACCCACAGAACTTCTTTTACTGTTGAGAATAGTTTTAGCTATCCTGGGTTTTTATTATTCCAGATAAATTGGAGAATTTCTTTTTCCAATTCTGTGAAGAACTGAGTTGGGATTTTGATGGAGATTGCATTGAATCTGTACATTGCTTTTGGCAAGATAGCCATTTAACTATATTAATTCTGCCAGTCCATGAGCATGGCAGATTTTTCCATTTTCTGAGGTCTTCTTCGATTTCTTTCTTCAACGACCTAAAGTTGTTCAAATGCAAAGGCACCCTCATTCATAAAAGAAACTTTACTAAAGCTCAAAGCACACATTGAACCTAACACAATAATTTTGGGTGACTTCAACACTGCACTTTTCTCAATGGACTGATCAGGAAAACTCGGCATGTGAAATCTCTCCCAATGTCATTTGGATTTGTTCTGAGTACTTTTTCCCTCCTTTATGCCTTTGGGACATTGGGAATATCCAGAGAATTCTCCATCATCAGTGTAACTATGAACTTTGTTGTTGGCAATGTGGCTTCTAATTTTTGTGATAGGGAAACCAATTCTTTTAAATAAAAATAAATAACAACAAAAATAAAAGTTTATTGAGCCACAGCTGAACTGGGAACACCTTTTTGTCAGGTGGGGTGAGAGTCTGTTGAAGAAGTTGCACTTGTGGTCTGTACAGAATGTTATGGCTGGGGCTGAAGAGAGGCTCAGTAAATAAGAGCACTGGCTGCTCTCACAGAGACTCTGGGTTCAGTCCCCAGCACCTATGTAGAAGCTCACTGCCACTTACGTAGGAGAACTAACGTCCTCTTCTGAGCTCCTTGAACACCAGGCATGCATGTGGTGCACATATAAACATCCAGATGAACACTCACACATAAAAATGAAAATAAATCTTATTTTTTAAAAAAAACAGGAAAACAGAAACTAAACAGTGACACAGTGAAAGTAATTGAAGCTTTGGACCAATTAGATTTAACAGATATATATAGAACATTTCACCCTAAAGCAAAAGTATATACCTTTTTCTCAGCACCTCATGGTACCTTCTCCAAAATCGACCATATAATTGGTCACAAGACAGATCTCAACAAATATAAAAAGATCGAACTAATCCCATGCCTTCTATCAGATCACTATGGAGTAAAAGTGGTCTTCAATAGCAACAAAAACAGCAGAAAGCCCACATACACATGGAAACTGAACAATACTCTACTAAATGATACCTTGGCCAGGGAAGAAATAAATAAATAAATCAAAGACTTTTTAGAATTTAATGAAAATGAAGACACAACATACCCAAATCTATGGGACACAATGAAAGCAGTGCTAAGAGGAAAACTCATAGCCCTGAGTACCTCCAAAAAAAAAAAAAAAAAAAATGGAGAGAGCATACACTAACAGCTTAATGACACACCTGAAAGCCCTGGAGCAAAAAGAAGCTAATTTACCCAGGAGGAGTAGAAGGCAGGAAATCATCAAACTCAGGGGTGAAATCAGTCAAGTAGAAACAAAGAATCAACAAAACCAGGAGCTGGTTCTTTGAGAAAATCAACAAGATAGATAAACCCTTAGCCAGACTGACCAAAGGGCACAGAGACAGTATCCAGATTAACAAACTTAGAAATGAAAAGGGAGATATAACAACAGAAACTGAGGATATTAAAAAAAAATCATCAGTTCTTACTACCAAAGCCTATCTTCAACACAACTGGAGAATCTGGAGGAAATAGACAATTTCCTAGACAGATACCAAACACCAAAATTAAATCAGGATCAAATAGATCATCTAAACAGTTCCATAATCCCTAAAGAAATAAAAGGGGTCATAGAAAGTCTCCCAAGCAAAAAAAGCACGGGACCAGATGGCTTCAGTGCAGAATTCTATCAGACCTTCAAAGAAGACCTAACAATACTCTTCAAACCGTTCCACAAAATAGAAACAGAAGGAACACTACTCATTTCATTCTACGAAGCCACAGTTACACTGATACCAAAACCACACAAAGTTACAACAAAAAAAAGAGAGCCTCAGGCCAATTTCCCTTATGAATATCGATGCAAAAATACTCAATAAAATTCTTGCCAACTGAATCCAAGAACACATCAAAACAATCATCCACCACGATCAAGTAGGCTTTATCCCGGGAATGCAGGGTTGGTTCAATATACGGAAATCCATCAATGCAATCAACTACATAAACAAACTCAAAGAAAAATCCATATGATCATCTCATTAGATGCTGAAAAAGCATTTGACAAAATCCAGCATCCTTTCATGCTAAAAGTTTTGGAAAGGACAGGAATTCAAGTCCCATACCTAAACATAATTAAAGCAATATACAGTAAACTCATAGCCAACATCAAACTAAATGGAGAGAAACTTGAAGCAATCCCACTAAAATCAGGGACTAGACAAGGCTATCCTCTCTCTCCATATCTTTTCAATATAGTACTTGAAGTCCTAGCTAGAGCAATTAGACAACATAAGGAGGTCAAAGGTATACAAATTGGTAAGGAAGAAGTAAAATTATCACTATTTGCAGGTGACATGATAGTATACTAAAGTGACCCAAAAAAAACTCCACCAGAGAACTCCTACACCTGATAAACAACTTAAGCAAAGGGGGAGGTATTAAAATCAACTCAAACAAGTCAGTTGCCTTCCTATACTCGAAGGATAAGCAGACTGAGAAAGAAGTTAGGAAAATGACACCCTTCACAAGAGCCACAAACAATATAAAGTATCTTGGTGTGACTCTAACCAAACAAGTAATCTAATATTAATGATTAATTAAAAACATATAACAAGATAATAAATAATACAAAAGAAATGGTGTACACAAAGTAGTATGCAGGTTGAACAAGGAAATGTTATGACTGTGATGGGAAAAAAGTATGTACTTAAAAACCTACAGCTGTGTTTTTCTTTTTAGCAACAAACTCTAGTTTGACATTAGAAAATAAGAAACACATTAAGAAAGAGCATCCCTTGGAAACAAAATTAGTAAGGCCTATAGGAAAAAAACTTCACTGTAGATATATGTCAATGGAAAAATGTGATCCAAAATGTCTGCTACAAAATAAGTCTGAAATGACTTCCATGGTAAAATTTTTACTTTAGGGCCATAGTGAACCTGAATAATGCATTCCAAATTTGTAGAATACCACAGCATCTGGCTTCCTTGTCTATTTAAGTAGATATATGTAATTTAATCACAAATACAACATTGGTAAAAAAATGGGAAGGGAGTTGAACACAAATCTTGAGAAGAACAAGACACTTATGTCTGTCAGGAATGTACTACTCTGGTACTGGCCATTTGTACTGACTAGTTTTGTGTGTCAACTTGACACAGGCTGGAGTTATCACAGAGAAAGGAGTTTCAGTTGGGGAAGTGCCTCCATGAGATCCAACTGTGAGGCATTTTATCAATTAGTGATCAAGGGGGGAGGGCCCCTTTGTGGGTGGTACCATCTCTGGGCTGGTGCTCTTCGATTCTATAAGAGAGCAGGCTGAGCAAGCCAGGGGAAGCAAGCCAGTAAGAAACATCTCTCCATGGTCTCTGTGTCAGCTCCTGCTTCCAACCCTGCTTGAGTTCCAGTCCTGACTTCCTTTAGTGATGAACTGCAACATGGAAGTGTAAGCTCATTAAACCCTTTCCTCCCCAACTTGCTTCTTGGTCATGATGTTTGTGCTGGAATAGAAACCCTGACTAAGACACCATTCAATTCAGATATGAATTATGAGATTGCCCACCAAACAGCACTAACTGTTCTCTGGAAAAATTTAGTATTATGTTCATAATAAATAAGTTGTTCCAGGATGTGTTGGAAATATAAATGTTTTCTAAAAAACCTGGACATCCCTTGCTCTAGAAATGAAAAAGCACAAAGGTAAAGGAACACAGGGATATCCTCAGTGTGGAATGGGATATGCATTATATATATCAAATAACTTGGTTTAACTCTATTCTGGTGCCATACTGAGAGTCCCTAAGAGAGGATATTTCTAATAGTGTAGGTTGGATCCAGTAAAATTATTGCAAAAAACCTGGACTGATAAAAGTGTTTGGACTCAAGGATGGAGTCATAGGATAAGAAAAAGGAAATAACTTCAAATATTGAAATATAGTAATTTGACAACTTGGAATCCACTATCAAAGAAATCTAGTGTACCATTTCTAGGTAAAAGAAGTGGAGCATATGAGAAAGACCTGTGGAGAAATTCTAGAAGAAATAATATTGCACATTGCACAGTGAAAAGTGTTGGAAAACACCAACAAAAACAGATATTCAGTTGAAGTCAGTAAGCTAGAGGAAGAGATTGTTTAAAATAGAAAAGCAAACAATTCATCCATTACCCCTAATTATTTAGCCTCTTTCTCATTTCATGTAAGTGCAGAAAGGACAGGTATTTACCTTTGTAGGCACTCAGTTGCAATATTTTTTCTTCATTTTTTTGATTCATAATGGAGTTTCAAGGAAGATTTCCTAAAAATTAAAGAATTTGGAGAAAATTATGTGAAAACATAACAGTGAGTCACCTGTTAGTTTGCATGTCCATTCTTGCCTATTACTCTGAATACACAAGGATCCATACATCACATTCTCTAGATCCATAAAACACTTATTCTGGTTCATGGCAATAAATGGGCCTAAAAATACCTGTGTGTGTGTGTGTGTGTGTGTGTGTGTGTGTGTGTGTGTGTGTGTGTGTGTGTGTGTGTGTGGTGTGTGTGTGTGTGTGCTCAATAAATGATGGGTATTGCAGCAAAGAAAATCATTTTGAAACAACAAAAGAAACTTACTAATATTTTTGTTGCAGATATCACAGCTATGGTTATGATGAGTAACCCTTTAAGCATTTTCAGATGATACCCCATAACCCCCGATTGTCTATCTCTCCATCATTTTGAACCTGTTCTACATTGAGTAAGGTTATAACCAGATCTCATATGTCTTCCTGTGGACCAGTATTAACCTGGAAGTTGTTCCTAGGTTGATTATGAGGTCAGGCTTGTGTACCAAATGATATATTGTGACCTCATAAGCAGTATATAAAGCCAGGCTGCAAGCAGCTCAAGCCAGTGATCATCAGGAAGGGTAGAGCAAATAGGTTAGTAAAGTCGGTTCCAGCTTGATTGATCTAACTTCTATTGGCAAATTTCAAATTACAGCAGTATATAGTGAGCTACCATGAGCCTTGAGTTTATGTTTCTTGGAAGCATCGTGTTTGCATTCATTTTCTTCATCCTAAAAATTTTAATACAGGTGAGTTGTATACAGGTGATTGTTTTAACATTAACATAACACAGTATGTGGGTGTACATATTTTGGAAGACTACGGAATCAATTGAGGTACTTCTGGATATATTTAAGGTGGGGCCTTCTTGTCCTAAAGATTTTTTTGACACTTGCTATGTTCATATCTAGAAATTTTTAAGTTTTTATTAAGGCTTAATAGTTGTCATTGGTTAGAAATAAGTATAGGTTATTAAGCATGTGCTGAACTCTAGAGAACATTTCTTTCAGCATGATTAACAAGAATGCTTAATATACCCATTCTCCAAGAGTGCATCATTTTAAAAATGCATTAGTTCTCTTGAATTCTCTCTCTACTTTGATGAATTTTTGTCTAAAACAGAAGTCCTTTCTATTGACTTAAAGTCATAAGCATAAAGATTTAACAATTAAATTTTCCCCCAAACAAATTTTTATGATTTCTTGACATAGTGTAGGGTAACGCTTTACTGATAATTTTCCTTTTTGTGTAAGACCATTTAATTACAGGTGGTTTCATTTATTGATTAAGGCTCTTTATGAATATATTAGAATCCTGTTCTAAAAAAAATCACATCCAAGATGAGGAATCTTGAAATATTTCCCCTTGAAATTTTCCCCCTGACTTTGCTGAAAAAAAAGAGAATATAATATATAGTAAATATGGAGATTACAAATAATGAATTATTCTAATAATCTGTTGCTTTTCATTTATATCACCTACTAAACCACTAATTTGGGACATTTTTCACATAACTCCCTTCATGGTTTGGGAAATGTGGGTTATTTCTTTTTTTTTTTTTTTTTTTTTTTTTTTTTTTTTTTTTTTTTTGGTCTTAGAGTTTCTTTTTTCTATTTTTTTTTAATGTTATTCGATATATTTTTTATTTACATTTCAAATGATTTCCCCTTTTCTGGTTCCCTACTCCCCGAAAGTTACATAAGCCCCCTTCCCTCCCTCTGTTCTCCCACCCATCCCTTACCAATTCCCTGTTCTGGTTTGGTCTTATACTGCTACACTGAGTCTTTCCATAACTAGGGGCCACTCCTCCGTTCTTCTTGTACCTCATTTGAAGTATGGATTATGTTTTGCATGTTCCAGTTTTCCAAGCTAATAACCACTTATTAGTAAGTGCATACCATGATTGATCTTTTGAGACTGGGCTACCTCACTTAGTATGATGTTCTCCAGCTCCATCCATTTGCCTAAGAATTTCATGAATTCATTGTTTCTAATGACTGAACAGTACTCCATTGAGTACATATACCACATTTTTTGCATCCATTCTTCTGTTGAGGGATACCTGGGTTCTTTCCAGCATCTGGCTATTATAAATAGGACTACTATGAACATAGTGGAACATATATCTTTACTACATGCTGGGGAATCCTCTGGGTATATGCCCAGGAGTGGTATAGCAGGATCTTTTGGAAGTGAGGTGCCCAGTTTTCTGAGGGACTGCCAGACTGATTTCCAGAGTGGTTGTACTAATTTGCAACCCCACCAGCAGTGGAGGAGGGTTCCTCTTTCTCCACATCCTCGCCAACAACTGCTGTCTCCTGAGTTTTTAATCTGAGCCATTCTGACTGGTATAAGGTGAAATCTCAGGGTTGTTTTGATTTGCATTACCCTGATGACTAATGATGTTGAGCACTTCTTAAGGTGCCTCTGAATTTATTCAGGTGAAAATTCTTTGTTTAAATCAGTACCCCATTTTTTCATAGGGTTATTTGGTTTTCTGGAGTCTAACTTCTTGAGTTCTTTTTATATATTGGATATTAGTCCTCTATCTGATGTAGGGTTGGTGAAGATCTTTTCCCAATTTGTTGGTTGCCGATTTGTCCTTTTGATAGTGTCCTTTGCTTTACAGAAACTCTGTAATTTTATGAGGTCCCATTTGTCAATTCTTGCTCTTAGAGCATACGCTATTGGTGTTCTGTTCAGAAACTTCCACCTGTACCGATGTCTTCAAGGGTCTTCCCCAGTTTCTTTTCTATTAGCTTCAGAGTGTCTGGCTTTATGTGGAGGTCCTTGATCCATTTGGAGTTGAGCTTAGAACAAGGAGACAAGGATGGATCAATTCGTATTCTTCTGCATGCTGACCTCCAGTTGAACCAGCACCATTTGTTGAAAAGGCTTTTTTCCATTGGATGTTTTCAGCCTCTTTGTCGAGGTCAAGTGGCCATAGGTGTGTGGGATCATTTCTGGATCTTCAATCCTGTTCCATTGTTCTGCCTGCCTGTCACTTTACCAAAACCATGCAGTTTTTAACACTATTGCTCAGTAATATTGCTTGAGGTCAGCGATACTGATTCCCCCAGAATTTCTTTTGTTGTTGAGAATAGTTTTAGCTATCCTGGGTTTTTTTTTTATTCCAGATGAATTTGAGAATTGCTCTTTCTAACTCTATGAAGAATTGAGTTGGGATTTTGATGGGTATTGCGCTGAATCTATATATGGCTTTTGGCAAAATGGCCATTAGAACTATATTAATCCTGCCAATCCATGAGTATGGGAGGTTTTTCCATTTTTTGAGGTCTTCCTCTATTTCCTTCTTCAGAGTCTTGAAGATCTTGTCATACAGATCGTTCACATGTTTGATAAGAGTACCCCAAGGTACTTTATACTGTTTGTGGCTATTGTGAAGGGAGTCATTTCCCTAATTTCTTTCTCAGCCTGCTTATCCTTTGAGTATAGGAAGGCTACTGATTTGCTTGTGTTGATTTTATAACCTGCCACTTTGCTGAAGTTGTTTATCAGCTGTAGGAGTTCTCTAATGGAGTTTTTTGGGTCACTTAGGTAGACTATCAATCATATCATCTGCAAATAATAATAGTTTGACTTCTTCCTTTCCAATTTGTATTCCTTTGACCTCCTTATGTTGTTGAATTGCCCGAGCTAGTACCTCAAGTACAATATTGAAAAGATAAGGAGAAAGGGGGCAGACCTGTCTAGTCCCTGATTGTAGTGGGATTGCTTCAAGTTTCTCTCCATTTAGTTTGATGCTGGCTACCGGATTGCTGTATATTGCTTATACTATGTTTAAGTATGGGCCTTGAATTCCTGTTCTTTCCAAGACTTTAAGCATGAAAAGATGCTGTCAAATGGTTTTTCAGCATCCAATGAAATGACCATGTGGTTTTTTTCTTTGAGTTTGTTTATGTAGTGGATTGCATTGATGGATTTCTGTATATGGAACCAACCCTGCATTCCCGGGATAAAGCCTACTTGATCATGGTGGATGGTCGTTTTGATGTGTTCTTGGATTCGGTTGGCAAGAATTTTATTGAGTATTTTTGCAACGATGTTCATAAGGAAGATTGGTCTGAAGTTCTCTTTCTTTGTTGGATCTTTGTGTGATTTTGGTATCAGCATAATTGTGGCTTCGTAGAAGGAATTGGGTAGTGTTCCTTCTGTTTCCATTTTGTGGAATAGTTTGAAGAGTATTGGTGTTAGGTCTTCTTTGAAGGGCTGATAGAATTCTGTACTGAAGCCATCTCGTCCTGTGCTTTTTTTGGTTGGAAGACTTTCTATGACCCCTTCTATTTCTTTAGGGGTTATGGGACTGTTTAGATGATCTATTTGGTCCTGATTTAATTTTGGTATTTGGTATCTGTCAAGGAAATTGTCCATTTCCTCCAGATTCTCCAGTTGTGTTGAGTATAGGCTTTTGTAGTAGGATCTGATGATTTTTTTAATTTCCTCAGTTTTTGTTGTTATATCCCCCTTTTCACTTCTAATTTTGTTAATTTGGATACTTTCTCTCTGCCCTTTGGTCAGTCTGGCTAAGACTTTATCTATCTTGTTAATTTTCTCAAAAAAACAGCTTCTGGATTCATTGATTCTTTGTATGGTTCTCTTTGTTTCCACTTGACTGATTTCAGCCCTGAGTTTGATGATTTCATGTCTTCTACTCCTCCTGGGTGAATTGGCTTCTTTTTGTTCCAGGGCTTTCAGGTGTGTACTTATGCTGCTAACGGATGCACTCTCCATTTTCTTTTTGGAGGCACTCAGGGCTATGAGTTTTCCTCTTAGCACTGCTTTCATTGTGTCCCAAAGATTTGGGTATGTTCTGCCTTCATTTTCATTAAATTCTAAAAAGTCTCTGATTTCTTTCTTTATTTCTTCTTTGGCCAAGGTGTCATTGAGTATTGTTCAGCCTCCATGTGTATGTGGGCCTTCTGTCATTTTTGTTGCCATTAAAGACCACTCTTACTCCATAGTGATCCGATAGGAGGCATGGAATTAGTTCAATCTTTTTATATTTGTTGAAGACTGTCTTGTGACCAATTATATGGTCAGTTTTGGAGAAGGTACCATGAGGTGCTGTGAAAAAGGTATATTCTCACCCTTTTGCTTTAGGGTGAAATGCTCTATAAATATCAGTCAAGTCCAACTGGTCCAAAGCTTCAATTAGTTTTATTGTGTCCCTGTCTTGTTTCTGTTTTCCTGATCGGGCCATTGAGGAGAGTGGGGTGTTGAAGTCACCCACAATAATTGTGTTGGGAAATGTGTGCTTTGAGCTTTGGTAAAGTTTCTTTTACGAATGAGGGTGCCCTTGCATTTGGCGCGTAGATGTTCAGAATTGAAAGTTGTTCTTAGTAGATTTTTCCTTTGACCAGCAAGAAGTGTCCTTCTGTATCTCTTTTGATGACTTTAGGTTGAAAGTCAATTTTATCTGATATTAGAATGGCTACTCCAGCTCGTTTCCCGAGACCATTGGCTTGTAAAATTGTCTTCCAGCCTTTTACTCTAAGGTAGTTTTTGTGTTTGACAATGAGGTGTGTTTCCTGTATGCAGCAAAATGTAGGGTCTTGTTTCCTTATCCAGTCTGTTACTATATGTCTTTTTATTGGGGAATTAAGTCCATTGATGTTAAGAGATATTAAGGAGTAGTGATTATTACTTCCTGTCATTTTCGATGTTATTTTTATATTTCAGTGGTTATCATCTTTTGGGTTTGATGAAAGAAGGTAACTATCTTACTTTTTCCAGGGTGTCATTTCCCTCTTTGGATTGGAGCTTTCCTCCTATTATTCTCTGTACAGCTGGGTTTGTAGAAAGATATTGTGTAAATTTGGTTTTGTCATGGAATATCTTGGTTTCTCCATCTATTGTGATTGAGAGTTTTGCTGGGTATAGTAGTCTTGGCTGACATTTGCATTCTCTTAGAGTCTGCATGAGATTTGCCCAGGACCTTCTAGCTTTCATGGTCTCTGGTGAAAAGTCTGGTGTGATTCTGATAGGTCTTCATTTATATGTTACTTGGCCTTTCTCTCTTACTGCCTTTAATATTCTTTCTTTGTTTAGTACATTTTGGGTTTTGATTGTTATGTGCGGGAGGTATTTCTGCTCAGGTCCAGTCTGTCTGGAGTTCTGTAGGCTTCTTTTATATTCATGGGCATCTCTCTCTTTAAGTTGGGAAAGTTTTCTTCCATAATTTTATTGAAGGTATTTGCTGGCCCTTTAAGTTGTAAATCTTCACTCTTATCTATGCCTATAATCCTTAGGTTTGGTCTTCTCATTGTGTCCTGGATTTCCTGGATGTTCTGGGATACAAGCTTTTTGCATTTTTTATTTTCATTGACTGTTGAGTCAATGGTTTCTATGGTATCTTCAGCATCTGAGATTCTTTCTTCCATCTCTTGTATTCTGTTGTTGATATTTGCATCTATGTCCCCTGATTTCTTCCCAAGGCTTTCTATCTCCAAAGTTGTCTCCCTTTGTGATTTCTTAGTTGTTTCTACTTCTGATTTTAGATCCTGGATGGTTTTGCTTAGCTCCTTCACTTGCTTGTTTGTGTTTTCCTGTAATTCTTTAAGAGACTTTTGTGTTTCCTCTTTCATGACTTCTGCTGTTTGACTCACTTTCTCCTGCATTTCTTTAAGGTGTGTGTGTGTGTGTGTGTGTGTGTGTGTGTGTGTGTGTGTGTGTTTCTTCTTTATTGGCTTCTATCTCTTGATCCTTTTCTCCTGAATTTCTTGAAGTGATTTTTGTGCTTCCGTTAATCGGGTTTCTAGCTTATTCATGTTCCCCAGTATTTCTTTAAGGGATTCATTTATGTCCTTTTTGTGTTCTTCTAGCAGCATCATGAACAGTGATTTTAAATCCAAATCTTTTCTTTCTGGTGTGTTTGCATAATCAGGACTTGCTGATGTTGGAGAGTTTGTTTCAGATGCTGCAATATTGCCTAGGTTTCTGTTAGTAGCGTTCCTGCGTTTGCCCTTTGCCATCTTGTTATTTCTGGCATGAGTTTGTCTTGTCTCTGGCTGGTATTTGTGCCTCCTGTGAGGCTATATGGCTATTTCTGCAACACTGGATGGCTGGGTTTCCCATGTTACAGATTGATAATGTGCTGTCCTCCTCTTGGGTGTCCTTGCAGCCCTAGCTTGCCTTGCCCCAGGTTGTCTGTGTGAACCAGGTGGTGCCTTTTGCTCCTTCAGTGAGTGCTGATGGTCTATGCTGCTGCGGGACCTTTTCTGAGTGCTGGTCACTCTGCTGGGCAGCCTATCTCCCAACGAGGTTGGTGCACACAAGGCTGAGGCCCTGAGTCTAGGCAAAAACCTGGCAGGCCAAGGTCAGGTTAGTTGGTTCTATCAGGTGGCCAGGATGGTGGCCTGTGAGCACTCCCTGAAAGTGCCGGGAGAGTCTGCTGGACTAACAACCTCCTGGCTGGGTTGGCACACATATGGCCCACAGAGCAGCGCCAGGCCTCGGCTCAGTCCAAGGCCTGTCTGTCTTAGACCCTGCCCCCCTGCTATGTTAGCCTTGCGCTATGACTCTTAGTTGATTTTGGCTGCTAGCACTCTCTGGCTTCCTGTAGTCAAAATGGCGGAATGTGCACCGGCAGGGCAAACAACCTCCTGGCCTGGTTCACACGCCGATGGCTCCCTGAGCAGTCCAGGGCCTGGGTGCAGGCCAATGCCTGTCGGGCTTAGACCCCCGCGATGTTAGCCTTGGGTTATATTTGCGTACCATGGTCTGTCTGATCTCTCTGGTGCCCAAGATCCCAGATGGCAGAGAGACTCTTGTAACTGACTGGCAAGAGGCAGAGTTCTGATGTGGCTTCTTGGTTCCACTGCTGATGGCCCTTCTGCTGGACCAGCTGCCGCTGCCGCTGCTACCGCTACCACCACTGCTGCTGCCGCCACCGCTGCCACCGCTGCCGCCACTGCTGCCTCCACAGCCACTGGTTATTTCTAATTACTCTAAAATCTAGTTATCTGTGAGAATTTATGATTTGCTTTTGTTTTCAATAAAAAGGTAATGGAGAATACTTTGCCTTAAGGATCAGAGATGTTGCTGGTGGATATCACTGAACTTCAAAAGGTAAGACATGAAAATATGGTTTCCTTGTTTTTTCACTCTCTGTCTCTGATGCCCCCTCCACCCAATTACATCTATATCTCTTGTAAAAATTTTGGTCATTACCATAAAGAAGGAGTTATTCCAATTTCTATGCTTCACATATCAACAGAGTTGAAATCTATTTTACAGATAACTCTGAAAGAAAGGCCAAGAAGTCAACATCTACAATAGAGCTAAGGACAACCCTTTGCCAGTCAAACAGGAACAATGATGTGACTCTTCCAGGCAACGATTTCAACTCTGTCATGGTGATTACACTTCCACAGTCAATCTTTATATATAAGCGAATCATAGTTGATCTGAACATCATTCAATAGCAACTGGAACGAATGAAAATTTTCTATCTATGAGAAACCCACTTTGCCACATTAAGATTACCTAGTTACACTTTCTGAATATTGCAACAGACAGTGACTGCCAAACCAGCAAATAAAAACTTTAATTAAATCAAATTGTTTCCTTGTTGTAAATGAGTATTATTTAGAACACCACTCTACTCTGATACTCTAGATACATATGGTACCCTTATATGTAAATAATTAATTATATGTACTTGATAATTTTTATGCAAAAAGAATTTAGGACCACAATACAAAAATATAATATTCAAATTGTTGGGTATTTTCCAGTAAGATACATTTAATAAGAGATTAGATATCACAATCAGACTGCATATGGATTTTGAAAATTTGTCTAAGTGATTATAGTGTGAAATTTTTACTGTCTACAACTTTTATTAATGTGAGAGGAGTTACATGAACCTATTTTCTATTAGAAAAATACAGCTTCAATCAATGATCATTTTTTGTGAGAGCTATCCTTTACAATAATTAATATATTTTTAAAATTAGGTGTATGTTTTAATATATGTTTCATTTTAATTATACAGGACTTTAACTTCATTTATAGTCACACTGAAAAAATGTACATCTGTTTCAAATCAATACAGACTAATTATATATTTTTAATAATTTGCAATGTGTCATAATTATGCATATAGCAAAATAATAGCCTATAACATTTCGACTTCTTAGAAATGTGATTATTGACCTGAGATGTACAAAAATAGCACATTAGAACTTTGCCTGCTTAGTCCAACTTGAAGACACAGAAAATACATTTATCTCTCAGGCTGGTGTTTAACCAATGAGGTCTTGTACAATATAGATCCAGAGAACCAATGCCAAAGAATAGGGTTCCAAATGCTTTTTAATCTACCCCTTGAGTCAAAGCAGAGACTAAACACACATTATGGAAGCATACAAGCAAAGGATTCCCACCCAGAAGATATGACAAAAGTCAAGTATGGTTTTTATGTGAGCCCTTGAATATCTTGTGATAGAATTAATCTGTCATCCAGGTCTGTATGTATAACCTCCTCTCCTAACTTTACTGCCATATAGCTTCAGTCACAGATAATTTAACTAGGAGTGTAGTGATATCAAAGAAGAGGGAAGATGTGGAACCAGGTAGACCTCCTGTTCTCAGTGAAGAAAGTGCCCAGTGTGGGAGGTGGCCATGTGAGGGAAGAAGAGTTCTTTATTGGAAATAAAGCTCATGAGCAAATGTGTTCATGAATGAAGGAATGTAGGAAGGAAGGAAAGAAAATGTAAGAAATATTATAAGAATTCACGTTTCCTTTGAAATTTCCAGTGATGTGATACATCACTAGAAAGAATGTGTCACAGTTAGCTAGAAAATATACAAACAAAAGTCATATTCTTCAATAAACAAAAGGTAATAAACTCACATATACTTTACTCATCTCTAAAGTTTATATTATGAAACCTTCAGAAATACTTTGAACAATAGCAAGGTTCACGAAATATACAGTAACTGGTACAATGAACTCAAGTCCCACATGTTCCTATTCCTATGTGAATGCATGTTACAATCTTTAAGAATTTATTTTTAACCTGGAATCTCAATGGAAGAAACAGGGAAACTAGAAATAATCACATATATGAGAGATTAATATCTCCACATCCATGCTGATAGCAGTTATCATAGCTAGTAATATTGTGTTTGGGAAGGCTAACTTTCGTTTCCCTATTACCTGAATAATAATTAATGTCAGAGCATGCCTGTGTAGTTTTCTGCATAGAATTGTGTCTTTACGTTCTACTTTCTCTATTTTTACTGGTAGACTGGACATACACACGCACATACACACACACACACACACACACACACACACACAAACTTAAAATTATTTTCAGGTGTGTTGTTTGTCTTTTTCAGTTAAGTGATTTTAATTTGGACCATCCATATGTTGGGCCTCTCTCTGGATCATTTTTTTCTCTGGCTGCTGTTCATTTCCATCCCTGTAATTATTTCAGATAAGAACAATTAAGGGTCAGAATTTTGACTTTGGAATGTACCCACTCTTCCTCATTTGATGCCCTCTATTCCTTCTGGAGGTGGGCTCTATTAATACCCTCTCCCTATGGTCCAGCATTTCCTGTAGGGTCCCTCTTTATTAGTCACATGAGTCTCTCACTTCCCAGTTCTCTGGTGCATCCTGGAGGGTCTCCTCAACCCTCCAGGATGCACTAGTGAGTGCATACCATGACTGATCTTTTGAGACTGGGTTATCTCACTTAGTATGATGTTCTCCAGCTCCATCCATTTGTCTAAGAATTTCATGAATTCATTGTTTCTAGTGGCTGAATAGTTCTCCAATTGTGTAAATATACCACATTTTTTGCATCCATTCCTCCATTGAGGGACATCTGGGTTCTTTCCAGTTTCTGGCTATTATAAATAGGACTGCTATGAACATAGTGGAGCATGTGTCCTTATTACATGCTGGGGAATCCTCTGGGTATATGTCAAGGAGTGGTATAGCAGGGTCCTCTGGATGTGATATGCCCAGTTCTCTGAGGAACCTCCAGACTGACTTCCAGAGTGGTTGTACCAATTTGCATTCCCACCAGCAGTGGAGGAGTGTTCCTCTTTCTCCACATCCTCGCCAACACCTGCTGTCTCCTGAGGTTTTACTCTTAGCCATTCTGATGGGTGTGAGGTGAAATCTCACAGTTTTGATTTGCATTTCCCTAATGACAAATGATGTTGAGCATTTTTTAAAAGGCTTCTCAGCCATCCAAAGTTCTTCAGGTAGAAATTCTTTGTTTCGTTCTGTACCCCATTTTTAATAGGGTTATTTGGTTTTCTGGAGTCTTAACTTCTTGAGTTATTTGTATATACTGATTATTAGCCCTCTGCTGGATGTAGGGTTCCTGAAGATCTTTTCCCAATTTGTTGCATGCCGATTTGTATTTCTGATGGTGTCCTTTGGTTGGCAAGAATTTTATTGTGTATTTTGCACCTAAGGGAATTGGACTAAAGTTCTCTTTCCTTGTTGGATCTTTGTCTGGCTTTTGTATCAGAAAATTGTCACTTCATACAATCAGTAGGGTTGAGATCATTCTGCTTCTATTTTCTGGAATAGTTTAAAGAATATTGGTGTTTGGGCTTCTTTTAAGTTCTAAAAGAATTGTGCACTAAAACCATCTAGTCCAGTGCTATATTTTGTTGGGAGACTGTCAATGACCACTTCTATTTCTTTAGGGGTTCTGGTTCCATTTAGATGGTCTATCTGATCCTGATTAAACTTTGGTAGTTGGTATCTGTCTAGGAAATTGCCCATTTACTCCAGATTTTGCAGTTGTGTTGAGTTTAGGCTTTTGTAGTAATATCTGATAATTTTTAAAATTTTCTCAGTGTCTTTTGTTATTTCTCCCTTTTCATTTCAGATTGTGTTAATTTGGATACTATCTCTGTGTCCTCTGGTTAGTCGGGATAAACGTTTATCTGTCTTGTCGATTTTGTCAAAGAACAAGCTCCTGGTTCTGTTCATTTTTTGTATGTTCCCTTTAGTTCTACTTGGTTGATTTCAGCCCTGAGTTTGATGCTTTCCTATCTTCTACTCCTCTTGGGTGCATTAGCTTATTTCTGTCCTAGAGCTTTCTGATGTGCCATTATGCTGGTAGTGTACTATCTCCAACTTCATTTTGGAGGCATTCAGGTCTATGAGATTTACTCTTAGCACTGCTTTCATTGTGTCCCATAAATTTGGGTATGTTGTGTCTTCATTTTCACTAAATTCTAAAAGGGTTTTGATTTCTTTCCTTATTTCATCCTTGACCAATGTATCATTGAGTATTCTTCAGTTTCCATGTGTATGTGGGCATTGTGTTGTTTTTGTTGTTATTGAAGACCACCTTTACTCCATTGTGACAGGAGGCATGGAATTAGTTTGACCTTATTCTATCTGTTGAGTTATATTCAACTTTAGATAAGGTACTATAAGGTGCTGAGAAGAAGGTATATCCTTTTGATTTAGGATGAAATGTTCTGTAGATATCTGTTAAATCCATTTGGTCCAAAACTTCTGTAAGTTTCATTGTGTCTCTGTTTAGTTTGAATTTCCCTGATCTGTCCATTGCAGAGCATGGGATATTGAAGTCACCAACATTTATTATCTGGGGTGGGATGTGTGCTTTAAGCTTTAGTAAATTCCTTTACAAATGTGTATGCCCATGTATTTGGAGCATAGGTGTTCAGAATTGAGAGTGACAGGTGTGGAAGTCTCTGTCTGTGGAGAAGGCCTGGCAGAGTCAGCTGGTCTGGCAGCTACAGGGTCCGATAAATATATAAACGAGCTTCTCCTAAAAAGACATATAGTCTTTTTTATTATCTACGTATTAGGTCTTTATTTTAGTAAAGGTTTGACATGCTTAGAAATAAACCTATTTCTATTTTTTAAATAAAGTATTTTGAGGAGATAAATAATTATGATTTTATTTTGTAATGTAAATACCTATATCTTTTAACGATGAACTCATTCTACAATAGCATGTCCCTGTGAATTATCAGGGATGTCAATGGAATCAGAGAAACTAAGAGTCAAATACCAATTTTAAAAGGCTTTCTAAGTTTAAACAAAGGCATTATCTGATTTTGAGCCCTTGGCATATTCAAGATTATAAAATAATAAAGCAAATACTGTATCATATCTTTGAAAGTTTTCCCAAGTTAGGAAAAGGCATAAATAGTAATAAGAATTAAGTGTAATACGTGCAGGAATAAAGACTAACCTTCCAAAAGATAGGACATATGTAATATATGTCTGTTTTAAATCACAAAGGCACAGGCTCATCAGGGGTTAATTCCTAAGTTTAGCAGACAGCTCTTCAGGAATTCAGGAGCAGTCTCACTGAGTGCAATGGTGATTTGTAGTGTAAAACCTTGCTAAACTACCTACTTAGGAAAAGCAGCAAGCTTTTGTTAAAAAATTAACCTAATCCTTAACTTCATTTATAGGACCAGGAAGCATAGAATGAACTCGAACATGCCCAATAGAGAAAAGGCAATTTCTAAATTGAAGTAAGACTTGTAATTCTGAAAGCTGGGTTAAAATTGGAAAGTAACTGTGAAACAGTTACACAGTTTTGTTTGTTTGTTTGTTTAAAGGGCTTATCCTTAGTATTTAAAAACAATAGCTATTGTCTTTAGCTCCATTTGTTATACAAAGGTTGTGTGTGTGTGTGTGTGTGTGTGTGTGTGTGTGTGTGTGTGTGTGTGTGTGTGTGTGGAAAATTTCTTCTAGGATCTAGCAAGTTAAGATAACCTGTTTGAAGAGAAGTAATGAGTAAATATTTTTGTGGAAGTTTAGTCCTTGCTACCTTGTGTTGCCAGATGAAGCTGCTGAATAATCCTCCTTTGACAAACGGATTGGTCATCTGAGGCTGTTAAATTACTTCTATTGTATGAGGGGCCTGAGGTAGATTCCTTACACAGTTTTCCTGGTTTGATAAGATTCCTGTATTAGTAGCATCAGATAAGGCAGTACCATTTTTATGAAAGTTAATTTGTCACTCTTTACACCAGTGGTACCCTTTCAGATAAGAAAGATACTCAGTTGGATTTGTGCTTGAGTGGGACCAGGAGCATTAAAATTTATGGCACCTTCAGCCTTATTAGGACATTGTTTGCTGAATAGTCCAGGCTTCTTACCTAAATAACGTTTTCAAGCCCAGCCTGATCTAGTAAATATTTTCTGTCCTTGATTAGTAAGATTTTGGATAGTGCTCTGGCCTTGTCAGATTGTTGAAATAGGTATTCCTTGAAAATGCGAAATAAAAATGTCAACACATGCTTTAAATAAATTTCCAGATTTTTTAGTTGTCTTTAGAAGAGAATGAAAAGTGGGTGCAGCATTCTCAAGGGTCAGTTGTTTTAAAACAGCATCTCTTGCCTCAGAGCTAAGAACTATTTTTTCCATAGCCTCTATTAGCTGAGAAACATATTCCTCAAAATGTTTCTCTGGTTTATTTACCATGTTAGCAAGCCCTTTGAACTTTTTATCTGTGTTAGGCAAGTATCACCATGATTCTAGGGCTGCAGTTGATATATTTACTAGAGCTCCTTTTCATTTTTTGTCGGGCTGTTTCTTCAATCCATTCCGCTGTACCCATACACATTTCATATGTTAACTCTTTCATTCCCCTCTTATTTTCAGACATCTTAGACAACTCTTTTTGTGCCAGTTTCTTATACATCCACAGTAAAAATTCATCTTAAGTTAGATAGGTTCTGGCTATCTTAAACCAACCATGAGGAGTCATAAGCAATTTAAATGACAAAGGTTCCAATAAGTGATCTTTGTCCTCTTTGTTATTTTCCATACTCACTGGGAAACAGCCTACTAGTTTACCCTGTTGGAAGTTTGAGGTATTCCAGCAGCAGATCCCATAGGCCCCTTTGGTTCCTTTTTAAGTTTTCCAAAGCATCTTGTGGAATGACTTATACTTAAATGCTGCATGGTAGGCCACTTATGATTATGATATTTTGTTACTTTCTTTTCAGCGTCAGATTCCTCCTCTGAAGTTGATATTTCCTCTTCTGACTCATCACTACTTTCTCCTGAACTACTTTTCTCAGACTTTTCTGTCAAAGCCTAAACATTTTTCTTAGATCCTGAGCGAGACTGTAGTAACAGGGCCCCCTCACAAGGAGGTGAATGTATCTCCTGAGCACATATGGCTTTTATGTCACCTGCTAATGCCTTCCTAAGCACATTCCAAATAGCAAATGCTATAAGAGGCATACAAAGTCCTCCAGTCTCTGTAAACCAATTTTTAATATCTAGCCCTACTTTCTCCCATGTATCCACATCTAAACTTCTCCTTTCTGGGAACCAGGGACTGACTGTTTTTACAAACTGAAGAAAGTCAGTCAGCTGGCTAGTGCTAACTTCAATACCTTTTTTCTTAAGCGTATACTTAATAATATCTGTTACAAAACTCTGTCTTTAGATTCACTTTCCCCTCCCCCACCGATCTGAAGGATATCCACAAAATGCACACAAATCAGAACTGATGGCTCCTAACCTAGGAAGTGTTCTGATAACACTGAATAGAACAGCTAGACACTGTTAACACCCAATAACAGCCTCTGCTAATGGCAGCAAGCAATAAAAGCCAGAGCTGATGGCTCCTGGCTGAATCCAGGTACTTATGGTACCCAACCAGGTACTGATGGCACTTACTACTCAACTGCTGCTGATGACAGCAGGCAACTTACAGGCAGAGCTGATGGCTCCTGGATGGAACTGGGTACTGATGGTACCCAACCAGGTGCTGATGGCACCTAATATCTGCTTCTGCTGATGGCAGCAGGCAATTTAACTATTTCTTACCCTTCATAACCGCACACTTCTTGTCCAAGGGGTTTGCAAGACCCCGTTGAGAGTCCGATCTCTGTCCACTTACCTTCTTCAATGTCCTTGTTCAGGTACCAGGTGCAGATGGCTGAGTAGCCTCCCGGCCATGGGAAAGATAGTGGTGGAGGCACGGAGTAGGACTCTGGTGATGATGGCTTTGAAGTGTCAGGGTCTCAGGGATTTCTAACTGTACTAAAATGCTGATGATAACTTCTAAAATGTCCTAGAAATTTTCTTGCTTTTTCTGAGCGTGAGACTGCTGGCTTAGGTGATTAACACCTGTAGCCTAACAGCAGAGGATTAAGAATGTGGTCTTTGTTCTATCTTAGCATCAACTGCTGGGCTCTAACTTTCAGCTTGCTAGTCAGAAGAAGTCTTTGCAGGGAGAAAAATAGGACACTTAAAGAAGTGGTTAATGAGTTTATTACTAAGTTATAAAAAGTTTCCTATGAAAGCTATCTAAGGGGGGAAAGTGGAAAGATCCTAAGCTGAGAAAGGGAAAAGTTCTTCTAATTGGAGAAAGGTAAAAAGAGAGAGAGTGGGAGAGAGAGAGAAGGAGGAGAAAAAGGAATGCATGAGAGGAAAGTGAGAGAGAGAGAGAGAGAGAGAGAGAGAGAGAGGTGGTAGTAGTAGTAGAGCCCTTTCTCTTTTGTCTTCAGTACTTACACATCTTTCAGAATGTGTGATCATGTTACAAAGTTTATCACAAGTTCATGCAAAAATAAAATCATAAATTGAAATAGAAGTTTACAACAGAGAATGTTCACGGGCATATCCATTACGAATAATTAGATAGTAACATCTATCACTTGTCTTCTCTATAGGTTCGTAGAAAGTGTAAAACTATAACTAACTTATAAATGAAGTTTTGTATAGATAAACCCAGTCAGTATTTTATCTTCTGTCCTAGCACCTATAATAAACCTTTAGTTCCCTTTTTATGACCTTTGGTTAATTGTTTTACAACCTCTTGGAATGTGCTCTGAATAGGAGAAAGTCTGGTTGCCATCTAAGAGCAATTAACTTGTGACACTTTGGAGACTAGCAGAGCTGTAATTGCAGTTTGACTATAGAAAAGGACCTAGTTGCTGTACTATTATAAAATAGCATAATAATTATATATATAATTTTAGAAATTCTTATAGGATCATCATAAAAACTTAAGTCATCTATTTGTCTACATACCATCACTCTAAGACTTCGTGGATCTGCAGAGATCTGCTCCAAAGGGGTGTGCTTTTACTTATTGATTATTATAAATGTATAATAAGAGAGGTGGCTGCGGCAGCAGCAACAGCAGCAGCAGCTGGTCCAGAGGAAGGGCCATCAGCAGTGGAACCAAGCTGACAGGGTCCAAGCAGACCCTGCGCCCATGACGACTGGCCATCGATGGCCAGCCAGGCTGCAAGCAGCAGTGGATTTACAGCACCTTTCAACACACACAAGCCACTTCAGAACTCTGCCTCCAGTAAGTTAGTTACAAGAGACTGGCCTCCATCTTGGTTCTCAGACGCCAGAGACATCAGACAGATTGAGGTACACAAATACAATCCAAGACCAACATTGAGGGTGTTCTAAGCCCAAAGGGCATTGGCCTGCACCCAGGCCCTGGACTGGTCAGGGGGCGGGGGGAGGGGCAGCACCGGTGTGCAAACCCTGCCAGTAGGTTGTTTGCCCTGGTCGGCGCTTGTGGACACTGCCGCCATTTTGCCTACGGGAAGTCAGAGAGTCCTAGCAGGCAAAACTGGCTAACAGGCTAGCCCAAGACTGACATAGCTGGGGTCTAAGAAGGTCAGGCACTGGACTGCCCCCAGGCCCTGGGCTGCTCGGTGGGCCATCTGCGTGCCGACCCGGCTAGGACGTTGTTAGCCCAGCAGACTCTCCCAGCACTCTCAAAGACCCAGTTAACACTCACAGCTGAGGGGAACTTTGCTCGGACATTGGCCTGCCAGGCTTTTGCCTAGACTCAGGGCCTGAGCAGCAAGGCTAGCCTTGTTTCCACCAACCCGTTTGGGAGATCAGCTGCCCAGCAGAGTGATCAGCATGCAGAAAAGGTCCCTGCAGCATACACCCCTCAGAACTCCCTGAAGGAGCAAACAGGCACTATCTGGTTCACAGACACAATCTGGGGCAAAGCACACTAGGGCTGCAAGGGCACCCAAGAGGAGGCCAGCACATCAGCAATCTGCAACAGGGGAAACTCTGCCATTCAGTGTTGCAGAAAGAGCCCCAGAGCCCCTCAAGAGGCTGAAACACCAGCCAGAGACAAGACCAACTAACTCCAGAGAACAAGATGGCAAAGGGCAAACGCAAGAATGCTACTAACAGAAATCTAGGCAATATGGCAGCATCTGAACCAAACTCTCCAACATCAGCAAGTCCTGGTTATGCCAACACACCAGAGAAACAAGATTTGGATTTAAAATCACTGTTCATGATGCTGCTAGAAGAACACAAAAACGACATAAATAAATCTCTTAAAGAAATACAGGGGACATTAATAAGCTAGAAACCCATATAATGGAAACACAAAAATCACTTAAAGAAATGCAGGAGATAAGGCCCAAGAGATAGAAGCCAATAAAGAAGAAAGGCAAAAAAAAAAAAAAAAAAAAAAAAAAAAAAAAAAAAAAAAACTTAAAGAAATGCAGGAGAACTTGCGACAACAGGCAGAAATCATGAAAGAGGAAGCACAAAAATCTTTTAAAGAATTAAAGGAAAAGTTTTTGTTTTGAGTCATAACTTTTGGAGACTTAGTATTAGTGTCTCCCCATAGTAGTTGAAATAGAGGACTAATTTTTCTGTTATGATTTTAAAATAAGGTCTCATTTAATTAATATTTTCTAATACTTTTTGAAAATCATTTAAATTCCTTAATTTATCTATCCTGTAGATACCTTTTGTGAACCAATATAATCATCATGAATTAACTGTCCCAAATAACTTAAATGCTTATTCTTTTGTATCTTGTCTGGGGCTATTACCAGTCCAAACTTGGTCAATTGTTCAATCATATAGGATAATATTTACTCATTAACTGAGGATAATTGATAAGCAATCAAAATATTATTTATATAATGGGCAATGTAGGCCTCAGGATACGTTTCCCTAATTAATATCAAAGCTTGATCTATTAATCTTTGGCATAATGTCGGACTATTTCTTATCTCTTGAGGTAATATTTTTTATTGATATCTTTTATATGGCCTCTTTAAATTTACGGCTGGTACATTAAAAGCAAATCTTTTGTAATCTTTAGGATGTAACGTTATAGTAAAAAAAGCAATCCTGCAAATCTATACTATTATATCCCATCCTTTAGGGACTGCTACTGGAGATGGCAATCCTGGCTGTTAGGCTCCCATGTCTACCATGGTGGCATTTGCTGCCCTGAGGTCTTGTAATAACCTCCACTTCCCTGACTTTTTCTTTATTACAAATATAGGAGTATTCAAGGGACTGTTACTTTCCTCAAGATGACCCTTTCCTAATTGTTCTTGCACAAGTTGCTCTATAGCCTGTATTTTTTCTTTTGTTAGGGTTATTGAATGAGCTAATAGGCCTTTTTAATTTAATTTAATTTTGTCTGCATATAACAAACCTTCATTGGCCTTTATAAAAAAAATGCTGTTTATTTAGATTATCTGAGGTTACCAATTTCATATCTATATTAACTGGTATAGATATGAAATATAAATATTTTTGTTATAGAATATATAGAATATATATAGAATATATAAATATATAGAATATATGATATATAGATATTCTTGTTATAAAATTAACAAGTTCGCTGCTGACTTAAAAAAGTTGCTCTTGACTTAAAAAACTGAGTTTTCCTCTTTCTTTTCCCCTGTAAGAGATGTTTCATCTTTGTGGAACTTAGATTTGTATTTATCTTTCTAATGCTTGCCTTTCTGGCAACAGGACAAACTCCTGGAGGAGTTCTTGGACATTGCCTTTGCACACGTCCTTTTTTCCTACACTTAATAAGTGAGGCTGGAGGAGTCTCTTTCTACTCCATGTATTTGCTTATCATTGGCGCTGAATTTCTGTCCTTTCATAGCTGCAGCATAGGCTATCCCTTGAACCATTGCTGGTGAGGCCTCTATGCAGGCCTTTACATAGTCCTGCACTGTTATTGTTTCTATCTTAAATACTGAAAGAAACATTTGTTCCTGCTTTGACTCAGATTGCCCCATGTTACTACAAAATTGGATTCCTTGCCCTTAACCAGTTAGTCTTTACTGGCGGGACTGCAGCTCCCTGGCAAGAGCCAGCCTGTTACCTTGAGAAAAAAAGAAAGAGAAAGGTTACCTGTCCAAGGTCCTTGTTTGAAGGCACCAGCTGTTACAGACCGTGGGTCTGCTGAGGGATAACCAGGGTCCTCTGGTCCAGGAAGGCACAGGTCTGGCTCAGATGACAGAACAAACCACACACACACACACACACACACACACACACACACACACACAGAGGCGGTTTGAACTGAATGTATTTTTGAGCTCTAAGGCAAGGATTTTTATACAGGAAGAGTTGGTATTACCATTTCAAAAGATGTAGCCAGTGAGGCAGGCACAATTATCATAGCCATTTGATACAAGGAAATGCAACATCAATCAGGTACAAAGTTTCTCAAGTAACAGATACAGAAGATCAATTTACAGATGCCATCAAACTACCTGATTAGCATATAAAGTCACTCATAGTTTATAGTAAACCTTCAAAGAGTTTAAAGTTTCTTATACCACCTGGGTCTTTAACAAGTTCTTGTGAAAAATCTTTAACATTTAGCCTTTTACCTTGTAAAATAAAACTTCGTGACTAAATCAATGCTTTCAGTATCAGAGTGCCAGAGTCATCCTCATATACATATGCACAGCCAGAAAAACCTATATGTGGTTGGAAGGTAGTAATTATCTAAACAACTATGAGACAAAGCATTGCAATACTAAAAAGGGGGTTTGGCAGTCAGTGAGTCTACTTCAAAGACCAGATTATCAGCCAGGCCTTAGGAATCCCAGTAAAGAGAGAAAAGGAGGAAGTCAGGGGAAACTGCTACTTGAGAACTAAGGGCCCATCTTAAATAGCCAGAAAGTAAGAGAGTACAGTAAATTTCCAGGTGAGATTATCAGCTTCCAAATATACAGAGAGTTCCATTATTCCCAGAAGACATTTCTTTTCCACCTCTGTCTGTAAAATATCATTTTTACAGACATCACTGGGCCACCACGGCAAAACCCAAAACATAATCCACACATCAAATGAGGTACAAGAAGAAAGGAGGAGTGGCCCCTTGTTCTGGAAAAGCTCAGTGAAGCAGTATAGGGCAAAACCAGAACGGGGAAGTGGGAAGGGGTGGGTGGGAGGCCAGGGGGAGAGAAGGGGGCTTATGGGACTTTCAGAGAGTGGGAGGCTAGAAAAGGGGAAATCACTTGAAATGTAAATAAAAATATATCGAATAAAAAAAATAAAATAAAATAAATTTGTAATAACAGGAAAGGCATATTAATAGCAGGAAACTTTCCTAAAATTAGTCCTCCGCAGTCTTGCAGAATGGGGGCTCACCTGTTGCAGATTATATAGTAGTCTGAGGCAGGGATTTCAGGATGATCACCTGCTAGTACATTAGCTTGTCCCATTATGGCTCCTGACAGACTACCTGTTGACCCATATTCTCCTGTATTTCTTTTTTTTTTTTATTCGATATAATTTATTTACATTTCAAATGATTTCCCCTTTTCTAGCCCCCCCACTCCCCGAAAGTCCCGCAAACACCCTTCTCTTCCCCTGTCCTCCCACCCACCCCTTCCCACTTCCCCGTTCTGGTTTTGCTGAATACTGTTTCACTGAGTCTTTCCAGAACCAGGGGCCACTCCTCTTTTCTTCTTGTACCTCATTTGATGTGTGGATTATGTTTTGGGTATTCCAGTTTTCTAGGTTAATATCCACTTATTACTGAGTGCATACCATGATTCACCTTTTGAGTCTGGGTTATCTCACTTAGTATGATATTCTCTAGCTCCATCCATTTGCCTAAGAATTTCATAAATTCATTGTTTCTAATGGCTGAATAGTACTCCATTGTGTAGATATACCACATTTTTTGCATCCACTCTTCTGTTGAGGGATACCTGGGTTCTTTCCAGCATCTGGCAATTACAAATAGGGCTGCTATGAACATAGTAGAACATGTATCCTTATTACATGGTGGGGAGTCTTCTGGGTATATGCCCAGGAGTGGTATAGCAGGATCTTCTGGAAGTAAGGTACCCAGTTTTCGGAGGAACCGCCAGACTGATTTCCAGAGTGGTTGTACAAATTTGCAACCCCACCAGCAGTGGAGGAGTGTTCCTCTTTCTCCACACCCTCTCCAACACTTGCTGTCTCCTGAATTTTTAATCTTAGCCATTCTGACTGGTGTAAGATGAAATCTTAGGGTTGTTTTGATTTGCATTTCCCTAATGACTAATGAAGTTGAGCATTTTTTAAGATGTTTCTCCGCCATCCGAAGTTCTTCAGGTGAGAATTCTTTGTTTAAATCTGTACCCCATTTTTTAATAGGGTTGTTTGGTTTTCTGGAGTCTAACTTCTTGAGTTCTTTATATATATTGGATATTAGCCCTCTATCTGATGTAGGATTGGTGAAGATCTTTTCCCAATTTGTTGGTTGCCGATCTGTCCTCTTGATGGTGTCCTTTGCCTTACAGAAATTTTGTAATTTTATGAGGTCCCATTTGTCAATTCTTGATCTTAGAGCATACGCTATTGGTGTTCTGTTCAGAAACTTTCTCCCTGTACCGATGTCCTCAAGGGTCTTTCCCAATTTCTTTTCTATTAGCTTCAGAGTGTCTGGCTTTATGTGGAGGTCCTTGATCCATTTGGATTTGAGCTTAGTACAAGGAGACAAGGATGGATCAATTCGCATTCTTCTGCATGCTGACCTCCAGTTGAACCAGCACCATTTGTTGAAAAGGCTATCTTTTTTCCATTGGATGTTTTCAGCCTCTTTGTCGAGGATCAAGTGGCCATAGGTGTGTGGGTTCATTTCTGGATCTTCAATCCTGTTCCATTGATCCTCCTGCCTGTCACTGTACCAATACCATGCAGTTTTTAACACTATTGCTCTGTAGTATTGCTTGAGGTCAGGGATACTGATTCCCCCAGATTTTCTTTTGTTGCTGAGAATAGTTTTAGCTATCCTGGGTTTTTTGTTGTTCCAGATGAATTTGATAATTGCTCTTTCTAACTCTGTGAAGAATTGAGTTGGGATTTGGATGGGTATTGCATTGAATCTGTATAGTGCTTTAGGCAAAATGGCCATTTTAACTATATTGATTCTACCGATCCAGGAGCATGGGAGGTTTTCCCATTTTTTGAGGTCTTCTTCCATTTCCTTCTTCAGAGTCTTGAAGTTCTTGTCATACAGATCTTTCACATGTTTGGTAAGAGTCACCCCAAGATACTTTATACTGTTTGTGGCTATTGTGAAGGGGGTCATTTCCCTAATTTCTTTCTCAGCCTGCTTATCCTTTGAGTATAGGAAGGCCACTGTTTTGCTTGAGTTGATTTTATAACCTGCCACTTTGCTGAACTTGTTTATCAGCTGTAGGAGCTCTCTAGTGGAGTTTTTTGGGTCACTTAGCTAGACGATCATGTCTTCTGCAAATAATGATAGTTTGACTTCTTCCTTTCCAATTTGTATCCCTTTGATCTCCTTATGTTGTCGAATTGCCCGAGCAAGTACCTCAAGTACAATATTGAAAAGATAAGGAGAAAGGGGGCAGCCTTGTCTGGTCCCTGATTTCAGTGGGATTGCTTCAAGTTTCTCTCCATTTAGTTTGATGCTGGCTACCGGTTTGCTGTATATTGCTTTTACTATGTTTAGGTATGGGCCTTGAATTCCTGTTCTCTCAAAGACTTTAAGCATGAAGGGATGCTGAATTTTGTCAAATGCTTTTTCAGCATCCAATGAAATGACCATGTGGTTTTGTTCTTTGAGTTTGTTTATGTAGTGGATTGTATTGATGGATTTCCGTATATTGAACCAACCCTGCATTCCCGGGATAAAGCCTACTTGATCATGGTGGATGATTGTTTTGATGTGTTCTTGGATTCGGTTGGCAAGAATTTTATTGAGTATTTTTGCATCGAAGTTCATAAGGGAAATTGGTCTGAAGTTCTCTTTCTTTGTTGGATCTTTGTGTGGCTTTGGTATCAGCGTAATTGTGGCTTCGTAGAAGGAATTGGGTAGTGTTCCTTCTGTTTCTATTTTGTGGAATAGTTTGAAGAGTATTGGTGTTAACTCTTCTTTGAAGGTCTGGTAGAATTCTGCACTGAAGCCATCTGGTCCTGTGCTTTTTTTGGTTGGAAGACTTTCTATGACTCCTTCTATTTCTTTAGGCATTATGGGACTGTTTAGATGGTCTAGTTGGTCCTGATTTAATTTTGGTATTTGGTATCTGTCAAGGAAATTGTCCATTTCCTCCAGATTCTCCAGTTGTGTTGAGTATAGGCTCTTGTAGTAGGATCTGATGATTTTTTGGATTTCCTCAGTTTCCGTTGTTATATCTCCCTTTTCATTTCTAAGTTTGTTAATTTGGATACTTTCTCTGTGCCCTTTGGTCATTCTGGCTAAGGGTTTATCTATCTTGTTGATTTTCTCAAAGAACCAGCTCCTGGTATTGTTGATTTTTTGTATGGTTCTCTTTGTTTCTACTTGATTGATTTCGGCCCTGAGTTTGATGATTTCCTGCCTTCTACTCCTCCTGGGCGAAATAGCTTCTTTTTGTTCTAAGGCTTTCAGGTGTGTCATTAAGCTGGTAATGTATGCTCTCTCCATTTTCTTTTTGGAGGCACTCAGGGCTATGAGTTTTCCTCTTAGCACTGCTTTCATTGTGTCCCATAGGTTTGGGTATGTTGTGTTTTCATTTTCATTGTGTTCTAAAAAGTCTTTAATTTCTTTCTTTATTTCTTCCTTGACCAAGGTATCATTGAGTAGAGTATTGTTCAGTTTCCACGTGTATGTGGGCTTTCTGTTGTTTCTGTTGCTATTGAAGACCACTTTTACTCCATAGTGATCAGATAGGAGGCATGGGATTAGTTCGATCTTCTTATATTTGTTGAGGTCTGTCTTGTGACCAATTATATGGTCGATTTTGGAGAAGGTACCATGAGGTGCTGAGAAAAAGGTATATTCTTTTGTTTTAGGATAGAATGTTCTATATATATCTGTTAAATCTAGTTGGTCCAAAGCTTCAATTAGTTTCTCATTGTGTCCCTGTTTAGTTTCTGTTTTCCTGATCGGTCCATTGAGGAAAGTGCAGTGTTGAAGTCACCCACAATTATTGTGTTAGGTGCAATGTGTGCTTTTAGTTTTAATAAAGTTTCTTTTACGAAAGCGGTGCCCTTGCATTTGGTGCATAGATGTTCAGGATTGACAGTTCTTCTTTTTGTATTCTTCCTTTGACCAGCAAGAAGTGTCCCTCAGGGTCTCTTTTGATGACTTTGGGTTGAAAGTCAATTTTATCTGATATTAAAATGGCTACTCCAGCTTGTTTCCTGAGACCATTTGCTTGTAGAATTGTCTTCCAGCCTTTTACTCTAAGGTAGTGTTTGTCTTTGACCCTGAGGTGTGTTTCCTGTAAGCAGCAAAATGTAGGGTCCTGTTTACGTATCCATTCAGTTAGTCTGTGTCTTTTTATTGGGGCATTAAGTCCATTGATGTTAAGAGATATTAAGGAATAGTGATTGTTACTTCCTATCATATTTGACGATATTTTTTAAATTTGAATGCTTAACTTCTTTTGGGTTTGATGAAAGGTTACTATCTTGCTTTTTCCAGGGTGAAGTTTCCCTCCTTGTATTGGTGTTGTCCTCCTATTATCCTTTTTAGGGCCGGGTTTGTGGATAGATATTGGGTAAACTTGGTTTTGTCATGAAATATCTTAGTTTCTCCATCTATGGTGATTGAGAGTTTTGCTGGATATAGTAGTTTTGGTTGGCATTTGTGTTCTCTTAGAGTCTGCATGAGATCTGCCCAGGACCTTATAGCCTTCATAGTCTCAGGTGAAAAGTCTGCTGTGATTCTGATAGGTCTTCCTTTATATGTTACTTGGCCTTTTTCTCTTACTGCCTTTAGTATTCTTTCTTTGTTTAGAACATTTGGTGTTTTGATTATTATGTGACGGGAAGTATTTCTGCTCTGGTCCAGTCTGTTTGGAGTTCTGTAGGCTTCTTGTATATTCATGGGCATCTCTCTCTTTAGGTTAGGGAAGTTTTCTTCCATAATTTTATTGAAGATGTTTGCTGGCCCTTTAAGTTGTAAATCTTCACTCTCATCTATGCCTATAATCCTTAGGTTTGGTCTTCTCATTGTGTCCTGTATTTCCTGGATATTTTTGGTTACAAGCTTTTTGCATTTTGCATTTTCTTTAACTGTTGAGTCCATGGTTTCTATGGAATCTTCAGCATCTGAGATTCTTTCTTCTATCTCTTGTATTCTGTTGTTGATATTTGCATCTCTGTCCCCTGATTTCTTCCCAAGGCTTTCTATCTCCAAAGTTGTCTCCCTTTTGAGTTTTCTTAGTTGTTTCTACTTCTGATTTTAGATCCTGGATGGTTTTGCTTAGCTCCTTCACTTGCATGTTTGTGTTTTCCTGTAATTCTTTAAGAGATTTTTGTGTTTCCTCTTTCATGAGCTCAGCCTGTTGACCAAAGTTCTCCTGTATTTCTTTAAGAGATTTTTGTGTTTCGTCTTTCATGACCTCAGCCTGTTGAGCAAAGTTCTCCTGTATTTCTTTAAGTGTTTTTTGCATTTCCTCCTTGTTGGCTTTTGTATTCTCCTGGATTTCTTTCAATGATTTTTGTGTTTCCCTTGCAAGGGCTTCTAACTTTTGATCCATTTTCTCCTGAATTTCTTTAAGTATGACCTTCATGTGTTCCTGTACCAGCTTCATGACCAGTGATTTTAAATCCAAATCTTGTTTTACTGGTGTGCTGGGGTATCCAGGACATGTTGGTAGAGGAGAATTGGGTTCAGATGTTGCCATATTGCCTTGATTTCTGTTAGTGACGTTCCTGCGTTTGCCTTTTGCCATCTAGTTCTCACTGGTGTTAGTTTATCTTCTCAGTGCTGGACTCACCAGTGCAAGCTGCCCCTTCCCAGTTGGCCTCTGGTGCACAGCTTACCTCCTGCACTGCTTGTAGACAGTGTGCTGCTGCCCAGGCTGTTCAGATCCCAAAGCAGGCACCCGAAGGCTCCCGCTGGGGCCCGCTGGATTCACTGGAGCACACTGACTTCTCCCAGCTGGCCGCCCGGAAGCCCAGCTAGCCACTTGCAGGACTTGGAGATGTAATGCTGCCGCCCAGACTGATCTGGATCCGGAAGCGGAGAGAGTAGAGCTAAGGGCTTCCACCTGAGGCCTTGCCCCAGATTGTGTCTGTGGAGCAGATGGAGCCCGTGTGCACTCCCTGGGAGTGCAGACGGTGTATGCTACTGTGACCTCCCCTGTGTTCCGCTCACTGCTCACTCTGCTGGGCAGCCGATCCGCCAACCGGGCTGTCGCACACAAGGTTAGCCTGGCCGCCCAGTCCCTGAGTCCAGGCAAAAGCCTGGGAGGCCAAGGTCCGAGCAAAGTTCCCCTAGGGCTATGACTGTTAATTGGGTCTGCCAGGTGACTAGGATGGCGGGCGTGCGTGCCCGTGCTCCCTGAAAGCGCCGGGAGAGTCTGCTTTGCTAACAATCACCTGGGCGGGTTGACTCACAGATGGCCCACCAAGCCGCCCAGTTCTTGGGGTCAGTCCTGTGCCTTTTGGGGCCTGGACCCCCGCTTTGTTAGCCTTAGGCTATGCCTGTTACAGGTCTGCCCGCCTGAGCTCTCTGTCGTCCTGCAGGCAAAATGGCAGTGGCGCGTTTGCAGGCCTGTGCAAAAAAAACCTCCTGCCTGGGTTGGCACCCCGATGGCCCCCCGACCCGCCCAGGGCCTGGGTGCAAGCCAACGCCCGTCGGGCTCAGACCACCGCGGTGTTGGCCTCCGATTATGTTTGTGTACCTCAGTCCGATCCGTGGAGTATGGATCCAAGATGGATGCGCCTCTCCTGATTGGTGGGAGGCCGAGTTCTGAAGTGCCCTCTGTGCAGGAAAGGCACCGCACAACTGCAGCTGCTTGCTGCCCGGCTGGTCAGCGAAGGTCAGTGGTCGTGGGCGCAGGGCCTAACTGGTCCCTGTGACGCCTTGGTTCCACTGCTGATGGCCCTTCAGCTGGAGCAGCCACTGCTGCCGCTGCCACTGCTGCTGCCGCCGCCGCCCTCTCCTGTATTTCGTAAAGGGATTTTTGAGTTTCTGTTTTAAGGGCTTCTACCTGTTGACTCATGTTCTCCTGTTCTTCTTTAATGGAGTAATTTATACTCTTCTAGAAATCCTCTATCAGTATCATGACATGTGATCTTAAATCCAGATCTTGCTTTTCCAGAGTGTTAGGGTATCCAGGAATTGCTTTTGTTGGAGAGCTTGGTTCAGATCATGCCATGCTTCTTTGTCTTCTGTTGATGTTCTTGTGTTTGCCTTTTGCCATCTGGTTATATCTGGTATTAGCTGGTGTTGTTGTCTCTAACTGTGGTTTATCTATTATTCAAGCCTCCATATCTGTGCTCCTGGGAGACTCGTTCTCTTTGTGTACACTGGTATGTAGACACTCCTGGGAGATCTGCTCTGTTGTGCTTGTATTTGCATATGCGGCTCTTTGTGCTTCATCAACTCTGGGTGCAGGAGGAAATCAGAAGACTCATGTCCCAGACTGTTCCTAGGCTCTTGTGTCCTCAGGGTTTCCAGCTCTTTCCTCTGAGCAGCAGGGGTGGTCCTCCCTGTGCTGACTGGCCTATTTGTGTTCCTGAGTGGTTAGCTACCTCCACACATCACTTGGATATGGTACAAGGTGGCATAGGATGGAGAAGGAAACCAGAGGGCTTCAGCCAGAGGCTTCTGGCTATGATCCTGTGAATGGAAGGTGAGTTTCTACATGTTCAGGAAGGCCCGTACACACTCGTGGGTAGTTAAGCTGCCTCCCTAAGCCACGTGGGTATGGTGCACAGTGCCAGAGGATGGACCCAAGACAGAGACAAACCAGAGGGCTTCAGCAGAGGTTTTCAGGCATGGACCTTTAATGTGGGGGAGGGGTCATGGTTCTAACTGCAGGCTGGTTTCTCTGTACTCCTGGGTGGTTAAATTGCCTCCCTGCACCACTTGGGTAGGACATGCTGTGCCCACTTGTTAAAATTCTTATGAACTGTATCCTGACCATATAGTACTTTTTGGCTAATAACCATTTATAAATGAAAACATATCATGCATGTTCTTTTGGGTGCAGGTTAACTCCCAAGGGAAAATATTCTCTCATTCCACTTATTTTCAAAAATCATGTTGTCTTTGTTTTTAATACCTGAATGTTACATGTAACTTTGTGAAAATGAACCACATCTTCTGTAGCCATTCTACATTGAGGGACATCTGATTCATTTCCACCTTCATCAATTAACTATATGGCTGCTATTCAAAGAGTAGAGCAGGTGTCCTTGTGATACAATGGGGCATCTTTTTGTAATACAGCTAGGCGTGATAAAGCTGGAACTTCACATAAGTCTATTTCCAATTATCTTGGTACAAACACAGGTTGTTTTAATCAGTTTTCAATACCTTAAATGCTGAAAGAGTTTTCCTCTGTCTATACATCCTCATTAGTATATGATGTCAATAGTGATTTGATCTTTGCCAGTCCGGTTAGTGTAAGGTGGAAGTTCAGGCTAGTTTTATTTTTATTTCCCTGGTAAGTAATAATTTTGAATGTCTTTTAAAATGCTTACTGGCCATTTGAGATACCTCTGTTGAGAATTTTTTGCTTATGTCTGTAAACCACTTTTAAATTGAGTTGTTTGGTTTTCCCTCTTTTTGAGTCTAACATTTTGAGTTCTTTATATATTTTCTCCACATTATATATATTAGCCCCAATATATATATATATATTAGGATGTAGGGATAGTGAAGATCTTTCCCTAATCTGTAGATTGACTTTCTGTCCTATTAACAGTATCTTTTAACTGACATAAGCTTTAGAATATTAATTTCTCATTTTCATAATGTGACATTTGTTAGTAGTTGATCCTAAAACCTTTGTTTTCTCTTCTGGACATTTTCCCCTGGGCCAATTAGTTCAAGCCTATTTTCCAATTTCTCTTCTACTATATTCAGAGTATTTGGTTTTATATTGAGATCTTTGATCCAGGTGGATTTAGCCATTGTACAAGGCCATAACTATGAATCAAATTTCAGATTTCTATATTGAGATTGTTTGATAAACCATCTTCATTTGTTGAAAAAAATTTCATTTTATTGTTTTAGCTTCTTTGTCAAAGAGTGACTGCCCATGTTTGTATGGGGTTATTTCTCATCTTCAAGTCTATGCCATTGTTCGACCTTCCATCTCTATCCAATACTGGGATGTGATTGACTTATTATTCTGTAGTACAACATATGGTCAGGGATGGTGAATCTCCCATAAATTTTTTTATTGTTCAGAATTATTTTGGCTATCTTGAAGGTTTTTTGTTTTTGTTTTGTTTTTTCCCATATGAAATCAAGAATAGGTCTTTCCATTCCTGTGAAATTGTGTTGTTATTTTGATAAAGATTTTATTGAATCAGTAAATTGCTATTTTTATACATGTATAAGTATGTTTTCCCACCCACTCACTCTATCCCCATCCACCACTCCAGAATTCCCCTATTCCTGGGCTTCCAAACTCAATGGGACCAAGTGTCTCCAATCCCATTGCTGTCAGGCAAGGCCATCCTCTCTCACATATGTATCCGGAGCCATGGATCCCTCCAGGTACAGTCCTAAGTTAATGATTAAAAATTAACCAATTGACAGCTTGCTCTGGTGGATCCGGCCCCACAGAGCTTAGGTTCCAGTCCTGAGGCCTCTGGAGGGAGCCTTCAGATCTCCGCTTCGGGATCCAGAACAGCCTGGGCTACAACACCACATCTCCAGGACGTGCAAGAGGCCAGACGGGCACCTGAGAGGCTGGCTGGGAGGAGTCAGTGTGCTTTGGTGAGTCCAGCAGGCCCTGGGCAGGAGCCTTCAGTTGTCTGTCTGGGATCTGAACAGCCTGGGCCACAGCACTCAGTTTTCAGGAAGTGCAAGAGCCTGGTGTGCATCCGGAGGCAGACTGGGAGGACACAGCTTGCTTTGGTGGGTCCGGCCCCACAGAGCTTAGGTTCCAGTCCTGAGGCCTCTGGAGTGAGCCTTCAGATCTCCGCTTCGGGATCCAGAACAACCTGCGCTATAACACCACATCTCCAGGACATGCAAGAGGCCAGAGGGACACCCAGGAGGACAGATGGGAGGAGTCATTGTGCTTTGGTGAGTCCACCAGGCCCTGGGCAGGAGCCTTCAGGTGTCTGCTTCTGGATTTGAACAACCTGGGCCACAGCACCATGTCTCCAGGCAGTGCAAGAGGTAAGCTGTGCACCAGAGGCCACCTGGGAAGAGGCAGCTTGCACTGGTGAGTCCAGCATTGACAACAAGACCAACTAACACCAGTGAGAACTAGATGTCAAAAGGCAAACACAGGAATGTCACTAACAAAAATCAAGGCAATATGGCAGCATCTAAACCCAACTCTCCTTTAACAGCATGTCCTGGATACCGCTTCACACCAGAAAAACAAGATTTAGATTTAAAATCTCTGGTCATGATGCTGGTACAGGAACACATGAAGGACATACTTAAAAAATTCAGGAGAAAATGGATCAAAAGTTAGAAGCCCTTACAAGGGAAACACAAAAATCACTGAAACAAATTCAGGAGAATTCAAAAGCCAATAAGGAGGAAACGCAAAAATCACTTAAAGAAATACAGGAGAACTTTGGTCAACAGGCTGAGGTCATGAAAGAGGAAACACAAAAATCTCTTAAAGAATTACAGGAAAACCCAAACAAGCAAGTGAAGGAGCTAAGCAAAACCATCCAGGATCCAAAATCAGAAGTAGAAACAACTAAGAAAACTCAAAGGGAGACAACTTTGAAGATAGAAAACCTTGGGAAGAAATCAGGGGCCATAGATGCAAATATCAACAACAGAATACAAGAGATAGGAGAAAGAGTCTCAGATACTGAAGATACCATAGAAACCATGGACTCAACAGTTAAAGAAAATGCAAAATACAAAAAGCTTGTAACCCAAAATATCCAGGAAATCCAGGACACAATGAGAAGACCAAACCTAAGGATTATAGGCATAGATGAGAGTGAAGATTTACAACTTAAAGGGCCAGCAAATATCTTCAATAAAATTATGGAAGAAAACATCCCTAACCTAGAGAGAGAGATGCCCATGAATATACAAGAAGCCTACAGAACTCCAAACAGACTGGACCAGAACAGAAATACCTCCTGTCACATAATAATCAAAACCCCAAATGTACTAAACAAAGAAATAATATTAAAGGGAGTAAGAGAAAATGGCCAGCTAACATATAAAGGAAGACCTATCAGAATCACACCAGACTTCTCACCAGAGACCATGAAAGCTAGAAGATCCTGGGCAGATCTTATGCAGACTCTAAGAGAACACAAATGTCAGCCAATACTACTATATCCAGCAAAACTCTCAACCACCATAGATGGAGAAACCAAGACATTCCATGACAAAACCAAGTTTACCCAATATCTATCCACAAACCCAGCCCTACTAAGGATAATAGGATAAAAAAATAATACAAGGAGGGAAACTTCACCCTGGAAAAAGGAAGATAGTAACCTTCTTTCATCCACCCCAAAAGAAGATAACCAATCAAATTTTTAAAAATAACATCAAAAGTGACAGGAAGTGATAATCACTATTCATTAATATCTGTTAATATCAATGGGCTCAATGCCCCAACAAAAAGGCAAAGACTAACCGACTGGATACATAAACAGGACCCTACATTTTGCTGCTTACAGGAAACACACCTCAGTGTCAAAGACAAACACTACCTTAGAGTAAAAGGCTAGAAGAAAATTTTACAAGCCAATGGTCTCAGGCAACAAGCTGAAGTACCCATTCTAATATCAGACAAAATTGATTTTCAACCCAAAGTCATCAAAAGAGACTCTGAGGGACACTTTTTGCTGGTCAAAGGAAAAATACAACAAAATGAACTCTCAATTCTGAACATCTATGCTCCAAATGCAAGGGCACCCTCATTCATAAAAGAAACTTTACTAAAGCTCAAAGTACACATTGGACCTAACACAATAATTGTGGGTGACTTCAACACTGCACTTTCCTCAATGGACCGATCAGGAAAACAGAAACTGAACAGGGACACTGTGAAATGAATTGAAGCTTTGGACCAATTCGATTTAACAGATATATATAGAACATTTTATCCTAAAGCAAAAGAATACACCTTTTTCTCAGCACCTCATGGTACCTTCTCCAAAATCGACCATAAAATTGGTCACAAGACAGACCTCAACAAATGTCAGAAGATTGAACTAATCTCATGCCTCCTATCAGATCTATGATCTATGGAGTAAGAGTGGTCTTCAATAGCAACAGCAACAACAACAACAACAACAACAACAAAAATAAATAAAAAAAAAAAAAAAAAAAAAAACAGAAACCCCACATACACACGGAGGCTGAACAATTCTCTCCTCAATGACACCTTGGTCAAGGAAGAAATATAGAATTCAAAGACTTTTTACAATTTAATGAAAATGAAGATACTACATACCCAAATCTATGGGACACAATGGAAGAAATGCAAAGAGGAAAACTCATAGCCCTGAGTGCCGCCAAAAAGAAACTGGAGAGTACATGCAATAGCATTTTAATGACACCTGAAAACCCTAGAACAAAAAGAAGCTAATTCACCCAGGACAAGTAGAAGACAGGAAATCATCAAACTCAGGGCTGAAATCAATCAAATAGAAACAACAAGAACCATACAAAGAATCAGCAAAACAAGAAGCTGGTTCTTTGAGAAAAATCAACAAGATAGAGAAACCCTTAGCCAGACTAACCAAAGGGCACAGAGACAGTATCCAAATTAACAAAATTAGCAATGAAAACGGAGATATAACAACAGAAACTGGGGAAATTCAAAAAAATTATCAGATTCTTCTACAAAAACCTATAGTCAACACAACTGGAGAATCTGGAGGAAATGGACAGTTTCCTAGACAGATAACAAACACCAAAATTAAATCAGGATCAAATAGATCATCTAAACAGTCCCATTATCCCTAATGAAGTAAAAGGGTCTACCAACCAAAAAAAGCAAGGGACAAGATTTTTTTTTATTCGATATATTTTTTATTTACATTTCAAATGATTTACCCTTACCTGGCTCCCCACTCCCTGAATGTCCCATAAGCCCACTTCCCTCCACTTGTTCCCCCATCCACCCCTTCCCACTATGCTGTTCTGGTATAAGGTTGCACTGAGCCTTTCTAGAACCAGGGGCCATGCCTCCATTCTTCTTGGACATCATGTGATATGTGGATTATGTCTTGGGTATTCCAAGTTTCTAGACTAGTATCTGCTTATCAGTGAGTGCATACTTTGATTGATCTTTTGAGACTGGGTAACCTCACTTAGTATGATGTTCTTCAGCTCCATTCATTTGTCTAAGAATTTCATGAATTCTTTGTTTTTAATGGCTGAATATTACACCATTGTGTATATAAACCACATTTTTTGTATCCATTACTCCGTTGTGAGACATCTGGGTTCTTACCAGCTTCTGGCTATTATAAATAGGGCTGCTATGAACATAGTGGAGCATGTGTCCTTATTACTTGCTGCACAATCCTCTGGGTATATGTCCAGGAGTGGTATAGCAGGGTCCTCCAGAAGAAACATGCCCAGTTTTCTGAGGAACTGCCAGACAGATTTCCAGAGTGGTTGTACAAGCTTGCAACCCCACCAGCAGTGGAGGAGTGTTCCCCTTTCTCCACATTCTTACTGACACCTGCTGTCTCCTGAGCTTCTAATGGGTGTGAGATGGAATCTCAGGGTTATTTTGATTTGCATTTCCCTAATGACTAATGATATTGAACATTTTTTAATTGAACTACTCAGCCATCTAAAGTTATTCAGGTGAAAATTCTCAGTTTTGCACTTGGAGTTGAGATTATTGCGAGGAGATAATAAAGGATTAATTCGCATTCTCCTGCATTTTGACCTACAATTAATCCAGCACCATTTGTTGAAAAGGCTACCTTTCTTCCACTGGATGTTTTCAGGTCCTTTGTCGAGGATCAAGTGACCATAGATGTGTGGGTTCATCTCTGGATCTTCAGTACTGTTCCATTGGTCCACTTTTTTGCCACTGTACCAATACCATGCAGTTTTTAACACTATTGCTCTGTGGTAATGCTTGAGGGCTGGGATACTGATTCCCCCAGAAGTTCTTTTATTGTTAAGAATAGTTTTAGCTATCCTAAGTTTTTTGTTATTCCAGATGAATTTGAGAACTGCTCTTTCTAGCACTATGAAGAACTGAGTTAGGATTTTGATGGGTATTGCGTTGAATCTGTATATTGCTCTTGGCACGATGGCCATTTTAACTATATTAATCTTGCCAATCCAAGAGCATGGCAGATTTTTCCATTTTCTGAGGTCTTCTTCCATTTCCTTCTTCATAGACTTAAAGCTCTTGTCATGCAGATCTTTTACTTGTTTGGTCAGAGTGACACCAAGGTACTTTATATTGTTTATGGCTATTATGAAGGATGTCATTTCCCTAATTTCTTTCTCAGCCTGCTTATCCTTTGTGTATAGGAAAGCTACTGATTTGCTTGAGTTGATTTTATAACCTGCCACTTTGCTGAAGTTGTTTATCAGCTGTAGGAGTTCCCTGGTGGAGTTATTTGGGTCGCTTAAATAGACTATCATATCATCTGCAAATAGTGATAATTTGACTTCTTTCTTTCTGATTTGCATCCCTTGGACCTCCTTATGTTGTCTAATTGCCCTAGCTAGTACCACAAGTACAATATTGAAAAGATAAGGAGAGAGGGGGCAGCCCTGTCTAGTCCCTGATTTTAGTGGGATTGCTTCAAGTTTCTCTCCATTTAGTTTGATGTTGGCTACCGGTTTGCTGTATATTGCTTTACCTATGTTTAGGTGTGGGCCTTGAATTCCTGTTCCTTCCAAGATTTTAAGCATGAAAGGATGCTGAATTTTGTCAAATGTTCTTTCAGCATCCAATGAAATGACCATGCGGGTTTTTTCTTTGAGTTTGTTTACGTAGTGGATTGCATTGATGGATTTCCTTATATGGAACCATCCCTGCATCCCTGGGATAAAGCCCACTTGATCATGGTGGATGATCGTTTTGATGTGTTCTTGGATTAAGTTGGCCAGAATTTTATTGAGTATTTTTGCATTGGTATTCATAAGGGAAATTGGTCTGAAGTTCTCTTTCTTTGTTGGATCTTTGTGTGGTTTTGGTGTATCAGCATAACTGTGGCTTCATAAGATGATTTGGATAGTGTTCCTTCTGTTTCTATTTTGTGGAATAGTTTGAAGAGTGTTGGTGTTAGGTATTCTTAGAAGGTCTGATAGAATTCTGCACTAAAACCATCTGGTCCTAAGGTTGCCCCCTCTCTCCGTATCTTTTTAAATATTGTATTGCAGGTACTAGCTAGGAAAATTAGACAACATATGGACATCATAGAGAAACAAATTGGAAAGGAAGTAGTCAAACGATCACTATTTGCAGATGATATGATAGTCTACTTAAGTGATCCCAAAAAAACTCCACAAGAGAACTCCTACAGCTGATAAACAACTTTAGCAAAGTGGCAGGTTATAAAATCAGCTCAAGCAAATCAGTAGCATTCCTATACTCAAAGGATAAGCAGGCTGAGAAAGAAGTTAGGGAAATGACCCCCTTCACAAAAGCCTCAAACAATATAAAGTACCTTGGTGTGACTCTGACCAAACAAGTGAAAGATCTGTATGAAAAGAACTTCAAGTCTCTGAAGAAGGAAATTGAAGAAGAACTCAGAAAATGGAAAAACCTGCCATGTTCATGGATTGGCAGGATTAATATAGTTAAAATGGCCATCTTGCCAAAAGCAATATACAGATGCAACACAATGCCCATATAAATACCAATTCAGTTCTTAGAATTAGAAAGTGCAATTCTCAAATTCATCTGGAATAACAAAAACCCAGGATAATTAAAACTATTTTCAACAACAAAAGAAATTATGGGGAAAATCAGTATCCCAGCACTCAAGCAATACTACAGAGCAATAGTGTTAAAAACTGCATGGTACTGGTACAGTGAGAGACAGATGGATCAATGGAATAGGTCTGAAGATCCAGAAATGAACCCACACACCTATGGCCATTTGATCCTCGACAAAGAGGCTGAAAACATCCAGTGGGAAAAAGATAGCCTTTTCAACAAATGGTGCTAGTTTAAATGAAGGTCAGCATGGGGAAAAATGTGAATTGATCTATTCTTATCTCCTTGTACTAAGCTCAACTCCAAGTGGATCAAGGACCTCAATGTAAAGCCACACATACTGAAACTAATAGAAAAAAAGCTGGTGAAGACCCTTGAGGACATCAGTACAGGGGGAAAGTTCCTGAACAGAACAGCAATAGCTTATGCTCTAAGATCAAGAATTAACAAAAGTACCTCATAAAATTACAAAGTTTTTGTAAGCAAAGGACACAATCAAAAGGACAAAACGGCAACCAACAAACTGGGAAAAGATCTTCACCATTCCTACATCTAACAGGGGGCTAATATCCAATATATACAAAGAACTCAAATGTTAGATCCCAGAGAACCAAATAACCCTATTAAAAAAATGGGGTATAGAGCTAAACAAAGAATTTTCCTTGGAAGAAGTTTGAATGGCTGATAAGCACCTTAAGAAATGTTCAACCTCATTAGTCATTAGGGAAATGCAAATCAAAACAACCCTGAGATTTTTACCTCACACCAATCAGAATGACTAAGGTTAAAAACACAGGAGACAGCAGGTGTTGGCGAGGATGTGGAGAAAGAGGCAGAGATAGAGGAACACTCCTCCACTGCTGGTGGGATTTTAAGATGGTGCAACCACTCTGGAAATCAGTCTGAGGGTTCCTCAGAAAATTATGCATGACACTTCCCGAGGACCCTGCTATACCACTCCTGGGCATATACCCAGAGGATTCCTTGGCATGTAATAAGGACACATGCTCCATTATGTTCATAGCAGCCTTATTTACAATAGCCAGAAGCTGGAAAGAACCCAGATGTCCCTCAATGGAGGAATGGATACAGACGAGGTGGTATATTTATACAATGGAATACTACTCAGAAATTTAAAGTAATGAGTTCATGAAATTTTTAGGCAAATGGTTGAAACTGGAATATATCATCCTAAGAGAGGTAACCCAATCACAAAAGAATACACATGGAATGAAATCACTGATAGGTGGATATTAATTAGCCCAGAGCTCTGAATACTCAAGACACAATTAGCATATCAAATGATTCCCATAAAAAGGAAGGAGAGGGACCTGGTCTTGGAGAGGCTTGATCCAGCATTGTATGAGAGTACTAGTACAGAGAAATGGGAGGGGGTGATTGGAGAGTGGGTGGAAGGAAGAGTGCTTATGGGACATATGGGGAGGGAAAAACTGGGAAAGGGGAAAGCATTTGGAATGTAAACATAGAATATAGAAAATTAAAAAAAGAATATAAAAAAAGAATAAAAATATCTATTCAGAGGGAAAACAGTAAGTCTGTTGAAAAATTATTGAGCTACTTATGAAACCAAAAACTCCTATTCTCTATATTCCATTAATTAGCACTGATGTGGTTGGCAGTATTCACCTCAATTTACCAAGTCCCCCACAAGTAAAAGGCAGAGACTAAGAAAAAAGCAGTGATAAGAGAAAGTCATCCAAGTATCTTGTTGAGCAATAGTTAATCTTCAATTTCTGAAATATCATTGACCATCATCAAACTGCTCAACGTTTGGTTAAGTGGTGGCAAATTGTCATACTTGTTTATAAAAATGGAAGAAGAATGTGACTTCTACTAAATTTAATATTTTATCAATTTGGTAGCATTATACTTTTGGTAACAATAACAAAGAAATATATCTGAGAAGTTTTACATCATTGTAATACATCAGCAAATGCTTAAACGTTCAGAATTACCCTATTATTGTACTCTGTAGTAAATATAAAATATCATTGAACAAAAGCAAACACTACTTCCTAAAATCAGAAGTGTATCAAAGAATTCAGAGTTTCTTGGAAGATGCCAGCATCTTTCCTGAACCAAGCTGAAGTGTTGGTGGGAAGATTAGTATAGCCCCTGGTGGATATGAAATTAGAAGCCAGATGTTGAAGACAACCTGTAGGTATACCACATCTTGTGCTGAATGTCATATTCCACACAGTGAATTGAATATTCCTTCATTTACCAAGCAAGGTTAAATTGTTAAAATTTTATCATTAATGTTTATTTATTACATCTTTATTAAATGTATATGTGCCTAAAGAACATTATCACATAAATTTGGAGTGGTTTGAGTTACTGCAATGTAAAAATCTTAAATAAATACTAATTTGCATTATATTTTATTTCCCATGTAAGAAGCTATTGTGCAAAAAAATGGTCATATGGATAAGTTTACATATACTTAAATAATATCACTGTGGTTTATCTCTTTAGAAATGTTTAGGTAAGAAAAATGGGTATTACATTCAATTCTTCATAAAACTTTTACATGTCACAAAATAAATGAAAAAGTCATTTTATATGAAAATTATACAGTATGTCTAGAAAATGAATAAAACAGGTTGATGAATGACACGTGTTATGAGACTAGTATTGTAAAGAAATACTATACAAGTTACAGATATATGACTGTTTTCATATGGCTACATTCCTATAGACATACAGATAAAATTAAAGAATTTACACATTAAAATGCAATACTGTATGTCCGAGATGTAGTGTAGTCATTTATATAGTGTATAAACACTTAGAAAACATAAGATTGAGGGCCTGGGGAGATGGCTCTTTTGTTAACACACAGACCTGGGAAGTTCGAATACCTGAGATTATTCCTCAGAACCCAAGTAAGGATGTCAAATGTATTTTTGCAGAGTAGAATTATCAGCACTGGAGATGTGATCACAGGTATGTTGCTATCCCTGACTTCTACACACTGTCTTCTCTCATATACAAAAGCACAAAACACAACAAAACAAAACAAAAAATTGGGATTAGGCTTACCAGTTATTCTATTTTTTAATGTTCATAATATGTTAGATTACTTATGTAAATTCTGTGACAATAAAAAGCAAGCATATCATACTGGTTACTCTCAGAGCAAAGCACAGAATCTGTGATCACACAAATATAATTTCTTACACTCCATTCTTTTTAACTCTTTTAAAATGTATTTATTTAGGTATATTACTGATATAGGGTCTCTCCATGTAGCTCTGGCTTCCAGAAACTCAGTATATAGTCGTGACTTGATTATTATTGTATTCTGACTTGAAATTTACATAGATCTTGTTTCTTTGCCTCCCAAGTGCTAGATTAAAGGCATTTGCCACCATGACAGGCCATTCTTCCATTTTTACCAATGAGTATTCTTCAGGAAACCTCTACACAGGAAAAAAAATCTCTAAAATATAAGAATAATAATTACTATCAATTTAATTTAAAGGTTTATGATCATAGACACAACAAATTCTGTTTTCCTTCAATGTTTCAAGCATGCACTACTGTAAATTCTTGAAAAAGAACTTGAATAATCAGAGCCTTGAGGGCCACTTCCCTATTCTAATTTCTCTGAAGAAAAAGATGGCCATTTTTACTACATTTATCCTGCCAATCCATGAGCATGGGCGATCTTTCCAACTTCTGAGATCTTCATTAAGTGCCAGGAGCCATCCTCACTTAGAACTCAATGCCAAGAACTCTCCATACCGGGAGCCATCCCCACCTGGCTCTCAATGCCAGGAGACCTCGATACCAGGAGTCATTCTCACTTAGATCTCCATGCCAGGAACTATTCCTACCTTCTTTTGAAGTTCATCTGTAGATAGGTTACTGTAGCAACCCCTTTCCACTTCACTGCCTCATGACCCCCCTTTTATCATGCCAGAATTCCAAGAGCAATAACTAGCTTTACCATAAATTATGAGAAACTGTTTCTTAGAAATGATGCCAACCCCCTGACATTGTTCCCCCCTTTACCCCTCCCAAACCTTGTATGCTTCTCTTTATATTGACTTGTATGAAAATTAAAGTTTGACAGCTTGATCAGAACTAGACAGGCTGTCCAGCCTCTCTCTCTTGTTTTGTTGCCCCATCACCTTTCCTCTAGGTGGCCTAAAGGAACCCTGTTGACTGTCCTGCGGGTCAGGACACTTTGGTGCCCAACAGTGTGGTACCTGTGGAGCGATCTAGAGAAAGGAGGTCGTGGATCAAGGAGGAGGTCCCTCCGCATAGGGGTCCCCGAGAGGAGTGGATTTGCATGCTCGGCCAGGGGAAAATCTCTACGACAACTTTGTCTCAGAAGGTGAGACCCCAATGGTGCAAGCTTTTACTCAACAATCCCTGCTCATTTCAGGGATTCAGGAATCTCTCAAGATATGGGGCTGGGTTAAGCAAAAGAGATCTTAGGTACTTCTTTCAGAATACTTAGGGTCTTAAGTATTATGTTGGGCAAATTGTCCCTGGATCCCAGAGGAAGGAACCATAGATAAGGAAACATGGGCTACAGTAAGAGATTACTATGCAACTTTTGGTCAGAAAAACAAAGAGTTCCTGTTACTGCCTTTAACTACTGGTCTCTGATTAATGACATTATTCAGAATTCTTCTGCTTCCAAGATCTAGTGCTCTGAGAAAGCACTCGTTTGGACACTGTCTCTGTGCTCTCTTACCCACCTGCCTCTGATAGATAAGGAAGAGGGACATTTAAAACGGTTTCTGTCTATGTCTGCTCTTTTCCCTAATTTCTCAAAAAGACCAAAGCCTATCTTTCTCTACAAACTCTGAAATCTAGTCATAATTCAGGTGCTGACACTCTATCTCCTGGGGAGGAAGCCAACTTGGAGCAGAAGCTGTCAGCAGGAGAGCCACTGAAAAAATTTCTTCTCTCTACCAAATGATAGCCACAAGGGGCAAGTAGCCCTCTTAAAGGAGCTATGAGACTTAGAGGGACAAATGGTCGTTCTAACTTTAAGAAAATTTTAGAAAAATTAAGGTCCGCAGTCACAGCCTATGGGCAGACTGCACCCTTCATTTTGGCACTTAGAATCATCCACTGAGGGCTGGCTCACACCTGAGGAATTTATACAGCTTACCCAAGCTGAGTTCTCTGGGGGAGAATTTATTCTCTGGAAGTCAGAGGCAGCTAAAATGACCAAAGAAATCAAAAGTAAAAACAACTCAGGTGGCAGAATGTAAGTCCTGGACTGTAAAAAAATTCCTGGGCTCTCCTCCCCTCCTACCTCTTTCCATATGGTTATGGCCAGTCTGTACTTATCTACACACTCTCTCTGCCTTTCTCTGTCTCCACTACCCCATTTACTCTCATCCTCCATCCTGAATAAACTTTATTCTATACCATATCTGTGTGTTCGCCTAGGCACCCCCCTTCCCTACCCCACCGTATATCACATTCTTTAAACCTTTCTCTTTTTATGAACCCAATAGAGGTTAAAAAAACAGGACACATTGGAGTAACTATCAGTGGCTGCCATTGTGTCTCCCCTCCCTTCTCTAGCAGAATTCCCAGAAGAAAAAGAAAATAAGGAGTTAACTCTTAAACAAGAGAAAAAGCAGGTTTCAGAAAAGCAGTTTTTCCATGTGCAGGACACGGTATCCAAAAAAAAAAAAAATGGTTAAAAACTATTTCAAAACTCTCCTGGGAAAAAATGGGAGACGTCCTATTTCCTCTCTGAATCCTACTGGAGATATCCTTAGTTCTGGTTAAGATATTTGGACCTCTTTGGGACATCAAGTACCATCTCTGTCTGTTGTCTATCTTTAGTGCACCAAAACCTGTCCATATGTGTGTCAATTTGCTTGTCTATTGTTTTGATGGCTGAATGATTGTTGTGTTTATGTTATATGTTGAAAAGAAAAAAAATGGTAAAAAAAAAAAAAAAAAAAAAGCGTTATCTACTGTTAGTCCTGCCAGTCTGCAATTTACACAGAGGAAGATGATTTAAGGTGCCTCACATTCTTAAGTACGAGTTAAACACAGCTGGAGAAAAAGCTACTTCTTAAGGGGCCAGCAGCCTCAACCTCAATGGTTAATTCCTCTAGAAAATTTTCTATCATGGTGATGACTGGGTTCAAAGTCCTTTTTTCCCCTGAAATTACAGCTGGAAAAAAATATGTCTGGTTTAAATTAATGAAATTTGTATAATCACTTCATCTTTATTTCTAATTGGTCTTAAAGGTATAAATGTTTTACATGACTTGACTATAGAGTATTGTCTCATAAGTTATTGGACATGATTTAAAAATATAATGATGGTAACAAAACATGTTTAAAACTGATAATTTAGGGTTAAAGCTATCTTAAGCAACACGTGGCATGACAGAAGCCAAGAAAAACAGGCCTCTAAGATATTTCTAAATTGACATAACGTTTTATGTGATTCTTATCCTAGAACTCAGACTTATAAAAAATAAGATTTAAAATAATGTCTCTTCAATAAGTTACAGTTATACACTCAAACATACAAGCTGATAGACAAACTTTGCAATATGAAAGTAATGTTTTTGCCATTAATTTTAAGGAGAAAAGATTGTTTAAAACTGGGTTTTGCTTTCAAAAAATTGTAGTTATGCTTTGATATTACAGGTTCCTTTTGTTATTTGACCTTCATACAATGGGGTCTGGTTACAGGTTACTTCTTGCAAGACTGATGGGTGTAGGTCTGGCCTTATCTTACAGGCCTCACCTAGAGAGCTTCTGGCCAAAAAAAAAAAAAACCATTTTTAACAGATTTATACAGATGTGGTTCAAAATAAAGTTCAAACTTAGATCTGTGAAAAGTTAAACATAAACTAACTTAAAAACAAAAAAAACAATAAAAAAATTTTTCATTAGAAAGTTCTTCCTCAAGAAATGGCTTGCTCTTAACAATGGGCTTTTAAATTTTTTAAGTAAATAATTTAAAAAAAATGTTAAGATAAATTATTTGTCTAAGACACTGCTTGGTTCACAAGGTAAATGCAAAATAAATATTGACAGACATAACTTGGAGAAAGCTACCATAAATATTTGTTAACAGTTTATCATATATGTTTACTTCCTTTCCTTGGCAAAGAGAATATTAATGCAAAATCTCTCCAAATAAGGTTTTGACATTCTCCAATGAAGATTTGGTGTAATAATAAAGTGTGGCAAAATAAAATCATAGAAATATTTTTTAAAAGGAATGATAAAAGAGCATGATAAAAATGTTCCTTATTTTAAACAGTAATCAAATTATTAGTGATAGTTAATGTATTACATGGCAAGACTTTTTTGACAAAATTAATAATTGCTATTCAAAAGATAAATTACTAAAAATTTTACCTCCATACATGTTTTTATATTTTTATAGATTTATACATGCATCCTATAAAAATGCATCTACTGTGGGAGTAAAACTCATATAATTAAATCATATGTTTACTCTTTTGAGTATCCCCTTGCTTCAACACAGATAATTGAATTGGGTGCTGTAGCTCCTGTTTTTAAAATGTTAAAAATCAAACTTTTAATTTTTATATTAATAATATACATATGGAGAGAAGCTCCGCAGCCATATTTGCTGTCTGCAGGGACACAAAAGGATCACTAGGTACTGTAACACCCTGAACTTTAGATTTCTGGTGGTGCAAACCGCCAGGGGTCAGCTTGCACTCAGGAACTGAGCACATAGGCAGTTCATCTGCAAGCCAGTCCATCCCAGGACCTGTTCCTATGTGAGAATCAACAGAGGGAGTGACCCCCACCACAACTTCTTCCCTCATAATAGAGCAGACAGAGAACACCTGGTTGACCTTGAAAACCTAAGTATAGCATTGCCTGAGGCAAGACTGAGAAGGGCTCCAAAGGCACAAAAGAGGAAGCCAGCATATCAGTTATCTGTGCGGAAGAAACCCAGTCATCCAGTAGTGCAGAAATAACCTTAAAGATCCACAGTAGGTTGAAGCACTAGCCAGTGACAATAAGACCATCTAACCCTGGGAGAACCAGATGGCTAAAGGCAAATGTAGGAACATTACTAACAGAAACCAAGGCATTATGGCAGCATCTGAACCCAATTCTCTAACATTAGCAAGTCCTGGATACCTCAACACACCAGAAAAACAAGATTTGGATTTAAAATCACTGGTCATGATGCTAGTACAGGAACACATGAAGGACATACTTAAAGAAATTCAGGAGAAAATGGATCAAAAATTAGAAGCCCTTACAAGGGAAACACAAAAATCATTGAAAGAAATTCAGAAGAATACAAAAGCCAATAAGGAGGAAACGCAAAAATCACTTAAAGAAATACAGGAGAACCTTGATCAACAGGCAGAAGTCATGAAAGAGGAAACACAAAAATCGCTTAAAGAATTAGAAGAAAACACAAACAAGCAAGTGACAGAACTGAGCAAAAATTTCCAGGATCTAAAAGCAGAAGTAGAAACAACTAAGAAAGCACAAAGGGAGACAAATTTGGAGATAGAAAACCTTGGGAAGAAATCAGGGACCATAGACGCAAATATCAACAACAGAATACAAGAGATAGAAGAAAGAATCTCAGATGCTGAAGATACCATAGAAACCATGGACTCAACAGTTAAAGAAAATGCAAAATGCAAAAAGCTTGCATCCCAGAACATCCAGGAAATCCAGGACACAATGAGAAGACCAAACCGAAGGATTATAGGCATAGATGAGAATGAAGATCTACAACTTAAAGGGCCAGCAAATATCTTCAACAAAATTATGGAAGAAAACTTCCCTAACCTAAAGAGAGAGATGCCCATGAATATACAAGAAGCCTATAGAACTCCAAACAGACTGGACCAGAACAGAAATACCTCCCGTCACATAATAATCAAAACACCAAATGTACTAAACAAAGAAAGAATATTAATGGCAGTAAGAGAAAAAGGACAAGTAACATATAATGGAAGACCTATCAGAATCACACCAGACTTCTCAACAGAGACCATGAAAGCTAGAATATCCTGGGCAGATCTCATGCAGACTCTAAGAGAACTCAAATGCCAGCCGAGACTACTATACCCAGAGAAACTCTCATTCACAATAGATGGAGAAACCAAGATATTCCATGACAAAACCAAATTTACACAATATCTTTCTACAAACCCAGCCCTACAAAGGTTAATAGGGGGAAAGCACCATTACAATGAGGGAAACTATGCCCTGGAAAGAGCAGGATATTAAGCTTTTTTCATCAAACCCAAAGAGGATAACCACACACGTATAAAATTAAAATCAAAAATGTTAGGAAGCAATAACCACTACTCCTTGATATCTCTTAACATCAATGGACTCAATTCCCCAATAAAAAGACATAGACTAACAGACTGGTTACGTAAACAGGACCCTACATTTTGCTGCACACAGGAAAAACACTTCAATGTCAAAGACAAAAACTACCTTAGAGTAAAAGGCAGGAAGACAATTCTACAAGCAAATGGTCCCAGGAAACAAGCCGGCATTGCCATTCTAATTTCAGATAAAATTGACTTTCAACCTAATGTCATCAAAAGAGACATGGAAGGTCACTATTTGCTGGTCAAAGGAAAAATCCAACAAGAAGAACTCTCAATCCTGAACATCTATGCCCCAAATAAAAGGGCACCCTCATTCATAAAAGAAACTTTACTAAAGCTCAAAGTACACATTGCACCTAACACAATAATTGTGGGTGACTTCAACACTCCATTTTCACCAATAAAACAATCAGGAAAACAGAAACTAAACAGGGAGACAATGAAACTAATTGAAGCTTTGAACCAATTGGAGTTAACAGCTATATATAGAACTTTTATCCCAAAGCAAAAGACTATACCTTTTTCTCAGCACCTCATGGTACCTTCTCCAAAATAGATCATATAGGTGGTCACAAGACAGACCTCAACAAATATAAGATTGAAATAATCCCATGCTTCCTATCAGATCACTATGGAGTAAAAGTGGTCTTTAGTAACAGTAAAAACAACAGAAAGTCCACATACACATGGAAACTGAACAATACTCTACTCAATGATACCTTGGTCAAGGAAGAAATAAAGAAAGAAATAAAAAATTTCTTAGAATTTAATGAAAATGAAGGCACAACATACACAAATCTATGGGACACAATGAAAGCAATGCTAAGAGGAAAACTCATAGCTTTGAGTGCCTCCAAAAAGAAATTCGAGAGAGCTTATACTAGAAGATTAATGTAACAACTAAAAACCCTGGAACAAGAAGAAGCTAATTCACCCAGGAGGAGGAGAAGACAGGGAATCATCAAACTCGGGGCTGAAATCAATGAAGTAGAAACCAAGAGAACCATACAAAGAATCAACAAGACCAAAAGCTGGTTCTTTGAAAAAATCAACAAGATAGATAAACCCTTAGCGAGACTAACCAAAGGGCACAGAGAAAGCATCCAAATTAACAAAATTAGGAATGAAGAGTGAGATATTACAACAGAAACCGAGGAAATTCAAAAAATCATCAGATCCTACTACAAAAACCTGTACTCAACACAACTGGAGAATCTGGAGGAAATGGAATTTTCTTAGACAGATACCAATTACCAAAATTAAACCAGGATCAAATAGACCATCTAAACAGACCCATAACCCTTAAAGAAATAGAAGGGGTCATAGATAGGCTTCCAACTAAAAAAAGCACAGGACCAGATGGTTTCAGGTCTCTGAAGAAGGAAATCGAAGAAGATCTCAGAAAATGGAAAAACCTTCCATGCTCGTGGATTGGCAGGATTAATATAGTTAAAATGTCCATCTTGCCAAAAGCAATCTACAGATTCAATGCTATTCCCATAAAAATCCCAACACAGTTCTTCACAGAGCTAGAAAGAGCAATTCTCAAATTCATCTGGAATAACAAAAAACCCAGGATAGCTAAAACTATTCTCAACAGTAAAAGAACTTCAGGGGGATTCAATATCCCAAACTTTAAACTCTACTACAGAGCAATAGTGATAAAAATACTGCATGGTATTGGTACAATATCAGGCAAGCGGATCAATGGAATAAGATTGAAGACCCAGAAATGAACCAACACACCTATAGTCACTTGGTCTTCGACAAAAGAGCTGAAAGCATCCAGTGGAAAAAAGATAGTCTTTTCAACAAATGGTGATGGTTCAATTGGAGGTCAGCATGCAGAAGAATGTGCATCGATCCATTCTTATCTCCTTGTACCAAGCTCAACTCCAAATGGATGAAGGACCTCCACATAAAACCTGACACACTGAAACTAATCAAAGAGAAACTGGGGAAGACCCTGGAGGACATGGGCACAGGGGAAAAGTTCCTGAATAGAACACCAATACCTTATGCTCTAAGATCAAGAATTGACAAATGGGACCTCATAAAACTACAAAGTCTCTGTTAGGCAAAGGACACCATCAAAAGGACAAAACGTCAACCAACAGACTGGGAAAGGATCTTCACCAACCCTAAATCGGACAGAGGGCTAATATCTAATATATACAAAGAACTCAAGAAAGTAGAACCCAGAGAACCAAATAACCCCATTAAAAAGTGGGGTATGGAGCTGAACAAAGAATTTTCACATGAAGAACTTCGGAGAGCTGAGAAACACCTTAAGAAATGTTCAATATCATTAATCATTAGAGAAATGCAAATCAAAACAACCCTGAGATTTCACCTCACACCAGTCAGAATGGCTAAGGTCAAAAACTCAGGAGACAGCAGGTGTTGGCGAGGATGTGGAGAAAAAAGAACACTCCTCCACTGCTGGTGGGATTGCAAGATGGTGCAACCACTTTGGAAATCAGTCTGGCGGTTCCTCAGAAAACTGGGTATGTCCCTTCCTTAAGACCCTGTTATACCACTACTGGGCATATATCCAGAGGATTCTTCAGCATGCAATAAGGAAACATGCTCAACTATGTTCATAGCAGCCCTATTTGTAGTAGCCAGAAGCTGGAAAGAACCTAGGTGTCCTTCAATGGAGGAATGGATACAAAAAATGTGGTGTATTTACACAATGGAGTACAATTCAGTCATCAGAAACAATGAATTCATGAAATTCTTAGACAAATGGATGGAGCTGGAGAACATCAAACTAAGTGAGGGACCCAGTCTCAAAAGATCAATCATGGTATGCACTCACTGATAAGTGGATGTTAGCCTAGAAACTTTGAATACCCAGGACATAATCCACAAATTAAATGATGTACAAAAAGGATGGAGGAGTGGCCCCCGGTTCTGGAAAGACTCAGTGCAATAGTATAGGGGAATTCCAGAACAGGGAAGTGGGAAGGAGTGGATGGAAGAATAGGGGGACGGAAGAGGACTTATGGGACTTGCGGGGAGTGGTGACCCCGAAAAGGAGAAATAATTTGCAATGTAAATAAAAATAAAATAGCATAAAAAAGAAAAAAATAATACATGTATGGCTCATGCCTTACAATTGCTTGAAATTGTTTCCTTTTTAATGCTACCAATTCTTAACTTTTACAATTATCCATACAAATACATTTTTTTAAAAAAGTTGATTAAAAATATACAAATGATTATTAACAGTTTTTCAAGCTTTCTAGTTATAAATGTTTTAACAGAAACAACAACAACAACAACAACAAATAAAATTAGTCATCACATATGTTATTTTTCTATATTGGATGTTCCACATCAGATTAAGACAAATATTATAACTGATTATTATAGCCAGTTACTTAACATGTTTTAACAATTCGATGTTGGTCATATTACTGAGATTCCTCATAATTTGCAAAGACAAGATATTGCAGAACAAGCCCATAGAACTTTACAACAATATTTTTATAAAAAAAAAAAGTATCACATCTCTATATACCACAAAAATTTTAAAATCTTAATGCCAGGGAACTCTCTGAGTGTAGAGAGAGGGCATGTTTGTGTTTTTTCTGCAGGATGTTGAAGGAACATGCTAGCTGCCAAAGTATGCTAATGCTGAGACAAAGAATGATGCTGATTATAACCATTGAAAATGGCCACGGTCCTCAACACCTTTGGATGCCTCTTACTAGTGCTGACACCACGGACATCTATGGACTCAACATCCCTCTTTGCATGGCAAATTTATTTAGCTAAAAACTGGACAAATTATAAACAGATTAATGGGGAGATATTGGCTACTGCTAATTGCCCCCCTTCAGGGTGTCAAAAGGCCATATATTTAAATTTTACAGATTTCAAGTATAGACCAGATAAAATGTGGCCTGCCATTTATTTTCTTTAAGACATCCACAGGATTTACTTTGGTTGTTTGGAGCCTTTGGGAGAGCCTATGGACTTCTCCTGCAGGGTTACATCTAAGTAAAACACAATGTTACACCCTCAGCTAGTTTTCTAACACATGATGAGTCCACAAGGCCTCTAATCCCTCTACAGAGGGGATGATACACATCTTTACAAATTAAGTTTATCACCTATGCAAAATCTCCTAATCTACATTGGCAAATAGGCTATGAATGGGATCTTCGCCTCTATGTACTTGGCTTTGATGCAGGTATTATTTTCTCCATTAAGCTCCTTAAAGAGCCTTTATATGATGCCCAGTCAGTCCCAATGGGACCTAATTCTGTGTTGGTACCTCATCCTGTTCCTCCTAAAGGAACTGATCAAGACACCACCCATACTCCTTCTATTAAAGACACTTCCCTACCTTCTGTATTTCCCCTCCAGCCACCAGCTAAGCCATCAGCTACTACACTGCCTGTACAGCCAGCTCGCACTAAAATTCTTGTACTTTCTTTAGTTAATCAAACTTTTCTCACCTTAAATGAAACTTCCCCTGAACTTGTTGAAGATTGCTGGCTGTGCTACCATTCCCAACCACGCTTTAATGAAGGAATTGCTGTTCTTGGTGATTCCCCCCACACTGACGTTGGCAAAAGGGTGCTTGGCCAGCTCTTTCATTAGCCCAAATATCTGGCCTGGGACTTTGTGTGATCCCTAGTGGAACAAATGTCCCCTCACTTTATGCTCACTTGTGTAATGAAACCTATTTTCCCCCTCCTGGCAATTATATTATTCTTCCCCCAGAGGGAATTTGGTGTGCGTGACTTGATGGCCTTAAACCTTGCCTCTCTGCCTTAGTTTTTCAAAATCGAAAGAATGGGGAGAACCCTGAGTTTTGCATCCTTATTATGATGTTCCCTGGTTTAGTTTATTATCGCTCTGAAGAATTTTTTTCACTTGTGGGATCAATCCACATCTACTGGAGGCTCCACTTCTTTGAGCAGCCCTTGCAGAGAACCTATCTCTGCTGTTACTCTCTCTGTCCTACTTGGCCTTGGAGCTGTGGGGGCAGGGACAGGTATTTCTTCCCTTGTTCTTTTCAACTCTAGGTACACGGAGCTACCTGCTACCATTGATCAAGACGTCCAATGCCTTCAGCAGGGGATAATTGATCTCTCCGACTCCATTGACTCCCTAGCTGAGATTGTCCTCCAAATAGGCGAGGACTTGATCTCCTGTTCCTCCAACAGGACTTTGTGCAGCTTTAATAGAAGAGTGTTGTTTTTATGTTAGTAAGACAGAAGTTGTAAAAGACAGCATGAAAATAGTCAGACAAGGACTAAAAAAATGTAAGAGAGAAATAGAACAGAATGAAAATTGGTTTTCCACCTCTCCATGGCTCACTACACTTTTACCCAGTATCCTAGGACCCTTTGTAGGTCTGTTATTGTTATTTTCTTTTGGACCATAGGCTTTTAAACAGCCTCACAGCCCTAATTAAGAAGCGGATAGATGACTTGGCAACCAAGCCTATTCAGATACATTACCATCGTTTGGCTATGGAGGATTGGGAGATGGCTACCTAAACCCCCAGGGCAAAACGGCCCAAACAGTACACTCTAGTGCCTTAACAGAAAGAGCATCCTTGTCACAGCCATTCCAGCCAGGACTCCAGAAGGAGCCCCACAAGCTAAAAGCATTAATAACAATTAACTTGGTGGGCAGTTAGCCAATGACGGGCAACTTCCCAGGGCCTCTCCCACCTAAGACAGGTGTCTCTGGAGGCTGGCAGAGAGGACCGAATGGGAACGGGATGATGGACGACCGGGTCAATTCCTAAGACAGGCGCTGTCCCATTATCTTGATGCCTTATCTGCTTGCCATCAATGGCTGTCTGACCTCTGCTCTCTATACAGAGAAGGGGGAGTTGCCAGGAGCCATCCTCACTTAGAACTCAATGCCAAGAACTCTCCATACCAGGAGCCATCCCCACCTGGCTCTCAATGCCAGGAGACCTCAATACCAGGAGACATTCTCACTTAGATCTCCATGCCAGGAACTATTCTTATGTAAATCTCAGAACCCCCTCCTTTTGAAGTTCATCTGTAGATAGGTTACTATAGCAACCCCTTTCCACTTCACCTCCTCGTGAGCCCCCTTTTATCATGCTAGAATTCCAACAACAATAACTATCTTTACCAGAAATTATGAGAAACTGTTTCTTAGAAATGATGCCAACCCCCTGACATTGTTCCCCCCCTTTACCCTTCCCAAACCTTGTATGCTTCCCTTTATATTGACTTGTATGAAAATTAAAGTTTGACAGCTTGATCAGAACTAGACAGGTTGTCCGGCCTCTTTCTCTTGTTTTGTTGCCCCATTGTCTTTCCTCTAGGTGGCCTAAAGGAACCCTGTTGACTGTCCTGTGGGTCGGGACAATTAAGGTCATACCTAGTTATGAAATATTATTTGTGACTATATTGAATGGTGTCATTTCCCCAATTTCTTTCTCATCTTGCTTATCCTTTGAGTAGAGGAAGGCTACTGATTTGCTTGAGTTAATTTTATATCCAGCCACTTTGCTGAAGTTGTTTATCAACTTTAGGTGTTGTCTGGTGGAAGTTTTGGGGTTGTTTAAATATACTTACATATAATCTGCAAATCATGATATTTTTACTTCTTCCTTTTCAATTTGTATACCTTTGAACTTCTTTTTCTGTCTGATTATATATTGACTAAATCGGGAGTGGGAGGGCAACCTTGTCAGTTCCCCAATTTTTTGTGGGATTGTTTCAAGTTTCTCTCCATTTAACTTGACGTTGGCTACTAATTTGCAGTGTATTGCTTATACTATGTTTAGGTATGGGCCTTGGAATCCCAATCTCTCCAAGACTTTTATCATGAAGGGATGCTGGATTGTCAAAAATCTTTTCAGCATCTAATGAAATGACCAAGTGTTTTTTTTTTTTCTCCTTGAGTTTGTTTATGTAGTGGATTACATAGTTGGATTTCTGTATATTGAACCATCCCTGCATCCCTGGGATGAAGTCTACCTTATCGTGGAGAATTATAGTTTTGATGCATTCTTGGATTCCGTTGGCCAGGATATTGTTCAATATTTTTGAATCAATATTCATGAGGGAGATTGGTCTGAAGTTTTACTTCCTTATTTGGTCTTTGTTTGATTTAGGTGTAAGTGTTATTGTCACTTCATAGAATGAGTTGGGTAGTGTTCCTTGACTTTATATTCTATGGAATAGTTTATAGAGTAGTGGTATTAGTTCTTCCTTGAAGATCTGATAGAATTCCTCACTAAACCCATCTGGTCCTGGGGTTTTTTTGGTTTGTTGTTTGTTTGTTTGTTTGTTTTGTTTATTTTGGGGGGGAAACTATTAATGACTGCTTATATTTCCTCAGGACTTATGGAACTATTTAGATTGTTTATCTGTTCCTGTTTTAATGTTGACACCTGGTATGCATATAGAAAGTTGTCCTTTTCATACAGATTTTCATACTTTGTTGACAATAAACTCTTGTATTAGGAACAGATGATTTTCTTGATTTTCCACAGTTAATCTTATGTCTCCCTTTTCATTTCTGATTTTATTAATTTGGGTAGTGTCTCTGTGCACTCTGGATAATCTGGCTAAGAGTTTACCTATCTTCTGGATTGTCTCAAAGAACCACCTCCTTGCTTTGTTGATTCTTTGTATAGTTGTTGTTTGTTTGTTTGTTTGTTTCTGTTTTGTTAATTTGTGCCCTATGCTTGATTATTTCCTGTCATCTACTCCTCTTGGGTGTATTTGTTTCTGCTAGTTCTAGAGCTTTCAAGGGCACTGTCAAACTGTTAGTGTAAGCTCTCTCCATTCACCCAGAGCTATGAGTTTTCCTCTTAGCACTGATTTCATCATGTCCCTCAAATTTTGGTATGGTGTGTCTTCATTTTAATTAAATTCTAAAAATCTTTAATTTTTTATTTCTTCCTCAATCAAGCTATCTTTGAGACGAGCCTTGTTTAAAGTCTACATATATGTGTGTTTTCCATTGTTTTTATTTGAGCTTAAGACCACCCTTCGACCATGTGACCTGATACGGCACATGAAATAATTTCAATATTTCTATATCTGTTGAGGCCCATTTTGTGACCAATTATATAGTCATTTTTTGGAGACAGTACAATGAGGTGCTGAAAAGAAGTTATATTCTTTTTCTTTAGGGTAGAATGTTCTATAAATATCTGTTAGATCCATATGGCCTATAACTTCATTAATTTCACTGTATCTCTGTTGTTTCTGTTTCCCTGATTCCATGATTTCTCCATTGTTGAAAGTGGGGTGTTGAAGTCTACCACTATTATTGTGTGGGGTGCAATATGTGATTTGAGCTTTATTAAAGTTTATTAAAGTGGGTGCCCTTGCGTTCAGAGCATAGATGCTCAGAATTGAGAGTTCATCTTGGGAGACTTTTCCTTTGACAAATATGAAATATCACTCCTTATCTTTTTTGACAAGTTATGGTTGAAAGTCAATTTTATCCAATATAAGAATGTCCTCCCCAGCTTTTTTCTTGGGACCATTTGCTTCATAAATAGTTTTCCAACCTTTAACTCTGAAATAGTGACTTTTTTGTCACTGAGGTGGGTTTCCTGTATCTAGCAAAACATTGGTTCCTGTTTACATATCCAGTCTAGTCCATGTCATTTTATAGGAGAATAGAGACCATTGATTTTAAGAGTTATGAAAGAAAAGTGATTGTTGCTTACTGTTATTTTCTTAGTTAAAGGAGAAATTCTGTTTGTGTAGCTATCTTCTATTGGGTTTGTTGAAAGATTACCTTATTGCTTTTTCTATGGTGTGGTTTCCCTCCTTGTGTTGGTATTGTCCACCCATTATCTTTTGTAGAGCTGGATTTCTTGAAAGATATTATGTAAATTTGCTTTTGTTATGGAATGTCTTGTTTTCTCAGTCTATGTTATTTGAAAGTTTTGCTGTGTATAGATAGTAGTCTGGGCTGGCATTTATGTTTTCTTAATGTCTGTATGACATCTGCCCAGGATGTTCTGGCTTTCCTAATCTCTAGTGCGAAATCTGGTATAATTCTGATAGGTCTGCATTTATATGTTACTTGACCTTTCTCTCTTGCCTCCTTTAATATTCTTTCTTTGTTTTGTGCATTTGGTGTTTTGATTATTATGTGATGGGTGGAATATCTGCTCTGGTCCAGTCTGTTTGTAGTTCTATAGTTTTCTTGTATTTTCATGGGCACATCTTTCTTTAGGTTATGGACATTTTCTTCTATAATCTTCTTAAAGATATTTACTGGTCCTTTAAGATGTAAATGTTTGCTGTCTTCTATACCTATAATTCTTAGGTTTCATTGTCTCATTGTTTCCTGGATGTGTTGGGTTACAACATTTTGCATTTTGCATTTTCTTTGACTATTGAGTCAATGTTTTTTATGGAATCTTCATCATCCGAGATTCTGTCGTCTATCTTTTGTATTCTGTTGTTGATACTTTCATCTATGACTCTTGAATTCTTTCTAACGTTTTCAATCTCCAGAGATGTCTCACCTGCGATTTCTTTTTTGTTTCTACTGCTGTTTCTAGTTCCTGCATAGTTTTTTTCAATACCTTCAATTGTTAGTTTTTCCCTGAAATTCTATAAGAAATTTTTGTGTTTCCACTTTAAGGGTTTCTACCTGTTGACCCATGTTCTCCTTTGTTTCTTTTAGAATTTTTGTGATTCCTCTTTAAGGTCTTCTACATGTTGACCCATGTTCTCCCGTAATTTCCTATGGGATTTTTGTGTTGCCTCTTTAAGGCATTCTATCTGTTGACCCATGTTCTCCTGTATTTCTTTAAGAGAGCTATTTATGTCCTGCTTAAAGTCCTCCATCAGCCTCATGTGAAGTGATTTTAAATTCAGCTCTTGCTTTTTTGATGTGATGGAGTATCCAGGATTTGCTGTTGCTGTAGAACTGGGTTCTGAGAGTGCCATGTTTCTGTGGTTTCTGTTGATATTGTTTGACTTTGGCGATCTAGTTATCTCTGGTGTTAGCTGGTTTTGCTGTCTCTTAACTTCTCTGTTCTGCAGGCCTGTGTTTCTATACTCATGAGATTCCCTTTCTTTCAAAGGATCTGCATAAATCTGGTTCTCCAGGAAGTATCAGGAGATTGGGGGTCTTCCCTGTGGCAGACCTGGCAAGTATTGAATATCCTGTAGGCTGCTAGTCATCAAATGTCCTGCTGCTCCCTGTTTCTTGGATGGCCTGCTGCTGCCAGTTCTCTAGAAAGTACCAGGAAGTAGGATCTTCCCCTTGGCAGAAGTGGTGCAGGTCTACCACATCCAAAGGACTGGGGTGGTGGCAGGACAGGAGGGATGGTTAGAAGGCACAGAAGGTGAGTGTTGATCTCTGATCCTATTTCAATTAAGAATTATTCAGTCATTTTGCTATTACAAAGAACTTATATTATACTTCCTGTAGATTTTAAAGATGATGTTTGATCTGATAATGTAGCTTTGCAAATGTTTAAAAGAGTTAATGAGTTTATTAGACTAAAGTATTTTGCTGCAACTTTAGTTTTAGGCATTAGTGCTTTGATAGCCTTCCTTACCTCCCTTACAGTTTAACAGTTGCCAATAGTCTCTGGTATAAACACTGCACATTTGTTGATGATTTAAATAAAAATGTCTCTTTAACACATGCAAGGCAAAGAATTATAGATAAAAAATTAGAAGTAAAAATTGATGCTTTAGAGGGCGTAGTTCTAGCTTTAGGACAAGATATAGAAAATATTAGAGTTCTGCTTGCTACCAAGTGCCTTGCTAGTTTTCGGAGATATGTGTAATGCCATTAAGTTATAATTGAAAGTCACAATTGGAATAGTATTAAAAAAACATTTGTTGGGAATTAGGAAAGACAATGATATCTCTTATGATATGGCTCTATTACAAGTCCAAATCTCCTCAGCAAGTAAAGCAAATGTTGAGTCTACTGGTATAGAGGATTTGACTCAGTTTATTAGTCTAGCTTTACACCCTGTTAATTGGCTACATTGCATAATTTTTGTTGCTGTTTCTAAAGGAATAATTCTTCTTCTTATATTTCCAGAAACCTACTGACTAAACTTTTTCTCTATCATTACAGCCAAAAGAGAAATTTATGAACTTCAGTTAAAAATAAAAAAAGGGAGAGATGCCACACTGATCCCAGCAAAATTTGTGTGAAAAGTTGCACATACTGAGGCTTTAGTTGCCCGGACCATGATCTTAAAAAAGAATGGGCATGAATATGTCCCTTGAAATGCACCACTAACATGACCTTACTTCCAGGGAAACCCATGCTTTATTTTTTCAAATCATATTTTTATGATGGATAAAAACTTTCCCAGCAATAAAATTTCACATGGCCTCACATGTGACATCAGAGTTGTTTTGCTATATAGTAAAGAAAGTCTTAATTAGAAAGAAGTATAAAATATAAATTTATGCTTTGAAGATTTTTTAAAAATCAGGCAATAGATGTTAAGCAGTAATTAACCATAGGGGCTGGAATGTTATCTGGGCTGTTAAGAGAACTGACCATAAAGTTTTAATTAACCGTTCTTGGGAATATGCCCTAGTCTTGGATGACAACACTATTGAATATATTCTTTTAGAATTGCTATATTTTGTTTGTGATTCACTTAACATCTGTTTTCAGTCTTAATACTTAGATGATTGTTGTATTATACTGTGCCAAATGATTCTTGTTGGTATTTGTGATTGTTTCTCTGTATATGTTACTTAAGATTGTTATGTTTGGTTTAAGGTATAAAACCCCAATCTTGAGATCTGCAAAATACGCTTGTACTCAAACTGCCTTTGTGTTTGTTTCTGTTTGTCACAGCAGAATCCTTTCCTACCAGGATTTCAAGGACCCTCATCCCAGGGACCCCCATACCCAGCTGAGGTGGTCTGTGGCACAAAATGTGACCTCTATTGTTACCAGTGATATCTTGCAGTATTCCTGAAACAGAAGCTCTTCTGCTCCCATTATCACTGAAAAAGGCAACCTCTACTAATTACAGATTCCAAGTGTGAAGCACAAGTCATTTACCATAGAACCTCGGGCACCATCTCTGGCTTATTATAGTTTCAAGGATTTGAATAGAAGGGACAGAATGAGAAGATGGCTTGGTTCCTATGTAAGTTTGCAGGTGTGAGGCAGAAAGAAGGTCTCTTTTAATCTCAAAATAGAAAGTAGAGGAGATGCCAAGACAACTTCATCTCTTTAGGATAGAGGCAGATCCTTCTCAGATGTCCTGGCTTTGCAGGTTCTGTTGAACCAAGAACCCACAAAAAGACAGAATGTGGGGGTTATGGGAAAGACTCCTGCCCTACTCAATGGCAGGACCTTCTGCATCTGTGTTGGGACCAAGGGAAAGGATGAGAAAAACAACTTCTCAAAGCCTCCCAAATGGAAAGGAATTGTGGAAAAGCTTGTCACTGGTGGTTCACATCTTTGACTCACTCTTGGTCATCAGGGCATACAAGGATACTTCATTCAAATGAAATCATCTCTGATTTCTTCATAAACCTGGGTCAACATTGCTTCCATAATGTTCAAGGAATCTAGAGCTATTCTGCACTGGGACAGGACACTGAGTATCAGAATGGGAACAGGACTCAGAAACCTGGAACATAACTGGCTATAGGATTTGCTATCAAAAATTAGAAGGGAGAAAGAATATGCTTTTCCTTAATTTTTTATAATACAAATATTAAAAAATATTATTTGAGAAGGAGATTCACTATATATGTAGCTTTCCCGTTTGGGGGGAAATGAAGTAAAACTTCCAAGTGATATTTCAAAAAGTACCTACTTGTAATGATTTTGCTATCTGCAAGCTATATACAAGATTATGATCTAGACCATGACAAATAAGATGTTATGACTCTCTGCAAAAATGTTAATAGCACAGTTACTAGACATAGAACATTTGGTCATGTTAATCATCAGATCCTACTTCAAAAGCCTATACTCAATACAACTGGAAAATCTGGATGAAATGGACACTTTCCTAGAAAGATACCAACTACCAAAGTTTAATCAGGATCAGATAGACTATCTAAATGGTCTCATAGCACCTAAAGAAATGGGAACTCATGATGTAAAGATTAGGTTAGACTGGAATTTATAAGTCTACTTGGCTTGACCTCTACAGTGCAGTGATTTAGGTGTGAACTACCATGCCTGATGATAAAAGCAAAATTTTTTAAAATATTTTTATTTTCTATATTCTTTGTTTACATTCCAAATGATTTCCCCTTTCCCGGATCCCTCATCCCCATACGTCCCATAAACCTTCTTCACTCCATCCATTCTCCAATGACCTCTCTCCTTTTTTTCTTTGTCTTTGTATTCCCATAAAATTACAAAGTTTCTGTAAGGCAAGGGACACTGTTAAAAGGACAAAACATCAACCATCAAATTGGGAAAGGATGTTCACCAACCCTACATCTGATAGAGGGCTAATATCCAATATATACAAAGAACTCAAGAAGTTAGACCCCAGGGAACCAAATAACCCTATTAAAAATGGGTTACAGATCTAAACAAAGAATTTTCACCTGAAGAAATTCAGATGGCCGAGAGGCACCTGAAGAAGTGGCCACCATCATTAGTCATTAGGGAAATGCTAATCAAAACAACCCTGAGATTTCACCTTACACCAGTCAGAATGGCTAAGGTCAAAAACTCAGGAGACAGCAGGTGTTGTCGAGGATGTGGAGAAAGAGCTACACTTCTCCACTGCTGGTGGGGCTGTAAGATGGTACAACCACTTTGGAAATCAGTCTGGTGGTTCCTCAGAAAACTGGACATGACACTTCCGGAGGACCCTGCTATACCTCTCCTGGGCATATACCCAAAGGATGCCCCAGAATTCAATAAAGACACATGCTCCATTATGTTCATAGCAGCCTTATTCATAATAGCCAGAAGCTGGAAAGAACCCAGATGCCCCTCAAAGGAGGAATGGATACAGAAAATGTGATATATTTACACAATGGAATACTACTCAGCAATTAGAAACAATGAAGGCAAACTTTTAATCTCAGAAGTAAACTTAAAAGCCTGAACAAGCTGGGTGTGGTGGCACACATCTGTAATGCCAGCACTTGGAAGGCAGAGGCAGGTGGATTTCTGAGTTCGAGGCTAGCCTGGTTTACAGAGTGAGCTCCAGACCAGCCAGGACTCCCCTGTCTAAAATAAACCAAAATAAACCAAAATAAATAAATAAATAAATAAATAAATAAATAAATATGTAAATATGTAAATATGTAAATATATAAATATATAAATGTATAAATATATAAATAAATAAAGGCTGAACAACCTCATCTCTGTCATCCTTTTTTGGGAGAAATAAAGGAAAACTTCAAAGGGGTATTTTAAAATATTTCAAAAAGTGCCTACTTGGCAGCATTTTGTTCTGTGATTGCCAGAGTTGTAGTTATATGCAAGGTTCTGTTCTAGACCATGACAAATAACATGCTAAGACTCTGCACAAAGTTTAATAAGACAGTTACTAGGCATAGAACATTGTGTCATGTTAACTGATCTTTGCTCTACATGAAGAAAACTATGACATGGGGACAGACAAGGACAATTTGATTATTCCTGACCAAAAATGGTCATTGAAGACCATGTAGGCCTTTCCTCTACAAAGTAATTGGGAAGACATAGCCCATAAGTACAGGTGGGAGAAAAAAAATGCTATATAGGAAAGACTGGAGGAATTTATGACTGAGTCTCAGAACAGTAAAGAAAACAACTTAGTAGGGACATTTGTTATGAGAAGTCAGCTATCATCCTTGATGGTCACTGATAAAGGAACTGCAGAAAGAGTCTGAAAACCAATATAATAGCCAATGCATAGACTTTACTTTTGTAACAACTACAATACCAGAAGTTGAGTAGGGGAGTCTAATTTTCTATGTCTCTTTCTGGGCTCCTCTCATCACCAAGCAGTCCCTGGGCATTGCACTCCTGGGTTTTAAACTATACATTCTGAGTTTTTCTAGGCCTGTTCACCTGTACCATGAGCTGGACCACATGACTACTCTGAGGTATTTCTCCTGGAGACACTCCTGGCTATTGAGAAAACTCTCAGCCCCAGAAAAACTGCTTGCCCCATAAAATCTGCTGATCCCATAAAATTAACACTCTCAAAAAATAAATTAGACTGGAGACAATAGTAACAAGGAAGGGCCAGGACAGGAAGAAAAGCAAAGCCTGAGAAGGAAAAAAGGGAGAAGTGATAGTGTTCTAGTAATGAAAGGCCAAAGAGAAGAGTGTGCTAAGGAGGCCATTAGATAAGTTATATGTTGACCACCACAGGCTGAGGCTAGCTGAGCACTGGGTCTCAGAGTGGATGAGAATGTTTTACTTGCAGGTCCTGGAAGTACTGGGATTTCCCCAACACCTACCATTATGTAATTCACTAAACACTTCTTGCAGAAAAACATAGGAAATGCCAAGACACACAACCTTAGTTTCTGAACTCTGGGAGAGATGAGAATATGTCTTGTGGTATTGTTGGGGACTCTCACTCTCTCTCCCCTTCTTCCTCTCTCCCTCTTTCCCCCTCTCCCTCCTTCCCTTCTTCTCGCCTTCCCTCTCTCTCTGTCCCTCATCTCTTCTCATCTCATCTCATCTCATCTCATCTCATCTCATCTCATCTCATCTCATCTCATCTCATCTCATCTCATCTCATCTCATCTCATCTCACCTCATCTCATCTCATTTCTTGGCAACTTATTGCTATTCCTTGAATTACACCACAGGGTTGATGCATTCTCTGTACAAGCTCCAGCCCATAGTTTGGGTGTATCTCAAAGGGCCTGCATGGTTGTGCATATCAAGAGCTCTTCAAGTGCTAATTCCTTTGAATTCTTGTATGTGTCACAAGCCTATACAGACTAGAGGGACTGGTAAGATGTGACTTTAAATAATGAACATCCAAGCATACCTCAACCCTCCATGCACTTTGTCCTATGGTGCTGAATGTGAGGGGAGATCAAAGTCTGTTAACATTTAAGAAAATCTTTTGGACAGTTACATGATACAACACATTTCCTAAAATGGAGGAAACAAAATCCACTCTCACCAATTTTGGAAAGGAGAAGAGCAAGTAATGTTTAAAACTACTTAGAGGTACAGGGTGTAATGTTGCCAGGAGTCAAACTGACCTTACTTTATGTTTAGATTACATTTTAAAGATAGGCTTAGGTTTTGACTTCTCCTTAGCTACAAACCTTGGATAAATCGGGTGGCTGATGGTCACTGTGCCCTGCCAATAGAAATGTCTTATAGCAGCCAGAATATCACCTTGTCAGAATGCCCAGGATTTGTGGAAAATCCTACTTGCCTTATGCCATATTTCTTGCTCTGCCTCTATAAATTCCCTGAGAAAATACAGTTTGTTAGACCTTGATCAAAACACCTGTCTTGGTCTGGTTTCTTGCATCTTCTGTCCTTTCCATTGTCTCCCCTACTCTCGTAGGGTCCCTGTTGAAAACCCCCGAAAGGTCAGGGCATAATGTACTTTATTTTATGTTTTTTATAAGATAGTAATCTACAGGCTACAATAATTCTATGGTACATTATAGAAAAATAAACAAGTAGACATATTTACTCAAATACAAATCAAAAACCCCACAAATTTTATTACGGCCAGTCTGCTTGATATTCAAATTAATATTTTAATATTTAAAATTAGATATTAAATTTTAATATTTTTAATTTAATATTGCTATTTACTGTACTAGAATCTTAATATTAAAAATTCTAAACACACCTGTTAGTTAGATAGAATGATCAGTATGGAAATTCTCCAACATGCTATTCTTGTGTGATGAAACATTGTTTTGGAAGCCAGTACCTTCTAGGGATCTAAAAGCAGGGACTATTGTGGTGGCAATGATTTTCCTGTCCATAATAGAGAAAACACTTCTCTTTAACTCTGACCCTATAGTCTACAAAGAAAACTGCATCTGTGGGAATGCCTAGGATATAGGGCTGTTGGAAAAATAAGATGATCAAAGATGTGTAATATTACAAGAAGAAGATTATGACAGACATATGAACATTTGTCCACATGAATTGATCTCTCTGATTTATTAATAAACAGGACCAACACAAAAAAGCAGCAGGGGAGGGGTTGGAGAGATAGCTCAGTGTTTAAGAGCACTGACTGCTCTTCTGAAAGTCTTGAGTTCAAATCCCAGCAATCACATAATGGGTCACAGCCATCCATAATGAGATCTGATGCCCTCTTCTGGTGTGTCTGAAGACAGCTACAATGACCTTACAAATAATAAATAAAAAATTGGGTAAGAAAATATCAAATAATTCTTTTAAAAGGGCACCAGGAAGTAGAACAAAACATTTAATAACAGTTCAACTTATGTAATATTTGGGGAAATTGTCTTTTCTCTGGCATCATTATATCATAATAATGGTATACATTAATATGATTGAGAGAATGGTAGAATGATGCCCATATGTGGCTGAAATTCCCTTTCTTTATAGGTATCTATACCTTGTTAGTTGTAACTGAACTAGGTGGGCTTCTCACAGAATGAGGGAATACATGTCTGGTATATAGACTTCTAATCAAACAGGGGCCAGCAGACACACTCCATGAGCTACTTACCTAGAATACAACTTCTAGTCTTTGATTATAAAAATCCCACTTTAAAAATGGTTCTTAAATACTTTACTGAAGTATAAAATCAAAGGTTCTTTGGAAAGTCAGTTGTTTTGCATGGTATTTTAATTGATTAAACTAATGAAGTAGTGTATTCTTAAAGCAGGTATGTGTGAAAAGCTAAGAAAGATTCATGAAGGAACATTTCCCTGAAACAGGCACAAGTGGAAGATGTTCTCCTAAAGCAAGCATGTGAAAGAACACATGAGGAAAGATTGTTGTTAATGACATGCGTGTATTGCTCTACCTTACATTGGGTCTCCAAGGTCAGGACTCCACATAGAGAAACATAACATAAAACTTCTGGTGTTCTTCCTCAGTTTCTCAGGCTGGTTTATTGACAGAGTGATGTCAGCTAAGACAAACCCATGGGGTGATGCAAGATACTTGTTGAGACAATATCCATGACAGACATGTGATATATGGAGAGAGCAAAGGAAGGACTCAAAAGACAGTGGCTAAGGCTGATCTTGGCTTGCTCATAGATCTTGCTGTACAATGCTCATTGGCCTCATATCTTCACTGTTCTTCCCTTTGTTGAGAGAGACACAGATTAGAGATTTACTGGAGTTCCTGTTGGACAAGATTTTTCCTACTTAATTTTATTCAGGCTAAAGTCTAACTGTCTCTGCTAGGTCAAGCTACCAGAGATAATTTGTGCTTACTAGCCCAACTAAAGGAACTAGACTGCTGGTGTATCCATGAAGTGTTTGCTACTGGATTTGGCTGCAGCTTCTAACTTGTGAATTGAACTGCCAACGTCCAGAAAACACAGACAAGAATCACTCCAAAGAACATTAATAATCAAGTCTACAACCATGTGGATGATTTCTTTCCCAGTACCTGTGTTGGAAAGTTGTGCTATGAGGGTATTTAAAGAATTTAAGAACCATCATTAAACATAGGGGTTTGAAATAATTAACGTTATGGAATATGTTAAATTTCAGTATATTTCCTGTAATACATATTATTGTTAACATCTAAACAGTCAGAGGCTTCACAGGGGCTGGTGGAGTCATGGGAATAAAATATGGAGTGTATAAAAATAATAAAAATAATAAAAAAGAAAGCTTTAAAAAAATCTGAAAATTTCCATATTGTATGCCAAACCAAAAGGATTACTTTCAAGTTAATTATAATCTCCTACTGAATGGTAAATAGACTGCCATATGAATTACAAAAGGCCATGATGGGTTGAATAAATATGTAGCTACTAGTCTCAATATATATATATATATCTTGTCCATTTTAAACATACTCTTATTTTAACTGGTAGAAATGTTGAACAAGAATTAGAAATTAAGCATGTAAAACAAATTTCATATTCTGAGATTAGGTGAAAGCACTTTTTGAGGAATCTTAGCACAGGCTTAAACAGACTTGGAAAATATGGCATTAGCTGAAAAAAAGAGCACATATGGTACAGGTAGAAACTGAAAATTCATACAATTATAATCTCCATATTTATTAAATATATTTCATGATAATTAAGTCCACATGCTATATACCTCCTCCCTCCCCGTGTCTTCAAGTGGATGCTCATACCTCCCAAACCACCTGGCCTCTAGACGCCCAGTCTCTTGAGGGTTAGGTGTGTCATCTCTGAATGAACACAGGCCCTTCAGCCCTCTATTGTACATATGTTAGTGACCTCATATCAGGTTGTGTATGCTGTGTGTTTGGTGGTCCAGTGTGTGCAAGATCCCAGAGGTTAAGAATAATTGAGACTGATGGTCCTACAGGGTCACCCTCAGCTTCATTCAGCCTTCCCTGATTCATCAACAGGAATCAGTTGCTTCTATCCTTTGGTTGGGTGCAAATATCTGGATCTGACTCTTTCAGCTGCCTTTAGGTCATCTGGAATGACGTCATGCTAACTTCCTTTTTTTGAGCACTTGATAGCCTCAGTGATAAAATCAGGCCTTGGGACCTCCCTTGGGCTGGATCCCACTTTGAGCCTGTTACTGGACCTTCTTTTTCTTCAGGCTCCTCTCCTATCCCATACCTGTAATTTATTCAGACAGGAACAGTTATGGGTCAGAGTTATGACTGTGGGATGGCCGCCTTTCCCTCATTTGAAGCCCTGTCTTCCTGCTGGAGGAGGGCTCTAAAAGTTACATCTCCCAAGAGTCAGGCATTTAATCTAAGGCTCCTTCCTTTTAGTCCTGTGAATCTCTCACCTCCCAGGTCTCTGGTACATTCTGGAGGGTACCCTAACCTATCTTCCAAGGATACCTCTTTCCATTCTTTCCTCTGGCCCTCAGGATTTCAGTCCTTTTCCCTCTCCACTGTCATATTAGATTCCCCTCTCCCCACTCTCCACGCTCCCTACATTCTCATCACACTCCCTCATCTCCCAAGCCCCATCTATTTTCCTTCCCAAGTACCCTCTCCCTCCCCACCTCTTATTGCATTCTTCTCCCTCCCAGGTGGGACTAAGGTGTCCCCACTTGGGCACTTTAGCTTGTCAAACTTTATGAGTTCTCTGGACTGTATGTTGGGTATAATGTACTTTTTTTTTTTTTTGCTAATATCCACTTATTAGCCATGCATGTCCTTCTGTGTCTGAGTTACCTCACTAAGAATGATATTTTCTAGCTCCATCCATGCTTGCAAAACTCAGGATGTCCTCCTTTTTTTATTTTGATATTTTTATTTTCTATATTCTTTGTTTACATTTGTTTACATTCCAAATGATTTCCCCTTTCGTGGATCCCCCCTCCACATATGTCCCATAAACCTTCTTTTATCCATCCCTTCTCCAATCACCTCCCTCCTTTTTCTCTGTCCTTATATTCCCTTCCAATGCTAGATCAATCCTTTCCAAGATCAGGACCCTCTCCATACTTCTTCATGGGAGTCATTTGTTATGCGATTTGTGCCTCGGGTATTCAAGGCTTCTGGGCTAATTAATATCCACTTATCAGAGATTGCATTCCATGTGTATTATTTTGTGATTGGGTTACCTCACTTAGGATGATATTTTCCAGATCAAACCATTTGCCTAAAAATTTTGTGAATTCATTGTTTCTAATTGCTGAGTAGTACTCCATTGTGTAAATATACCACATTTTCTGTATCCATTCCTCCTTGGAGGGACATCTGGGTTCTTTCCAGCTTCTGGCTATTATAAATAGGGCTGCTATGAACATAATGGAGCATGTGTCTTTATTGCATGCCAGGGAATCCTTTTGGTATATGCCCAGAAGAGGTATAGCAGAGTCCTCTGGAAGTCTCAAGTCCAGTTTTCTGAGGAACCTCCAGACTGATTTCCACAGTGGTTGTACCATCTTGCAGCCCCACCAGCAGTGGAGGAGTGTTGCTCTTTCTCCACATCCTCGCCAACACCTGCTGTCTCCTCAGTTTTTGAGCTTAGCCATTCTGACTGGTGTAAGGTGAAATCTCAGGGTTGTTTTGATCTGCATTTCCCTAATGACTAATGATGTTGAGCACTTCTTAAGGTGCCTCTTGGCCATCTGAATTTCTTAAGGTGAAAATTCTTTGTTAAGATCTGTACCCCATTTTTAATAGGGTTATTTAGTTCATTGGGCTCTAACTTCATGAGTTCTTTGTAAATATTGGATATTAGACCTCTATCAGATGTGGGGTTGGTGAATATCCTTTCCCAATTTGATGGTTGCCATTTTGTCCTTTTAACAGTGTCCTTTGCCTTACAGAAACTTTGGAATTTTATGAGGTCCCATTTCTGAATTCTTGATCTTAGAGCATAAGCTATTGGTGATCTGTTCAGGAACTTTTCCCCTGTGCCCATGTCCTCAAGGGTCTTCCCCAGTTTCTTTACTATTAGTTTCAGTGTGTCTGGTTTTACATAGAGGTCCTTGATCCACTTGGAGTGAAGTTTAGTACATGGAGATATGAATGGATCAATTCTCATTCTTCTGCATGCTGACCTCCAATTGATCCAGCACCATTTGTTGAAAAGGCTATCTTTTCTCCACTGGATGTTTTTGGCTCCTTTGTCGAAGATCAAGTGACCATAGGTGTGTGGATTCATTTCTGGATCGTCAATTCTATTCCATTTGTCCACTTGTCTGTCACTGTGCCAATACCATGCAGTTTTTAACACTATTGCTCTGTAGTATTGCTTGAAGTCAGGGAAACTGATTCCCCCAGAATTTCTTTTGTTGTTGAGAATAGTTTTAGCAATCCTGGGTTTCTTGTTATTCCAGATGAAATTGAGAATTGCTTTTTCTAACTCTGTGAAGAACTGAGTTGGGATTTTGATAGGGATTGCATAGAATCTGTAGATTGCTTTTGGCAAGATGGCCGTTTTAACTATATTAATCCTGCTAATCCAGGAGCACGGCAATTTTTTCCATTTTCTGAGGTTTTCTTCGATTTCCTTCTTCAGACACCTTGTTCTTGTCATGTAGCTCTTTCACTTGTTGGGTTAGAGTAAACCCAAGATACTTTATATTGTTTGTGGCTATTGTGAAGGGGGTCATTTCCCTAACATCTTTCTCACCCTGCTTATCCTTTGAGTATAGGAAGGCAACTGATTTGCTTGCGTTGATATTATAACCAGCCACTCTGCTGAAGTTGTTTATCAGCTGTAGGAGTTCTCTGGTGGAGGATTTTGGGTCACTTAAGTAGACTATCATGTCATCTGCAAATAGAGATAATTGCACTTCTTCCTTTCCAATTTGTATACCCTTGACCTTCTTATGTTGTCTAATTGCTCTAGCTAGAACTTCAAGTACTATATTGAAAAGATATGGAGAGAGAGGACAGCCTTGTCTAGTCCCTGATTTTAGTGGGATTGCTTCAAGTTTCTCTCCATTTAGCTTGATGTTGGCTACCAGTTTGCTGTATATTGCTTTAATGATGTTTAGGTATGGGCCTTGAATTCCTGTTCTTTCCAAGACTTTTAGCATGAAAGGATGCTGGATTTTGTCAAATGCTTTTTCTGCATCTAATGAGATGATCAAATGGTTTTTTTCTTTGAGTTTCTTTATGTAGTGGATAGCATTGATGGATTTCCTTATATTGAACCGTCCCTGCATCTCTGGGATGAAGCCTACTTGATCATGGTGGATGATCGTTTTGATGTGTTCTTGGATTCGGTTGGCAAGAATTTTATTAAGTACTTTTGCATCAATATTCATAAGAGAAATTGGACTGAAGTTCTCTTTCTTTGTTGGATCTTTGTGTGGTTTTGTGATCAGCGTAATTGTGGCTTCATGGAACGAGTTGGGTAGAGTTCCTTCTGTTTCTATTTTGTGGTATAGTTTGAAAAGTATTGGTGTTAGGTCTTCTATGAAGGTCTGATAGAACTCTGCACTGAAGCCATTTGGTCCCGTGCTTTTTTTGCTTGGGAGACTTTCTATGACCCTTTTTATTTCTTCAGGTGTTATGGGACAGTTTAGTCGATCTATTTGATCCTGATTTAGTTTTGGTGTCAGATATCTGTCTAGGAAACTGTCCATTTCCTCCAGATTCTCCAGTTGTGTTGAGTACAGGCTCTTGTAGTAGGATCTAATGATTTTTTGAATATCCTTAGTTTCTGTTGTTATATCTCCCTTTTCATTTCTAATTTTGTTAATCTGGATACTGTCTCTGTGTCATTTGGTTAGTGTGGCTAAGGGTTTATCTATCTTGTTGATTTTCTCAAAGAACCAGCTCCTGGTTTTGTGGATTCTTTGTATTGTCCTCTTTGTTTCTACTTGATTGATTTCGGCCCTGACTTTGATAGTTTCCTGCCTTCTACTCCTCCTGGGTAAAATTTCTCCTTTTTTTCCAGGGCTTTCAGGTGTGTCATTAAGCTCTTAGAGTATGCTCTCTCCATTTTCTTTTTGGAGGCACTCAGGGCTATGAGTTTTCCTCTTAGCACTACTTTCCTTGTGTCCCATAGATTTGGCTATGTTGTGTCTTCATTTTCATTAAGTTCTAAAAAGTCTTTAATTTCTTTCTTTATTTCTTCCTTGACCATGGTATCATTGAGTAGAGTATTGTTCAGTTTGCACGTGTATGTGGGTTTTCTGTTGTTTTTGTTGCTGTTGAAGACCACTTTTTCTCCATAGTGATCTGATAGGAGGCATGGGATTGGTTCAATCTTATGTTTGTTGAGGTCTGTCTTGTGACCAATTATATGGTCGATTTTGGAGAAGGTACCATGAGGTGCTGAGAAAAAGGTATATTCTTTTGCTTTAGGATAGAATGTTCTATATATATATCTGTTAAATCTAATTGGTCCAAAGCTTCAATTAGTTTCATTGTGTCCCTGTTTAGTTTCTGTTTTCCTGATTGGTCCATTGAGGGAAGTGCAGTGTTGAAGTCACCCACAATTATTGTGTTAGATGCAATGTGTGCTTTGAGCTTTGATAAAGTGACTTTTATGAATGAGGGTGCCCTTGCATTTGGAGCATATATGTTCAGGATTGAGAGTTCTTCTTGTTGTAATTTTCCTTTGACCAGCAAGAAGTGTCCCTCAGAGTCTCTCTTGATGACTTTGGGTTGAAAGTCAATTTTATCTGATATTAAAATGGCTACTTCAGCTTGTTTCCTGAGACCATTTGCTTGTAAAATTGTCTTCAAGACTTTACTCTAAGGTAGTGACTGTCTTTGAGCCTGAGGTGTGTTTCCTATATGCAGCGAAATGTAGGGTCCTGTTTACATATCCAGTCAGTCTATCTCTTTTTATTGGGACATTGAGTCCATTTATGTTAAGAGATATTAAGGAATAGTGATTGTTACTTCCTATCATTTTTGACGTTATTTTTTAAATTTGATTGGTTAACTTCTTTTGGGTTTGATGAAAGGTTACTATCTTGTTTTTTCCAGGGTGAAGTTTCCCTCCTTGTATTGCTTTTTTCCTCCTATTATCCTTTCTAGGACTAGGTTTGTGGATAGATATTGGGTAAACTTGGTTTTTTCACGGAATATCTTAGTTTCTCCATCTATGGTGATTGAGAGTTTTGCTGGATATAGTAGTTTGAGCTGGCATTTGTGTTCTCTTAGAGTCTGCATGAGATCTGCCCAGGATCTTCTAGCTTTCAGAGTCTCAGGTGAAAAGTCTGCTGTGATTCTGATAGGTCTTACTTTATATGTTACTTGGCCTTTTTCTCTTACTGCCTTTAATATTCTTTCTTTGTTTAGTGCATTTGGGGTTTTGATTATTATGTGACAGGAAGTATTTCTGTTCTCGTCCAGTCTGTTTGGAGTTCTGTAGGCTTCTTGTATATTCATGGTCATCTCTCTCTTTAGGTTAGGGAAGTTTTCTTCCATAATTTTATTAAAGATATTTGCTGGCCCTTTAAGTTGTAGATCTTCACTCTCATCTATGCCTATAATCCTTAGGTTTGGTCTTCTCATTGTGTCCTGGATTTTCTGGATATTTTGGGTTACAAGCTTTTTGCATTTTGCATTTTCTTTAACTGTTGAGTCCATGATTTCTATGGTATCTTCAGCATCTGAGATTCTTTCTTCTCTCTCTTGTATTCTGTTGTTGATATTTGTATATATGTCCCCTGATTTCTTCCCAAGGCTTTCTATCTCCAAACTTGTCTCTCTTTGAATTTTCTTAGTTGTTTCTACTTCTGATTTTAGATCCTGGATGGTTTTACTTAGCTCCCTCACTTTCTTGTTTGTGCTTTCCTGTAATTCTTTAAGAGATTTTTGTGTTTCTTCTTTCATGACCTCAGCCTGTTGACCAAAGTTATCCTGTATTTGTTTAAGTGTTTTTTAAGTTTCCTCCTTATTGACTTTTGTATTCTCCTGAATTTCTTTCAATTATTTTTGTGTTTCCCTTGCAAGGGCTTCTAACTTTTGATCCATTTTCTCCTGAATTTCTTTAAGTATGTCCTTCATGTGTTCCTGTACCAGCATCATGACCAGTGATTTTAAATCGAAGTCTTGTTTTACTGGTGTGATGGGGTATCCAGGACATGCTGTTAAAGGAGAATTGGGTTCAGATGTTGCCATATTGCCTTGATTTCTGTTAGTGATGTTCTTGCGTTTGCCTTTTGCCATCTAGTTCTAACTGCTGTTAGTTGGTCTTGTCAATGTTGGACTCACCAGTGCAAGCTGCCTCTTCCCAGGTGGCCTCTGGTGCACAGCTTACCTCCTGCACTTCCTGGAGACAGAATGCTGTTGTCTAGGCTGTTCAGATCCCGAAGCAGACACCTGAAGGCTCCCGCTGGGGCCTGCTGGATTCACCAGAGCACACTGACTTCTCCCAGCTGGCCTCCAGCAAGCCCCTCTTGCCTCTTGCAGGATCTGGAGATGTGGCGTTGTTGCCCAGGCTGATATGGATAGGGAAGCAGATAGATCTGAGGGCTCCCGCCAGAGGCCTCAGGACTGGAACCTAAACTCTGTGCCACTGGAGCAAGCTGTGCACTCCCAGACTGCCTCTGGGTGCACACCAGGTCTCCCGCACTTCCTGGAGACCGAGAGCTGTGGCCCAGGCTGTTCAGATCCTGAAGCAGACACCTGAAGGCTCTCGCAGGGGCCCGCTGGATTCACCAGAGCACACTGACTTCTCCTGCCTGCCTCCCGGAAGCCCAGATGTCCTCATTCTTAATAGCTGAATAGTATTCCATTGCATAAATGAACCACATTTTTCTGTATCCATTTTTCTGTGGTGGGATATCTAGGTTGTTTCAGCTTCTGCCTGTAAAAATATAGGTGCTATGAACATAGTGAAACATGTGACCCTGTGGCATGGTGAGGCATCTTTTGTATATATTCCTAAGAGTGTTATAGCTGGGTCTTCAGGGAGATCTATTTCCAATTTTCTGGGGAACCTATAGACTAATTTCAAGAGTCACAACAGTTTGCATTTCCACCAGGAATGGAGGACTGCTCCACTTTTTTCACATCCTCTCCAGTATGTGTTGTCACCAGAGGTTGTGATCTTAGCCTTTCTGATCAGAGTAAGTTGGAATCTCAGGGTAGTTTTGGTTTCATTTTATTTAATGACTATGGATGTTGAACAATTTTTAGGTGCTTCTCAGCCATTTGAGATTTCTCAGTTGTGAATTCTCAGTTTAGTTCTATACACATTTATTTTATTGGGTTTTTGGTGATAAGCTTCTTGAGGTCTTTATGAATTTTGGATAATAACCCTTTCTCAGTTCTGTAGGTTGCTGATTTGTCTTACTGACTATGCCCTTTGATTATAGAAGCTTTCCAGTTTCATGAGATCCCATTTATCAGATCTTCGTTATACAGCATGAACCATTGGAGTTCTGTTTAGGAAGTTTCCCCCTTTGAAATGAGTTCAAGGCTCCTTCTCACTCCCCTTCCATTAGATTCAGTGTATCTGGTTTTATGTTGAGGTCTTTGATCCACTTGTATTTGAGCTTTGTGCAAGTTGACAAATATGGATCTATTTTCATTTTTGGAAAGATATTGTGTAAATTTGTTTTATCATGGATTATCTTGTCTTCTCCATCTATGGTGATTGAGAGTTTTGCTGGGTATAGTAGTCTTGGCAGGTATGTTGTGCTCTCTTTGAGTCTGAATGAGATCTGTCCAGAATCTTCTAGCTTTCATGGTCTCTGGTGAGAAGTCTGGTGTAGTTCTGATAGGTCTTCCTTTATATGTTATTTGGCCTTTTCCTCTTACTGCTCTAAATATTCTTTCTTTGTTTAATACATTTGGAGTTTTGATTATTATGTGATGGTATTTCTTTTCTGACCCATCACTGTTGCTCTGTAGTAAAGCTTGAGGTCAGGGATAATTATTTCCCCCAGAAGTTCTTTTATGGTTAAGAATGGTTTTCATGGCTGGAGAGATGGCTCAGTGGGTAAGAGCACTAACTGGTCTTCCGAAGGTCCTGAGTTCAACTCCCAGCAACCACATGGGGACTCACAACCATCTGTAATGACATATCAAATGATTCCCAAGAAGAAGGAAGGAGAGGTCCCTGGTCTTGGAAAGACCTGATCCAGCATTATAGGGGAGTACTAGGACAGAGAATAAGGAAGGGGTTGATTGGATGATGGGAGGAAGGATGAGGGCTTATCGGACTTATGGGGATGGGGGAACTGGGAAAGGGAAAATCATTTGGAATATAAACAAAGAATATAGAAAACAAAAAACAAACAAAAATCAAAACACAGAGACAGCTTGAATCTGAGTGTATTTTGTAGCTCTCAAGAAAGGGTTTTTATACATTAAAAACCAAATAGTATAACTCATAAAAAAAGAATTGTTTTCACTATTCTGGGTTTTTTGTCTTTCCAGATGAATGAGAATTACTCTCTACATTTCTATGAAGAATTGTGTTGGGCTTTTGATGGGGATTACATTGAATCTACAGATTGCATTTGGTAGGGTGGCCTTTTTACTGTTAATTCTGCCAATCCATGAAAAGGGGTTATCTCTCCATTTTCTGAGATCTTCTTTGGTTTCTTTCTTGTGATACTTAAAGAAATTGTCATACAGATCTTTCACTTGTTTGGTTAAAGTTATGCCCAAGAGATTTTATATTAGTTTCCAATATTGTGAAGGGAGTTGTTTCCCTGATTTATTTGAATTGATTTTATATATGGCCACTTTGCTGAAGTTGTTTATCAGCTGGAGAAGTTCTCTGGTAGAATTTTTGGGGTTGTTTATTTATACTGTCCTATCATCTGCAAATTGAGACAATTTTATTTCTTCTCTGACAATTTTATCCCTTTGATATCTTTTTGTTGTCTTATTGTTCTACCTAGCACTTCAAGTACTATGCTGAATAGATATGGGGAAAATTGGCTTCTCTTGTCTTGTCCTTGATTTCAGTGGTATTATCTCAAGTATTGTCTCTATTTAATATGATATTGTCTGTTGTTTTGCAGTAAATTGACTTTATTATGTTTAGGTATGGGCCTGGAATTCCTGATCTCTCCAGTGGTTTGTTTTCATTTTTTCATATTTTTTTTTATTCCATATCGTCTTTATTTACATTTCAAGTGATTTTCCTTTCCTGAATCCCCTCTCCCCGAAAGTCCAATTAGACTTCTTCCCTCCCCCTGCTCCACAATCCAACCATTCCCACTTCCCTGTTCTGGTATTCCCCTACACTCCTGCACTGAGATTTTCCAGGACTGGGGGCCACTTCTATCTTCTTCTTGGGTACCATTTGATATGTGCATTTTGCCTTGGGTATTCCTAGTTTCTAGGCTAATATCCATTTATCAGTGAGTGCATACCATGAGTGTTCTTTGGAGACTAGATTACCTCACTTACGATGATATTCTCCAGTTCCATCCATTTGTCTAAGAATTCCATGAATTCATTGTTTCTACAGGCTGAATAGTACTCCATTGTGTAAATATACCACATTTTCTGTATCCATTCCTCCACTGAGGGACATCTGGGTTCTTTCTAGCTTCTGTCTGTTTTAAATAGGTCTGCTATGAACATAGTGAAGCATGTATCCTTACTACATGCTAGGGAGTGGTATACCGGGGGTCCTCTGGAAGTATCATTCACAGTTCTGTGAGGAACCACCAGACTGATTTTCAGAGTGCTTGTACCAGCTTGCAACTCTACTAGCAGTGGAAGAGTGTTCCTCTTTCTCCACATCTTCACCAGCACTTGTTTTCTCCTGACATTTTATCTTAACCATTCTGACTGGTGTATGGTGAAATCTCAGGGTTGTTTTGATTTGCATTTCCCTGATGATTAAGGATGTTGAGCATTTCTGTAGGTGCTTCTCAGCCATTCGATATTCCTCAGGTGAAATTTTATTTTATTCGATATATTTTTTATTTACATTTCCAATGATTTCCCCTTTTCTAGCCCCCCCCCACTCCCCGAAAGTCCCGTAAGCCCCCTTCTCTCCCCCTATCCTCCCACCCACCCCTTCCCACTTCCCCGTTCTGGTTTTGCCGAATACTGCTTCACTGAGTCTTTCCAGAACAAGGGGCCACTCTTCCTTTCTTCTTGTACCTCATTTGATGTGTAGATTATATTTTGGGTATTCCAGTTTTCTAGGTTAATATCCACTTATTAGTGAGTGCATACCATGATTCACCTTTTGAGTCTGGGTCACCTCATCTCGTATGATGTTCTCTAGCTCCACCCATTTGCCTAAGAATTTCATGAATTCATTGTTTCTAATGGCTGAATAGTACTCCATTGTGTAGATATACCACATTTTTTGCATCCACTCTTCTGTTGAGGGATACTTGGGTAATTTCCAGCATCTGGCAATTATAAATAGGGCTGCTATGAACATAGTAGAGCATGTATCCTTATTACATGGTGGGGAATCCTCTGGGTATATGCCCAGGAGTGGTATAGCAGGATCTTCTGGAAGTGAGGTGCCCAGTTTTCAGAGGAAACCCCAGATTGATTTCCAGAGTGGTTGTACCAATTTGCAACCCCACCAGCAGGGGAGGAGTGTTCCTCTTTCTCCACACCCTCTCCAACACCTGCTGTCTCCTGAATTTTTAATCTTAGCCATTCTGACTGATGTAAGGTGAAATCTCAGGGTTGTTTTGATGTGCATTTCCCTAATGACTAATGAAGTTGAGCATTTTTTATGATGCTTCTCCACCATCCGAAGTTCTTCAGGTGATAATTCTTTGTTTAACTCTATACCCCATTTTTTAATAGGGTTGTTTGGTTTTCTGGAGTCTAACTTCTTGAGTTCTTTATATATATTGGATATTAGCCCTCTATCTGATGTAGGATTGGTGAAGATCTTTTCCCAATTAGTTGGTTTCCGATTTGTCCTCTTGATGGTATCCTTTGCCTTACAGAAACTCGGTAATTTTATAAGGTCCCATTTGTCAATTCTTGCTCTTAGAGCATACGCTATTGGTGTTCTGTTCAGAAACTTTCTCCCTGTACCGATGTCCTCAAGGGTCTTCCCCAGTTTCTTTTCTATTAGCTTCAGAGTGTCTGGCTTTATGTGGAGGTCCTTAATCCATTTGGATTTGAGCTTAGTACAAGGAGACAAGGATCAATTCGCATTCTTCTGCATGAAGACCTCCAGTTGAACCAGCACCATTTGTTGAAAAGGCTATCTTTTTTCCATTGGATGTTTTCAGCCTCTTTGTCGAGGATCAAGTGGCCATAGGTGTGTGGGTTCATTTCTGGATCTTCAATCCTGTTCCATTGATCCTCCTGCCTGTCACTGTACCAATAACATGCTGTTTTTCACACTATTGCTCTGTAATATTGCTTGAGGTCAGGGATACTGATTCCCCCAGACTTTCTTATGTTGCTGAGAATAGTTTTAGCTATCATGGGTTTTTGTTATTCCAGATTAATTTGAGGATTGCTCTTTCTAACTCTGTGAAGAATTGAGTTGGGATTTTGATGGGTATCGCATTGAATCTGTATATTGCTTTTGGCAAAATGGCCATTATAACTATATTGATTCTACCGATACGAGAGCATGGGAGGTTTTCCCATTTTTTTGTGGTCTTCTTCCATTTCCTTCTTCAGAGTCTTGAAGTTCTTGTCATACAGATCTTTCACATGTTTGGTAAGAGTCACCCCAAGGCACTTAATATTGTTTGTGGCTATTGTGAAGAGGGTCATTTCCCTAATTTCTTTCTCAGCCTGCTTATCCTTCGAGTTTAGGAAGGCCACTGATTTGCTTGGGTTGATTTTATAACCTGCCACTTTGCTGAAGTTCTTTATCAGCTGTAGGAGTTCTCTAGTGGAGTTTTTTGGGTCACTTAGGTAGACTATCATGTCATCTGCAAATAATGATAGTTTGAATTCTTCCTTTCCAATTTGTATCCCTTTGACCTCCTTATGTTGTCGAATTGCCCGAGCTAGTACCTCAAGTACAATATTGAAAAGATAAGGAGAAAGGGGGCAACCCTGTCTAGTCCCTGATTTTAGTTGGATTGCTTCAAGTTTCTCTCCATTTAGTTTGATGCTGGCTACCGGTTTACTGTATATTGCTTTTACTATGTTTAGGTGTGGGCCTTGAAGTCCTGTTCTTTCCAAGACTTTAAGCATGAAAGGATGCTGAATTTTGTCAAATGCTTTTTCACCATCCAATGAAATGACCATGTGGTTTTTTTTCTCTGAGTTTGTTTATGTAGTGGATTGCATTGATGGATTTCCATATATTGAAACAACCCTGCATTCCCGGGATAAAGCCAACTTGATCATGCTGGATGATCGTTTTGATGTGTTCTTGGATTCGGTTGGCAAGAATTTTATTGAGTATTTTTGCATCCATGTTCATAAGGGAAATTTTTCTGAAGTTCTCTTCCTTTGTTGGATCTTTGTGTGGTTTTGGTATCAGCGTAATTGTGGCTTCATAGAAGGAATTGGGTAGTGTTCCTTCTGTTTCTATTTTGTGGAATAATTTGAAGAGTATTGGTGTTAACTCTTTTTTGAAGGTCTGATAGAATTGTGCACTGAAACCATCTGGTCCTGTGCTTTTTTTGGTTGGAAGACTTTCTATGACTCCTCCTATTTCTTTATGCATTATGGGACTGTTTAGATGATCTATTTGGTCCTGATTTAATTCTGGTATTTGTTATCTGTCAAGGAAATTGTCCATTTCCTCCAGATTCTCCAGTTGTGTTGAGTACAGGCTCTTGTAGTAGGATCTGATGATTTTTTGGATTTCCTCAGTTTCCGTTGTTATATCCCTCTTTTCATTTCTAAGTTTGTTAATTTGGATACTTTCTCTGTGACCTTTGGTCAGTCTGGCTAAGGGTTTATCTATCTTGTTGATTTTCTCATAGAACCAGCTCCTGGTTTTGTTGATTTTTTGTATGGTTCTCTTTGTTTCTACTTGATTGATTTCAGTCCTGAGTTTGATGATTTACTGCCTTCTACTCCTCCTGGGTAAAATAGCTTCTTTTTGTTCCAGGGCTTTCAGGTGTGTCATTAAGCTGGTAATGTATGCTCTCTCCATTTTCTTTTTGGAGGCACTCAGGGCTATGAGTTTTCCTCTTAGCACTGCTTTCATTGTGTCCCATAGATTTGGGTATGTTGTGCCTTCATTTTCATTGTGCTCTAAAAAGTCTTTAATTTCTTTCTTTATTTCTTCCTTGACCAAGGAATCATTGAGGAGAATATTGTTCAATTTCCACGTGTATGTGGGTTTTCTGTTGTTTTTGTTGCTATTGAAGACCACTTTTACTCCATAGTGATCTGATAGGAGGAATGGGATTAATTCGATCTTCTTATATTTGTTGAGGTCTGTCTTGTGACCAATTATATGGTCGATTTTGGAGAAGGTACCATGAGGTGCTGAGAAAAAGGTATATTCTTTTGCTTTAGAATAGAACGTTCTATATATATATATGTTAAATCTAATTGGTCCAAAACTTCAATTAGTTTCATTGTGTCCCTGTTTAGTTTCTGTTTTCCTGATCTGTCCATTGAGGAAAGTTCAGTTTTGAAGTCACCCACAATTATTGTGTTAGGTGCAATGTGTGCTTTGAGCTTTAATAAAGTTTCTTTTACGAAAGAGGGTGCCCTTGCATTTGGAGCATAGATGTTCAGGATTGAGAGTTCTTCTTGTTGTAATTTTCCTTTGACCAGCAAGAAGTGTCCCTCAGAGTCTCTTTTGATGACTTTGGGTTGAAAGTCCATTTTATCTGATATTAGAATGGCTACTCTAGCTTGTTTCCTGAGACCATTTGCTTGTAAAATTGTCTTCCAGCCATTTACTCTAAGGTAGTGACTGTCTTTGACCCTGAGGTGTGTTTCCTGTAAGCAGCAAAATGTAGGGTCCTGTTTACGTATCCAGTCAGTTAGTCTATGTCTTTTTATTGGGGCATATTAAGGAATAGTGATTGTTACTTCCTGTCATTTTTGAAGTTATTTTTTAAATTTGATTGGTTAATTTCTTTTGGGCTTGATGAACGGTTACTATCTTGCTTTTTCCAGGGTGAAGTTTCCCTCCTTGTATTGGTGTTTTCCTCCTATTATCCTTTGTAGGGCTGGGTTTGTGGATAGATATTGGGTAAACTTGGTTTTGTCATGGAATTTCTTAGTTTCTCCATCTATGGTCATTGAGAGTTCTGCTGGATATAATAGTTTTGGCTGGCATTTGTGTTCTCTTAGAGTCTGCATGAGATCAGCCCAGGATCTTCTAACTTTCATAGTCTCAGGTGAAAAGTCTGCTGTGATTCTGATAGGTCTTCCTATATATGGTACGTGGCCTTTTTCTCTTACTGCCTTTATTATTCTTTCTTTGTTTAGTACATTTGGTGTTTTGATTATTATGTGACGGGAAGTATTTCTGTTCTGGTCCAGTCTGTTTGGAGTTCTGTAGGCTTCTTGTATATTCATGGGCATCTCTCTCTTTAGGTTAGGGAAGTTTTCTTCCATAATTTTATTGAAGATACTTGCTGGCCCTTTAAGTTGTAGATCTTCACTCTCATCTATGCCTATAATCCTTAGGTTTGGTCTTCTCATTGTGTCCTGGATTTCCTGGATATTTTGGGTTACAAGCTTTTTGCATTTTGAATTTTCATTAACTGTTGAGTCCATGGTTTCTATGGTATCTTCAGCGTCTGAGATTCTTTCTTCTATCTCTTGTATTCTGTTGTTGATATTTGCATCTCTGTCCCCTGATTTCTTCCCAAGGCTTTCTATCTCCAAATTTGTCTCCCTTTGAGTTTTCTTAGTTGTTTTTATTTCTGATTTTAGATCCTGGATGGTTTTGCTTAGCTCCTTCACTTGATTGTTTGTGCTTTCCTGTAATTCTTTAAGAGATTTTTGTGTTTCCTCTTTCATGACCTCATCCTGTTGACCAAAGTTCTCCTGTATTTCTTTAAGTGTTTTTTGCATTTCCTCGTTTTTGGCTTTTGTATTCTCCTGGATTTCTTTCAATGACTTTTGTGTTTCCCTTGCAAGGGCTTCTAACTTTTGATGCATTTTCTCCTGAATTTCTTTAAGTATGTCCTTTATGTGTTCCTGTACCAGCATCATGACCAGTGATTTTACATCGAAGTCTTGTTTTACTGGTGTGATGGGGTATCCAGGACATGCTGGTAGAGGAGAATTGGGTTCAGATGTTGCCATATTGCCTTGATTTCTGTTAGAGACGTTCCTGTGTTTGCCTTTTGCCATCTAGTTCTCACTGGTGTTAATTGGTTTGTCAATGCTGGACTCACCAGTGCAAACTGACCCTTCCCAGGTGGCCTCTGGTGCACAGCTTACCTCCTGCACTTCCTGTAGACAGGGCACTGTTGCCCACGCTGTTCAGATCCCGAAGCAGATCTGAAGGCTCTGAAGGCTTCCCACTGGGGCCTGCTGGATTCACTGGAGCACACTGATTTCTCCCCGTTGGCCGCCCGGAAGCCCCTCTTGCCTCTTGCAGGACCTGGAGATGTGGTGTTGCCGCCCAGGCTGATCTGGATACAGAAGCGGAGAGGTCTGAGGGCTACTGCCAGAGGCCTCAGGACTGAAGCCTAAGCTCTGTGCCACAGGAACCAAAAAATTTTTGTTTAGCTTGTACACCATTTTTTAAGTGGGATTTTTGGCTCTCTGGAGTCTACCTTCTTGAGTTCTTTGTATATCTTGAATATCAGCCCTCTGTCAGATGTAGTGTTGGTAAAGATCTTTTCCCAATTTCTTGGTTGCCATTTTGTCCTTTTGACAATGTCGTTTGTCTTACAGAAACTTTGCAGGTTTATGAGGTCCCATTTGTCAATTCTTGATCTTAGAGCATAAGCTATTGGTGATCTGTTGAGGAAATTTTCCCTGTGCCCATATCCACAAGAGTCTTCCCCAGTTTCTTTTCTATTAGTTTCAGTGTGTCTGGTCTTATGTTGTGGTTTTTGATCCACTTGCACTTGAGCTTAGGACAAGGAGACAAGGATAGATCAATTTGCATTCTTTTGCATGCTGACCTCCAGTTGAAGCAGCACCATTTGTAGAAGAGCCTATCTGTTTTCCACTGAATGGTTGTAGCTCCTTTATCAAAGATCAAGTGACCATAATTTTGTGGGTTCATTTCTGGACCTTCAATTTTATTCCATCGATCTACTTGCCTATCACTGTACCATTTTCATGCAATTTTTAACTCAATTGCTCTGTAGTACTGCTTGAGGTCAGGGATACTGATTCCCCCAGAATTTCTTTTACTGTTGAGAATAGTTTTAGCTATACTGGGTTTATTTGTTATTACAGATGAATTTGAGAATTGCTCTTTCTAAGTCTATAAAGAACTGAGTTGGGATTTTGATGGGGATTGCATTGAATCTGTAGATTGCTTTTGGCAAGATCAATTTGCATTCTTTAATTCACAGTCCCTTACTATATTTTTACTATATTAATCCTGCCAATCCAAAAGCAAGGAAGATTTTTCCATCTTCTGAGGTATTCTTCAATTTCTTTCTTCAAAGACTTGAAGTTCCTGTCATACAGATCTTTCATTTGCTTGGTTAAATTCACACCAAGATACTTTGTATTGTTTGTAGCTATAGTGAAGGGTGTCATTTCCCTAATTTCTTTCTCAGCCTGTTTATCCTTCGAGTATAGGAAGGCTACGGATTTGCTTGACTTAATTTTATAACCACCCACCTTGCTGAAGTTGTTTATTAGCTGTAAGAGGTCTCTGGTGGAGTTTTTGGGTCAGTTATATATACTATCATATCATCTACAAATAGTAATAGTTTGACTACTTCCTTTCCAATTTGTATCCCTTTGACCACCTTGTGCTGTCTAATTGCTCTAGCTAAAACTTCAAGTACCATATTGACTAAATATTGAGAGAGAGGGCAGCCTTATCTAGTCCCTGATGTTAGTGGGATTGCTTCAATTTTCTCTCCATTTAGTTTGATGTTGGCTACTGGTTTGCTGGATATTGATTTTATTATGTTTAGGTATGGGCCTTGAATTCCTGTTTGTTTTTTTTTTTTCCAAAACCTTTAACAAGAATGGGTGCTGAATTTTATCAAATGCTTTTTCAGCATCTAATAAAATGACCATGTGGATTTTTTTCTTTGAGTTTGTTTATGTAGTAGATTACATGGATGGATTTCCATATATTGAACTATCCCTGCATCCCTGGGATGAAACCTCCTTGATTGTGGTGAATGATTGTTTTGATGTGCTCTTGGATTCAGTTGGCAAGAATTTTATTGAGGATTTTGGCATCTATATTCATAAGGGAAATTGGTCTAAGGTTCTCTTTTTTTTTGTTGGATCTTTGTGTGGTTTTGGAATCAGCAAAATTGTAGCTTCATATAATGAATTGGGTAGTATTCCTTCTGTTTCTATTTTGTGGAATAGTTTGAAGAGTATTGGCATTAGGTCTCCTTTTAATGTCTGATAGAATTCTGCACCAAAACCATCTGGTTCTGTGCTTTTTTTGGTTGGGAGACTGTCAATGACCACTTCTGTTTCTTTAGGGGTTATGAGTCTGTTTAGATGGTCTATCTGATCCTGATTGAATTTTGGTAGTTGGTATCTGTCTGGAAAATTGTCCATTTCATCCAGATTTTCCAGTTTTCTTGAGTATAGTCTTTTGTATGAGGATATGATAATTTTTTTGGATTTGCTCAGTTTTTGTTGTTATATCACCCTTTTTACTTCTGATTTTGCTAATTTGGGTACTGTCTCTGTGCCCTCTGGTTAGTCTGGCAAAGGTTTATCTATCTTGCTGATTTTCTCAAAGAACCAGCTACTACTTTTGTTGATTCTTTGTATAATTCTTTTTGTTTCAACTTGGTTGATTTCAGCCCTGAGTTTCATGATTTCCTGCCTTCTACTCCTCTTATGTGTATTAGCTTCTTTTTTGTTCAAAAGCTTTCAGGTGTTCTGTTAAGCTGCTAGTGTATGCTCTCTCCAGCTTCTTTTTGTAGGCAGCCAGAGATATGAGTTTTCCTCTTAGCACTGCTTTCATTGTGTACCATAAATTTGGGTATGTTGTGAGTTCATTTTCATTAAGTTCTAAAAAGTCTTTGATTTCTTTCCTTACTTCTTTCCTGACCAAGATACCATTGAGTAGATAATTGTTAAGCTTCCATGTGTATGTGGTCTTTTTGTTGTTTTTGTTGCTATTGAAGACGACCCTTATTCCATTGTGATCTGATAGGAGGCATGGAATTAGTTCAATTGTCTTATATCTGTTGAGGTCTGTTTTTTGACCAATTATATGGTCACTTTTGCAGAACATACCATGCCGTCCTAAAAAGGTGTATCCTTTTGATTTAGGATGAAATGTTTTATAGATATTAAGTCCATTTGGTCCAAAACTTCTGTTAGTTTTACTCTCACAGTTTAGTTTGAGTTTCCCTGATCTGCCCATTGGAGAAAGTGGGGTATTTAAGTCCACCACAATTATTGTGTGGGGTGCAATGTATGCTTTAAACTTTAGTAATGTTTCCATTACAAATGCAGGTGCCATTGTATTTGGGGCATAAATATTTAAAATTGAGAATTCTTCCTGGTAGATTTTTCCTTTGATGAGTATAAAGTGGCCTGCTGCATCTTTTTTGATGACTTTTGCTTGAAAGTCTATTTTATCTGATATTAGAATGACTACTCCAGCTTGTTTCCTGGGACCATTTGCTTGAAGAACTATTTTCCAGGCTTTTAGGTAGTGTTTGATTTTGCATTTCCTGTATGCAGCAAAATGTTGGGTCTTGCTTACGAATCCAGTCTGTTAGTCTATGTCTTTTTATTGGGGAATTGAGTCCATTGATGTTAAGAGATATTAAGAAATAGTGACTGTTGCCTCCTGCTATTTTTGATGTAATTTTTATGCTTGTGTGGTTATCTTCTTTTGGGTTTTTGAAAGGAGATTATTTTCTTACTTTTTCTTGAGTGTAGTTTCCCTCCTTTTATTGGTGTTTTCCATTCATTATCCTTTGAAGGGCTGAGTCTGTGGAAAGATCCTGTGTAAATTTGATTTTGTCATGAAAAACCTTGTTTTATCCATTTATGGTAATTGAAAGAATTGCTGGATATAGCAGTTTGGGTTTGCATTTGTGTTCCCTTAGGGTCTGTATGACATTTGCCCAGGTTCTTCTGGCTTTCATAGTCTCTGGTGAGAAATCTGGTGTGATTATGATAGGTCTATATTTATATTTACTTGACCTTTTCCCCTTACTGCTTTTAATATCCTTTCTTAGTTTAGTACATTTGGTGTTTTAATTATTATATGAGAGGATGAATTTCTTTTCTGGTAGAATCTATTTGGAGTTCTGTAGGCTTCTTGTATGTTCATGGGCATCTCTTTCTTTAGGTTATGGAAGTTTTCTTCTACAATTTTGTTGAAAACAATTACTGGCCCTTTCAGTTGGAGATCTTCACTCTCTTCTATGCCTATAATTCCTAGGTTTGGTCTTCTCATTTTGTCCTGGATTTCCTGGATATTTTGGGTCAGGATCCTTTTGTATTTTTCATTTTCTTTGACTGTTGTATCAATGCTTTCTATGAAAACTTCTGCACCTGAGATTCTCTCTTCTATCTCTTGCATTCTGTTGTTGATGCTTTGATCTATGACTCCTTACTTCTTTTCTAGGTTTTCTAATGCTCTGAGTTGTCTCCCTTTGTGATTTTGTTATTGTTTCTTCCTCATTCTTTAGATCCTGGATGACTTTGTTTAATTCCTTTACCTGTTTTGTTGTGTTTTCTCTTAGTTCTTCAAGGACTTCTTGCTGTTTACATGTGTTCTCTTGTATTTATTTAAGGGAGTTATTTATGTCCTTCTTGAAGCCCTCCATGATGCCCTCCATCAGCATCATGACCTGTGATTTTAAATCCAAATCTTGATTTCCTGGTGTGTTGGGGTATCCAGGATTTGCTGTTGAGGGAGAATTGGGTTGGGTTGGTGCCATATTTCCATAATTTCTGTTGGCAACATTCCCACATTTGCCTTTTGCCATCAGGTTATTTCTGGTGTTAGTTGGGCCTGCTGTCACTGGCACCAGCTTGCCCTCCTGTGTGTGTGTGCGCCTGTAGTCCTATCTCAACAACCATGGGTGAGCTGCTGTCTTAGGGTTTCTATTCCTGCACAAACATCATGACCAAGAAGCAAGTTGGGGAGGAAAGGATTTATTGAACTTACATTTCCACATTGCAGTTCATCACTAAAGGGAGTCAGGACTGGAACTCAAGCAGGTCAGGAAGCAGGAGCTGATGCAGAGGCCATGGAGGGATGTTTCTTACTGGCTTGCTTCCCCTGGCTTGCTCAGCCTGCTCTCTTATAGAACCCAAGAGCACCAGCCCAAAAGGTGGTACCCGCCCACAAGGGGCCCTTCCCACTTGATCACTAATTGAGAAAATGCCCCAAAACTGGATCTCATGGAGGCACTTCCCCAACTGAAGCTCCTTTCTGTGTGATAACTACAGCCTGTGTCAAGTTGACACACAACACTAGCCAGTACAGCTGCTTTCTCCTGGCATAAATTGCTGTTGTGCTGCAGAATTCCTGGCTGCAGGTGGAGTCCTTATGTGATGTGTTGCAAGTGCTCTTCTACTCTGGTGGAACCTGCCTATCAATCTGTTGCACAGTCACAGAAGCAAAGATGACAGCTGAGACCCACTCTCTTGTAGTTGTATTTCGGTATGTACCTCTGTGCCCCTGATCAGCTCTGGATGCCGGCTGTGCAGGCAGATCCTCCACTCTGCAGGGCTGGACTCACCTATGCAGGCTGCCTCTTCCTAGCTAGCCTTTAGGTGTATAGCTGACTTCCTGCACTACTTGGAGATGGGGTGCTGTGACTGAGGCTATTCCAGATCCAGTGGTGGAGACCAGAAGGCTCTTGCCAGATGCCTCGGGACTGGATCCTTCACTTTGCAGAGCCGTACTCACCAGGGCAAGCTACCTCTTCCAAGCTGGCCACTGGGTGTATAGATGGCTTCCTTCACTGCTTGGAGATGGGGTGCTGTGGCCGAGGCTGTTCCTGATCCAGGGGTTGAGACCAGAAGGTGATTGCCAGAGGCCTCCACACTGGATCCTCAGCTCTGCAGGGCCAGACTCACCAATGCAAGCTGCCTCTTCCTAGCTGGCCTCTGGGTGTATCTCTCCAGTACTTTTAACCTGAAAGTGTATAATATTTTGTCAAATGCTTTTTCTGCATCTAAGGAGATGATCATGTAATATTTTTTGACTTATGTAATGAATTACATTATAGGATTATGATATATTATACCAAACTTGCAGCCATGGGATGAAACTTACTTAATTGTGGTGAATGATGATGTTTTCTTAAATTTAGTTTGAAAGAATTTTAATGATTATTTTTGCATCAATATTCATAAGTGATATTAGTCTAAAGTTCTCTTTTATTGTTGGCTCCTTGTGTGCTTTGGGTATCAGAGTAATTGGGACTTCAAAGAATGAGTTAGGTAGTGTTCCTCCTCTTTCTATTTTAAGGAATAGTTTGAGGAAAATTGGTATCAGGGCTTCTTTGAAGATCTGGTAGAATTCTGTACTAAATCCACGTGGCCTTGAGCTGTTTGTTTGTTTGGGACATTTATAACAACTTATTCTATTTCCTCCTGAGATCTAGGTCTGTTTAGTTTACATGCTTTTGATTAACTTGGGTATGTGGCATCTGCCCAGAAAATCATTGAAAGAAATTCAGGAAAATACAAAAGCCAATAAGGAGGAAACACGAAAATCACTTAAACAAATACAGGAGAACTTTGGTCAACAGGCTGAGGTCATGAAAGAGGAAACACAAAAATCTCTTAAAGAATTACAGGAAAGCACAAACAAGAAAGTGAAGGAGCTAAGCAAAACCATCAAGGATCTAAAATCAGAAGTAGAAACAACTAAGAAAACTCAAAGGGAGACAAATTTGGAGATAGAAAACGTTGGGAAGAAATCAGGGGACATAGACGCAAATATCAACAACAGAATACAAGAGATAGAAGAAAGAATCTCAGATGCTGAAGATACCATAGAAACCATGGACTCAACAGTTAAAGAAAATGCAAAATGCAAAAAGCTTGTAACCCAAAACATCCAGGAAATCCAGGACACAATGAGAAGACCAAACCTAAGGATTATAGGCATAGATGAGAGTGAAGATTTACAACTTAAAGGGCCAGCAAATATCTTCAATAAAATTATGGAAGAAAACTTCCCTAACCTAAAGAGAGAGATGCCCATGAATATACAAGAAGCCTACAGAACTCCAAACAGACTGGACCAGAACAGAAATACTTCCTGTCACATAATAATCAAAACCCCAAATGTACTAAACAAAGAAAGAATATTAAAGGCAGTAAGAGAAAAAGGCCAAGTAACATATAAAGGAAGACCTATCAGAATCACACCAGACTTCTCACCAGAGACCATGAAAGCTCGAAGATCCTGGGCAGATCTCATGCAGAGTCTAAGAGAACACAAATGCCAGCCAAAACTACTATACTCAGCAAAACTCTCAATCACCATAGATGGAGAAACTAAGATATTCCATGACAAAACCAAGTTTACCCAATATCTATCCACAAACCCAGCCCTACAAAGGATAATAGGAGGAAAACACCAATACAAGGAAGGAAACTTCACCCTGGAAGAAGCAAGATAGTAACCTTTCATCAAACCCAAAAGAAGTTAACCAATCAAATTTAAAAAAAAAACATCAAAAATAACAGGAAGTAATAACCACTATTCCTTAATATCTCTTAACATCAATGGGCTCAATGGCCCAATAAAAAGACATAGACTAACAGACTGGATTCGTAAACAGGACCCTACATTTTGCTGCATACAGGAAACACCTCAGTGTGAAAGACAAACACTACCTTAGAGTAAAAGTCTGGAAGACAATTTCACAAGCAAATGGTCTCAGTAAACAAGCTGGAGTAGCCATTCTAATATCAGATAAAATTGACTTTCAACCCAAAGTCATCAAAAGAGACTCTGACAGACACTTATTGCTGGACAAAGGAAAAATACAACAAGATGAACTCTCAATCCTGAACATCTATGCTCCAAATGCAAGGGCACCCTCATTCATAAAAGACACTTTACTAAACCTCAAAGCACATATTGCACCTAACACAATAATTGTGGGTGACTTCAACACTGCACTTTCCTCAATGGACCGATCAGGAAAACAGAAGCTAAACAGGAACACAATGAAATTAAATGAAGCTTTGGACCAATTAGATTTAACAGATATATATAGAACATTCTATCCTAAAGCAAAAGAATATACCTTTTTCTCAGCACCTCATGGTACATTCTCCAAAATCAACCATATAATTGGTCACAAGTCAGACCTCAACAAATATAAGAAGAATGAACTTATCCCATGCCTCCTATCAGATCACTATGGAGTAAAAGTGGTCTTCAATAGCAACAAAAACAACAGAAAACCCACATACACATGGAAACTGAACAATATTCTACTCAATGATACCATGGTCAAGGAAGAAATAAAAAAAGAAGTTAAAGACTTTTTAACTTAATGAAAATGAGGACACAACATACCCAAATCTATGGGACACAAGGAAAGTGGTGCTAAGAGGAAATCTCATAGCCCTGAGTGCCTCCAAAAGGAAAATGAAGAGAGCATACACTAGCAGCTTAACGACATACCTGAAAGCCCTGGAACAAAAAGAAGCTAATTCACCCAGGAGGAGTAGAAGGCAGGAAATCATCAAACTAAGGGCTGAAATCAATCAAGTAGAAACAAAGAGAACCATACAAAGAATCAGCAAAACCAGGAGCTGGTTCTTTGAGAAAATCAACAAGATAGATAAACCCTTAGCTAGACTAACCAAAGGGCACAGAGACAGTATCCAAATTAACAAACTTAGAAATGAAAAGGGAGATAAAACAACAGAAACTGAGGAAATCCAAAAAATCATCAGATGCTGCTACAAGAGCCTATCTCAACACAACTGGAGAATCTGGAGGAAATGGACAGTTTCCTAGACAGATATCCGACACCAAAACTATATCAGGATCAAATAGATCATCTAAACAGTCTCACAACACCTGAAGAAATAAAAATGGTCATAGAAAGTCTCCCAACCAAAAATAGCACAGGACAAGATGGCTTCAGTGCAGAATTCTATCAGACCTCCATAGAAGACCTAACAGCAATACTCTTCAAACTAGTCCACAAAATAGAAACAGAAGGAACTCTACCCAACTTGTTCTAAGAAGCCACAATTACACTGCTACCAAAACCACACAAGGATCCAACAAAGAAAGCGAACTTCCAGCCAATTTCCCTTAGGAATATTGATGCAAAAATACTTAATAAAATCTTGCCAACTGAATCTAAGAACACATCAAAACGATCATCCACCATGATCAAGTAGGCTTCATCCCAGGGATGCAGGGATGCTTCAATATACGGAAATCCATCAATGCTATCCACTACATAAACAAACTCAAAGAAAAAAACCATATGATCATCTCATTAGATGCAGAAAAAGCATTTGAAAAATCTAGCTTCCTTTCATGCTAAAAGTATTGGAAATAACAGGAATTCAAGGCCCATATCTAAACATCATTAAAGCAATATACAGCAAACTGGTAGCCAACATCAAACTAAATGGAGAGAAACTTGAAGCAATCCCACTAAAATCAGGGACTAGACAAGGCTGTCTTCTCTCTCCATATCTTTTCAATATAGTTTTTGAAGTTCTAGCTAGAGCAATTCGACAACATAAGGAGGTCAAAGGGATACAAATTGGAAAGGAAGAAGTCAAACTATCATTATTTGCAGACGACATGATAGTCTACCTATGTGACCCAAAGACCTCCACCAGAGAGCTCCTACAGCTGATAAACAACTTCAGCAAAGTGGCTGGTTATAAGATCAACTCAAGCAAATCAGTTGCTTTCCTATACTCAAAGGATAAGCAGGCTGAGAAAGAAGTTAGGGAAATGATACCCTTCACATTAGCCACAAACAATATAAAGTATCTTGGTGTGACTCTAACCAAACAAGTGACAGATCTTTACAACAAGAACTTCAGGTCTCTGAAGAAGGAGATCGAAGAAGACTTCAGAAAATGGAAAAATCTTCCATGCTCATGGATCGGCAGGATTAATATAGTTAAAATGGCCATCTTGCCAAAAGTGATTTATAGATTCAGCGCAATACCCATCAAAATCCCAACTCAGTTCTTCACAGAGTTAGAAAAAGCAATTCTAAAATTCATCTGGAATAACAAAAAACCCAGGATAGCTAAAACTATTCTCAACAACAAAAGAAATTCAGAGGGAATCAGTATCCCTGACCTCAAGCAATACTACAGAGCAACAGTGTTAAAAACTGCATGGTATTGGTACAGTGACAGACAAGTGGACCAATGGAATAAAATTGAAGATCCACAAATGAATCCACACACTTATGGCCACTTTATCTTCGACAAAGAAGCTGTAAACATCCAGTGGAAAAAAAGATTGCCTTTTCAACAAATGGTGCTGGTTCAACTGGATGTCAGCATGCAGAAGAATGTGAATTGATCCATCCTTGTCTCCATGTACTAAACTTCACTCCAAGTGGATCAAGGACCTCCATGTAAAACCAGACACACTGAAACTAATAGAAAAGAAACTGGGGAAGACCCTTGAGGACATGGGCACAGGGGAAAAGTTCCTGAACAGATCACCAATAGCTTATGCTCTAAGATCAAAAATTGACAAATGGGACCTCATAAAATTACAAAGTTTCTGTAAGGCAAAGGACACTATTAAAAGGATAAAATGGCAACCATCAGATTGGGAAAGGATATTAACCAACCCTACATCTGATAGAGGTCTAATATCCAATATTTACAAAGAATTCAAGAAGTTAGGCTCTAGGGAACCAAATAACCCTATTAAAAATGGGGCACAGATCTAAATAAAGAATTTTCACCTGAAGAAATTCGGATGGCCGAGAGGCACCTTAAGAAGTGCTCAACATCATTAGTCATCAGGGAAATGCAGATCAAAACAACCCTGAGATTTCATCTTACACCAGTCAGAATGGCTAAGGTCAAAAACTCAAGAGATAACAGGTGTTGGTGAGGATGTGGAGAAAGAGGAACACTCCTCCACTGCTGGTGGGGCTGTAAGATGGTATAACCACTGTGAAAATCAGTCTGGAGTTTCCTCAGAAAACTGGACATGACACTTCCAGAGGACCCTGCTATACCTCTCCTGGGCATATACCCAAAGGATTCCCCAGCTGGCAATAAAGACACATGCTCCATTATGTTCATGGAAGCCTTATTTATAATAGTCAGAAGCTGGAAAGAACCCAGATGCCCCTCAAAGGAGGAATGGATACAGAAAATGTGGTATATTTACACAATGGAATACTACTCAGCAATTAGAAACAATGAATTCACAAATTATTTTAGGCAAATGGTTTGATCTGGAAAATATCATCCTAAGTGAGATAACCCAGTCACAAAATAATACACATGGAGTGCAATCTCTGGTAAGTGGATATTAATTAGCCCAGAAGCCCTGAATGCCCGAGGCACAAATTGCATAACAAATGACTCCCATGTAGAAGTATGGAGAGGGTCCTGATCCTGGAAAGTATTGATCTAGCATTGGAGGGGAATATAAGGACAGAGAAAAAAGAAGGAGGTGATTGGAGAATGGATGGAGAAAAGAAGGTTTATGGGACATATGGGGAGGGGGGATCTGGGAAAGGGGAAATCATTTGGAATGTAAACAAAGAAAATAACATAAAAATAAAAACATAGAAAATAAACATAGAAACATAGAAAATAAAAATATTTTTAACAAAAAGAAGGGGGAAGGAAGTAATTACAGGCAGCAAAGGGAGTAACAGACTTGGGTGGGAGAATGAAGTGCAAGAGTAAAAGGGGATAAAATCAGGAATTCATAAAGATATGAAATAAGCCCAAAGTACCAGAAAAATTAATGTGAATAGGCAGTTACATATTTCCAACAGCCAAGCAGCTTCCATAGCAGCAACCTCTAGAAAGACCCAGAGCTGTGGAGTTCAAAATGTTCTGAGGACTCCACTGAGGAGTCCATTTTCAGTAGATAGACAGGACACCCGATTAGAAGGACTCGATTACCATTCCACATGCAAAATTTCTGGCCTATAATTGTTCTTGTATAAAACAAATGGGGCAAAAAATTGAACAGAAACAGAAGAAAAGGCACAACTGCAACTGCTCACATTAGAACCCATGTCATGGGTAGTCACCAAACCTGGACACAATTAACGATGATTTGTTTTGCTTGCAGTCAGGAGCCTAAAATAGCTTTCTTTTGATAACCTGTAACAGCAGACATCTGAGGCAGTTGTAGATAATTAGAGTAAAACACTGTACTGAGGTCATGACCTTATATGTAAGAGTGAAGTGAAAGATTGAAGGAGCTGAATTATCAACTAACCTGGATCTGTGGGTTCTCCCAGAGACTAAGCAACATACCAAAGTGTATACCTGGGCTGGACTGAGACCCCAGGTAAATGTGTAGAAGAGGGCTCTCTTGTCTTCCTTCGATGAAAGCTGATGCAACTGATCTGGTAGAGATTTTATTTCCCAGGGTAGTGAGCAGCTAGAGGGCTTTGTGTAGGAGCACACTCAGAGGCAACGGGGAGGGTGAAGATAGTAAAGAACTCTGGGAAGAAAAATTGGACTGGGGGGGGCAACATTTGATATTTAAATAAAAAAAAATTTAAAAAGTTTCATCTTATGAGTTCGTGCCAAGGTACAGTCCACAGAAGGCTTATCATATTTAAAGGAAAATAAAAATCAAAGTAGATTTAGGTTACTTGACTTCAAAGTTAATCCTTAAATCAATCAGGATGTCTAGACTAAGAGCAAATATTTTCCACCAGCCTTTTCTTGGGCACTTACAAGCAAGTATAGTTATATAACTACTAATCTCAACTATTAATTATCAACTATTAATCCAAACAGAGTAAGCAGCCAAATGCAATTTTGGGTGATCCTGGAAAATATTAAGACTTACCAAATAATTTTAATAAAAAGTTGTTTTATTGCAATCAGAATTAATCAATATGTCTTTCATCAAATTCAAAAAGGCTAAAGAACTTTAAAATAGTAAAAAGATTAAAGTATTTAAAAGCTGAAATCTTGAATCTTGTCAAATTTAAAATCAGGAAAATCATAAAACCCTGTAATTATTGAATTTGGTAAACAACTTAATGGAATCTGTAAAAAACTGGTAATTTTTTCAGTTTTTATCTGTAAAGGTACCCCTTTCAAGAAATAACTGAACTACAAAATATTCCAGCAGAATTGTCTGACCCTGAAAACGATTCTACAGGTTTTATTAATTAAAAAGTCAAAATATTTTCTAAAACATATCCTCTTAATGAGAAAAGGGATGGGTATGGGTTAACTGGAAAATAGTAAAGATCAGAATTTTGTCTTTAATTTATTTTTATTGATTATTTTATATATTTACATTTCAAAATGTGTCCCTCTTTCACATTTCCCCTCTGCAAACTAGCTTTGCCATGCCTCCCACCTGCTTCAATGAGGATTCTCTCCCTCCTACCCACCCATTCATTCCTCTCTGCTTTAGAATTCCTCTATGGGCATCTTGCCTTCAAAGAATCTAGAATCTCTTTCCATTGATACCAGATTAGGCAATCCTTTGCTACAAATGCAGCTGGACACATAGGTCCCTTGATGTGAATACTTTGGTTGTTTAGTCTCTGAGAACTCTGAGGTTGGTTTATATTTTTGTTCAGCTCTTTCAGTGCTTACCCTACGAATTCTGTTAGGATCCCCATGTTCAGTCCAATGGTTAGCTGCTGCAAACAATGACATCTCTGTTGCAGAGGATCTGTCAGAACCTCTCAGCAGACAGCTATACCAACCTCCTAAAGGAAAGTGTTCTTTGTTTTCTGTACATTGGGCAGCTATCTGTCTCACCCTCCTTGCACTTGTGGGTTGGGGTGGGTTGTCAGACAGTCAATGGCACAGACTCTGGGAGCAGTTGAGAAATGCTGAAGCAAACTCATCTGAGCACTTTAATATCCTCCACCCAAGCTACTAGTGGTTGCAAGAAAGTGCCTACTCTAAATAGCAGTTCTTGATTGACTGGTATTTGTACCAGCAATCCCTGCTCTGTCAGACTGTCCTCAATTAGGCCCTTCTACAGGAATGCTGGTGTCACAGGCAATCCTCAATTAGGTCCCCCTGCAGGAGATGCTTTTGCAGCTGCATGCCCCCCATAGGATTTACATAGAGGAAGCTCTGCCCTTCCTGCTATACTTTTTGGCATTAGCAGTAGTGTCTGGGTTTGGTGTGTGCAGATGGGATAGATCCCTTGGTGGGGCAGTCTGGATGGCCTTTCTTTTAATCTTTGTCTCTGCATCACATCATCCCTGACCTCAAGCTGTACTACAGAGGAATAGTGATAGAAATCACATGATATTGGTATAGAGACAGGCAGGTCGATCAATGGAATAGAATTGAAGACCCAGAAGTAAATCCACACACCTATGGTCACTTGATCTTTGACAAAAAAAACAAACAAACAATAAATATCCAGTTAAAAAAAAAAGACAGCATATTCATCAAATGCTGTTGACTCAAGTGGATGACAGCATGTAAAAGAAGGCAAACTGACCCATTCTTATCTCCTTGTACAGAGCTCAAGTCTGGGTCAATGAAAGTCCTCCATATATTACCAAATACAGTAAATCTAATAGAAGAGAAAATAGGAACGATCCTTGAACACACTGATGGGGGATATTTTCATGAACAAAACATTAGTGACCCAGGATCTAAGATCAACTATAAACAAATGGTATCTCAACAATTGAAAAGCTTCTAAAAGGCAGCTGTCAACAAGACAAAAAGCAACCTTCAAACTGGGAAAATATTTTTTACTAATCCTATATTCAATAAAGGATTATATTAAATATACTCAAAGAAATAATGAAGATAGGCCCCAGAGAACCAAACAACCATTTTAAAAGTCAGAGTATAGATCTAAACAAACAAACAAACAAAAATATTTAACTGAAGAATCTGCAATGGCCAAGAACCTCCTAAATACATTTTTGACATTCTCAGTCATCAGAGAAATGCAAATCAAAACAACACTGAGATTCGACCCCATACCAGTCAGAATGTCTAAGATAAAAAACTCAGGTGACAGTAAATGCTGGCAAGGATGTGGAGAAAGAAGAACATTTATTCCATTCCTCCATTTCTGCTGTGATTGCAAGCTGGCACAATCACTCTGGAAATCAGTCTACAAGTTCCTCAGAAAACTGGACATAGTACTACCTGAGGACCCAGCAACACATCTTCGGGGCAAATATGCAAAAGATGCTCAAATATATAACAAGGACACATGCTTCACTATGTTCCTGCCAGCCTTATTCATAATATCCAGAATCTGGAAACAACTCTGATTTCTCAATAGTGGAATGGGTACATGAAATGTAGTAATTTACATAATGGAATACTAATTAGCTATTACAAATGACAAGTTCATGGATTTTTTGCTAGCAAATGGATTAAACTAGAAAATATCATCCATCCTGAGTGAGGTAACCCAGACCCAAGTGAAATACTTCGGTATGTAGTCACTGATAAGTGCATATTAGCTTAAAATCTCTCAATAAAATCCACAGACCATATGAAGCTCAAGAAGGAGGACCAAAGAGTGGATGCTTTGATCCAACTTAAAAGGGACAACAAAATAATCATGGGAGGTATAGGGACAGAGGGCTTGGGGAGGAGAATGGATTAGGATGGAAAATGGAACCAGGATCAGATGAGGAAGGAGACTGGGGACAAAGAAGTACAAATAGTCAAGAAATTGAATGCCACTTTTAGGAGAAAGTGATTGTGATTGCGAGTTTTGCTGGGTATAGTAGTCTTGGCTGACATTTGTGTTCTCTTAGAGTCTGCATGAGATCTGCCCAGGACCTTCTAGCCTTCATAGTCTCAGGTGAGAAGTCTGGTGTGATTCTGATAGGTCTTCCTTTCTATGTTACTTGCCCTTTTTCTCTTACTGCCTTTAATATTCTTTCTTTGTTTAGTACATTTGGGGTTTTGATTATTATGTGACAGGAAGTATTTCTGTTCTGGTCCAGTCTGTTTGGAGTTCTGTAGGCTTCTTGTATATTCATGGGCATCTCTCTCTTTAGGTTAGGGAAGTTTTCTTCCATAATTTTATTGAAGATATTTGCTGGCCCTTTAAGTTGTAAATCTTCACTCTCATCTATGCCTATAATCCTTAGATTTGGCTTTCTCATTGTGTCCTGGATTTCCTGGATATTTTGGGTTACAAGCTTTTTGCATTTTGCATTTTCTTTAACTGTTGAGTCCATGGTTTCTATGGTATCTTTGGCATCTGAGATTCTTTCTTCTATCTCTTGTATTCTGTTGTTGATATTTGCGTCTATGGTCCCTGATTTCTTCCCAAGGCTTTCTATCTCCAAATTTGTCTCCCTTTGTGCTTTCTTAGTTGTTTCTACTTCTGTTTTTAGATCCTGGAAATTTTTGCTCAGTTCTGTCACTTGCTTGTTTGTGTTTTCCTCTAATTCTTTAAGCGATTTTTGTGTTTCCTCTTTCATAACTTCTGCCTGTTGATCAAGGTTCTCCTGTATTTCTTTAAGTGATTTTTGCATTTCTTCCTTATTGGCTTTTGTATTCTTCTGAATTTCTTTCAATGATTTTTGTGTTTCCCTTGTAAGGGCTTCTAATTTTTGATCCATTTTCTCCTGAATTTCTTTAAGTATGTCCTTCATGTGTTCCTGTACTAGCATCATGACCAGCGATTTTAAATCCAAATCTTGTTTTTCTGGTGTGTTGAGGTATCCAGGACTTGCTAATGTTAGAGAGTTGGGTTCAGATGCTGCCATAATGCCTTGGTTTCTGTTAGTAATGTTCCTACATTTGCCTTTAGCCATCTGGTTCTCCCAGGTGTTAGATGGTCTTATTGTCACTGGCTGGTGCTTCAACCTACTGTGGATCTTTAAGGTTATCTCTGCACCACTGGATGGCTGGGTTTCTTCCGGCACAGATAACTGATATGCTGGCTTCCTCTTTTGTGCCTTTGGAGCCCTTCTCAGTCTTGCCTCAAGCAATGCTATACTTAGGTTTTCAAGGTCAACCAGGTGTTCTCTGTCTGCTCTATTATCAAGGGAAGAAGTTGTGGTGGGGGTCACTCCCTCTGTTGATTCTCGCATAGGAATAGGTCCTGCGATGGACTGGCTTGCAGATGAACTGCCTATGTGCTCAGTTCCTGAGTGCAGGCAGACCCCTGGCGGTTTGCACCATCAGAAATCTAAAGCTCAGGGTGTTACAGTACCTAGTGATCCTTTTGTGCCCCTGCAATCCCACCAGGAATGGAGGACTGCTCCACTTTTTTCACATCCTCTCCAGTATGTGTTGTCACCAGAGGTTGTTATCTTAGCCTTTCTGATCAGAGTAAGTTGGAATCTCAGGGTAGTTTTGGTTTCATTTTATTTAATGACTATGGATGTTGAACAATTTTTAGGTGCTTCTCAGCCATTTGAGAATTCTCAGTTGTGAACTCTCAGTTTAGTTTTATACACAATTATTTTATTGGGTTTTTGGTGATAAGCTTCTTGAGGTCTTTATGAATTTTGGATAATAACCCTCTCTCAGTTCTGTAGGTTGCTGATTTGTCTTACTGACTATGCCCTTTGATTATAGAAGCTTTCCAGTTTCATGAGATCCCATTTATCAGATCTTCGTTATACAGCATGAACCATTGGAGTTCTGTTTAGGAAATTTCCCCCTTGGAAATGAGTTCAAGGCTCCTTCTCACTCCCCTTCCATTAGATTCAGTGTATCTGGTTTTATGTTGAGGTCCTTGATCCACTTGTATTTGAGCTTTGTGCAAGTTGACAAATATGGATCTATTTTCATTTTTGGAAAGATATTGTGTAAATTTGTTTTATCATGGATTATCTTGTCTTCTCCATCAATGGTGATTGAGAGTTTTGCTGGGTATAGTAGTCTTGGCAGGTATTTGTGTTCTCTTTGAGTCTGAATGAGATCTGTCCAGAATCTTCTAGCTTTCATGGTCTCTGGTGAGAAGTCTGGTGTAATTCTGATAGGTCTTCCTTTATATGTTATTTGGCCTTTTCCTCTTACTGTTCTCAATATTCTTTCTTTGTTTAATACATTTGGAGTTTTGATTATTATGTGATGGTATTTCTTTTCTGACCCATCACTGTTGCTCTGTAGTAAAGCTTGAGGTCAGGGATAGTTATTTCCCCCAGAAGTTCTTTTATAGTTAAGAATGGTTTTCTTCATTGGAGAATGTCAAAATCTTATTTGCAGAGATTTTACATTAATGTTCTCTTTGTCAAGGAATGGAAGTAAACATATATCATAAACTGTTAACAAATATTTATGGTAGCTTTCTCCAAGTTATGTCTGTCAATATTTATTTTGCATTTACCTTGTGAACCAAGCAGTGTCTTAGCCAAATAATTTATCTTAACATTTTTTTAAAAATTATTTACTTAAAAAATTTAAAAGCCCATTGTAAATGCTGATGATAACTACTAAAATGTCCTAGAAACTTTCTTCCTCTTTCTGAGGGTGAAAGAATGCTGGCTTAGGGGATTAACACCTGTAGCCTAACAGGGGAGAATTAAGCAATGTGGACTTTGTTCTATCTCAGCAGGAACTGCTGGGCTTTTTCAGCTTGCTAGTCAGAAGTCACAGGAGAAAAATGGACACTTAGAAAAGTGGCTAATAAGTCTATTACTAAGTTGTAAAATGTTTCCTTTGAAAGCTATCTAAGAAGAAAAGTGGGAAAATCCTAAGTGAAGAAAAGGAAAGTTCTAAGTGGGGAAAGGTAAAAAGTGAGTCAGAGAGAGAGAGACAGAGAGAGGGGGGAAGAGAAAGAGAGAAAGAAAGAGAAAGAGAAAGAGAAAGAGAAAGAGAAAGAGAAAGAGAGAGAAAGAAGGTGTGCAAGAGAAAAGAGAGAGAAAATTTTCAGCAATCAATATCCAGGGAGGTAAATTTCCTGGGAACATTCTTTTGTAGTACACCCACTCTGATCATATTTGTGGTTGGCCTGAACTTTAGAAGGAATGCTTACACCAGCATTTATGTCTTAACTTGCCAAACAGGACATTGCTGATGGAAAGTGGTCTTGGGAGCTTAGACTTTATTTGGCTCATATTAAAATATGTCAGTTTTAGGCAAATGGCTTCTGATTTGTTTCTTATTGCATCATCAAAACTGAGCAGTCATTGTTAATTTAGAGCAAATGAGGAACTATGTACCAGCTATTTACTCTCTCTCTTACTCTCTCTCTTCCTCTCTCCCTCTCTCTCTCCCTCTCTCTCTGTATGTGTGTGTATGTATGTGCTTGTCTGTGTGTCTGCATGTGTGTAGATTTTCTTCTATAATGCTAATTTACTCAGTTCAACCTGAGTCCTCTTTGAACAAGGCAAGAGCTGAGTTTTATACTTGAAACACTTGGCCAAAATCAGGTCAATGAAACAATAAGGTATGTCAAACCTGTTATTATTTGTCACTTTATACGTTTTGTATAACATTTACAGAGTCCATACAAATCTTTATAGATTTTTGTCTGTCAATGGAAGAAGATAAATAAGGATATTTGTAATTAAAATCAGGGACCTGTGTTATCTTTCTCTGTCTCTGTTTCTCTGTTGTCTCTGTGTTTGTATCTCTGTGTGTCTCTGTATCTGTCTCTTTCTGTCTTTGTCTTTCTCTGTCTCTGTCTGTAACCCTCCCCCTCTCTAATTTAAGACTTTGTCATAGTCTCGGAGCTGCTTTTGAGGCTCTGCTGGTTTTCTTATTAAACAGTTGAGGGCCTATAGTTTCCTGAGCCTCAGTTTCTAGGTTTTCTAAAGAGACTTAGGTAATTAACCTTTCAATTGAATTCCTAATAATTGTATTGCTAACAAGAAACACATTCAATATTTGCATCTAAATTTATTTCCAAAATGGAGTGTGTTAAAGTTGAAAAAGAGTCCACCTCAGGGATGGGTTGCTGAAGTGTAATTGCTATTACAAAAGCAGGCATAAGGTCTGCTGAATTGTCTGATGAAGATAGGCCCTGGGGGAAGTATATCCCTAAAATTGTTGATGCACGGTATAATAACAAATGAAAGTTTACAAACTTACTTGAATGAAGTTTTGTTTTTGCCTCCTTGAGTATGTTTCTTATTTGTTGTTGATACATAGAAGACAAAAAAAAAAACAAAGTGGAAAGCCATAACTATTCCTAGTGTTGGATGTTAAAGAAGAATTAAACTGGAATTGATAAAGAAGGAAAAAAAGTAAATAAAAGAGTGAATACTTGAGGGAGGCTTACAATATTGGCAACAAACAAAAAAAAACTTGTCCTAAATACTGGCATTTTGTCTTCAAACTCCTTTTTATTCTTGAACTGAAACCAAGTTCAAGGTCCCAGGCCCTGGGGCAGATGTATATTCGCAATAGCTCTTATCTTTCTCTGAATAACTCCCCTAATTTATTTAATTCATTTTTGCACCCCAATACAAAATGATTATTCCTAACCAAAGCTGGGTTTTAGATTATTTCCACTGCTCATAATCCACCAACTATTTAGGGTAGTCATGTAAACATAAGAATGTTTAGACTTAGTTCTCAGTACTGAGCAGCCATTAATGTTCATCCATCCTAAGAGGTAGCTTTCAGAGCCTTGAGTCTTCCTGAGTACCTGTTTAGTCTAAATAGCTGATAGTCTTCAGAAAGAACTTCAACACTATATAGGCAAAGACTACCTTAGAGTAAAAGGCTGGAAGACAATTTTACAAGCAAATGGTCTCGGGAAACGAGCCAGAGTAGCCTCAAATATCAGGTAAAACTGACTTTCAACCTAAAGTCATCAAAAGAGACATGAAAGGACACTTCTTGCTAGTCAAAGAAAAATCCATCAAGAAGAATTCTCAATCCTGAACATCTATGTTCCAAATGCAAGGGCTCCCTCATTCACTTGAGCACACTGACTTCTCCCAGCTGGCCGCCCGGAAGCCCAGCTAGCCACTTGCAGGACTTGGAGATGTGGTGCTGCCGCCCAGGCTGATCTCAGTCTGTCCAATCCCTGGAGTACGGAACCAAGATGGATGGACCTCTCCTGACTGGTGGGAGGCCGAGTTCAAAGCTCAAAGCACGCATTGCATGAACACAATAATTGTGGGTGACTTCAATCTTCCACTCTCCTCAATGGAGTGATCAGGAAAACAGAAACTAAACAGGGAGACAGTGAAACTAATTGAAGCTTTGGACCAATTGGATTTAACAGATATACATAGAACAATTTATCCTAAAGCAAAATTATATACCTTTTTCTCAGCACCTCATGGTACCTTCTCCAAAATTGACCATGTAATTGGTCACAAGACAGACCTCAACGAATATAAGAAGATTGAACTAATCTCATGCCTCCTATCAGATCACTATGGAGTAAAAGTGGTCTTTAATAGCAACAAAAACAACAGAAAGCCTACATATAAAAGGAAGTTGAACAATACTCTACTCAATGATACCTTGGTCAAGGAAGAAATAAAGAAAGAAATCAAAGACCTTTTATAATTTAATTAAAATGAAAGAACAACATACTTCAGAACTCGGCCTCCCACCAGTCAGGAGAGGTCCATCCATCTTGGTTCCGTACTCCAGGGATTGGACAGACTGAGATCAGCCTGGGCGGCAGCACCACATCTCCAAGTCCTGCAAGTGGCTAGCTGGGCTTCCGGGCGGCCAGCTGGGAGAAGTCAGTGTGCTCAAGTGAATCCAGCGGGCCCCAGCAGGAGCCTTCGGGTGCCTGCTTTGGGATCTGAACAGCCTGGGCAGCACTACCCTGTCTACAAGCAGTGCAGGAGGTAAGCTGTGCACCAGAGGCCAACTGGGAAGGGGCAGCTCACACTGGTGAGTCCAGCACTGACAAGACTAACACCAGTGAGAACTAGATGGCTAAAGGCAAACGCAGGAATGTCACTAACAGAAATCAAGGCAATATGGCAACATCTGAACCCAATTCTCCTCTACCAACATGTCCTGGATACCCCATCACACCAGTAAAACAAGATTTGGATTTAAAATCACTGGTCATGATGCTGGTACAGGAACACATGAAGGACATACATAAAGAAATTCAGGAGAAAATGGATCAAAAGTTAGAAGCCCTTCCAAGGGAAACACAAAATCATTGAAATAAATCCAGGAGAATACAAAAGCCAACAAGGAGGAAATGCAAAAAAACACTTAAAGAAATACAGGAGAATTTTGGTCAACAGGCTGAGGTCATGAAAGACGAAACACAAAAATCTCTTAAAGAAATAAAGGAAAACTTTGGTCAACAGGCTGAAGTCATGAAAGAGGAAACACAAAAATCTCTTAAAGAATTACAGGAAAACACAAACATGCAAGTGAAGGAGCTAAGCAAAACCATCCAGGATCTAAAATAAGAAGTAGAAACAACTAAGAAAACTCAAAGGGTGCCTAAAGCACTATACAGATTCAATGCAATACCCATCAAAATCCCAACTCAATTCTTCACAGAGTTAGAAAGAGCAATTATCAAATTCATCTGGAACAACAAAAAAAACCCAGGATAGCTAAAACTATTCTCAGCAACAAAAGAAAATCTGGGGGAATCAGTATCCCTGACCTCAAGCAATACTACAGAGCAATAGTGTTAAAAACTGCATGGTATTGGTACAGTGACAGGCAGGAGGATCAATGGAACAGGATTGAAGATCCAGAAATGAACCCACACACCTATGGCCACTTGATCCTCGACAAAGAGGCTGAAAACATCCAATGGAAAAAAGATAGCCTTTTCAACAAATGGTGCTGGTTCAACTGGAGGTCAGCATGCAGAAGAATGCGAATTGATCCATCCTTGTCTCCTTGTACTAAGCTCAAATCCAAATGGATCAAGGACCTCCACATAAAGCCAGACACTCTGAAGCTAATAGAAAAGAAACTGGGGAAGACCCTTGAGGACATCGGTACAGGGAGAAAGTTTCTGAACAGAACACCAATAGCGTATGCTCTAAGAGCAAGAATTGACAAATGGGACCTCATAAGGTTACAGAGTTTCTGTAAGGCAAAGGACACCATCAAGAGGACAGATCGGCAACCAACAAATTGGGAAAAGATCTTCACCAATCCTACATCAGATAGAGGGCTAATATCCAATATATATAAAGAACTCAAGAAGTTAGACTCCAGAAAACCGAACAACCCTATTAAAAAATGGGGTACAGAGTTAAACAAAGAATTCTCACCTGAAGAACTTCGGATGGCGGAGAAGCATCTTAAAAAATGCTCCACTTCATTAGTCATTAGGGAAATGCAAATCAAAACAACCCTAAGATTTCATCTTACACCAGTCAGAATGGCTAAGATTAAAAATTCAGGAGACAGCAGGTGTTGGAGAGGGTGCGGAGAAAGAGAAACACTCCTCCACTGCTGGTGGGGTTGCAAATTGGTACAACCACTCTGGAAATCAGTCTGGCGGTTCCTCCGAAAACTGGGCACCTCACTTCCAGAAGATCCTGCTATACCACTCCTGGGCATATACCCAGAGGATTCCCCACCATGTAATAAGGATACATGCTCTACTATGTTCATAGCAGCCCTATTTATAATTGCCAGATGCTGGAAAGAACCCAGGTATCCCTCAACAGAAGAGTGGATACAAAAAATGTGGTATATCTACACAATGGAGTACTATTCAGCCATTAGAAACAATGAATTCATGAAATTCTTAGGCAAATGGATGGAGCTAGAGAACATCATACTAAGTGAGGTAACCCAGACTCAAAAGGTGAATCATGGTATGCACTCACTAATAAGTGGTTATTAACCTAGAAAACTGGAATACCCAAAACATAATCCACACATCAAATGAGATACAAGAAGAAAGCAGGAGTGGTCCCTGGTTCTGGAAAGACTCAGTGAAACAGTATTTGGCAAAACCAGAACGGGGAACTGGGAAGGGGTGGGAGGGAGGACAGGGGAAGAGAAGGGGGCTTACGGGACTTTCGGGGAGTGGGGGGGGGCTAGAAAAGGGGAAATCATTTGAAATGTAAATAAATTATATCAAATAAAAAAAAAAAAAAAAGAAAACTCAAAGGGAGACAACTTTGGAGATAGAAAGCCTTGGGAAGAAATCAGGGGACAGAGATGCAAATATCAACAACAGAATACAAGAGATAGAAGAAAGAATCTCAGATGCTGAAGATTCCATAGAAACCATGGACTCAACAGTTAAAGAAAATGCAAAATGCAAAAAGCTTGTAACCAAAAATATCCAGGAAATACAGGACACAATGAGAAGACCAAACCTAAGGATTATAGGCATAGATGAGAGTGAAGATTTACAACTTAAAGGGCCAGCAAATATCTTCAATAAAATTATGGAAGAAAACTTCCCTAACCTAAAGAGAGAGATGCCCATGAATATACAAGAAGCCTACAGAACTCCAAACAAACTGGACCAGAACAGAAATACTTCCTGTCACATAATAATCAAAACACCAAATGTACTAAACAAAGAAAGAATACTAAAGGCAGTAAGAGAAAAACGCCAAGTAACATATAAAGGAAGACCTATCAGAATAACAGCAGACTTTTCACCTGAGACTATGAAGGCTAGAAGGTCCTGGGCAGATCTCATGCAGACTCTAAGAGAACACAAATGCCAACCAAAACTACTATATCCAGCAAAACTCTCAATCACCATAGATGGAGAAACTAAGATATTTCATGACAAAACCAAGTTTACCCAATATCTATCCACAAACCCGGCCCTAAAAAGGATAATAGGAGGACAACACCAATACAAGGAGGGAAACTCCACCCTGGAAAAAGCAAGATAGTAACCTTTCATCAAACCCAAAAGAAGTTAAGCATTCAAATTTAAAAAATAACGTCAAAAATGATAGGAAGTAACAATCACTATTCCTTAATATCTCTTAACATCAATGGACTTAATGCCCCAATAAAAAGACACAGACTAACTGAATGAATACGTAAACAGGACCCTACATTTTGCTGCTTACAGGAAACCCACCTCAGGGTCAAAGACAAACACTACCTTAGAGTAAAAGGCTGGAAGACAATTTTACAAGCAAATGGTCTCAGGAAACAAGCTGGAGTAGCCATTTTAATATCAGATAAAATTGACTTTCAACCCAAAGTCATCAAAAGAGACCCTGAGGGACACTTCTCGCTGGTCAAAGGAAAAATACAAAAAGAAGAACTGTCAATCCTGAACATCTATGCCCCAAATGCAAGGGCACCCTCTTTCATAAAAGAAACTTTATTAAAACTAAAAGCACACATTGCACCTAACACAATAATTGTGGGTGACTTCAACACTGCACTTTCCTCAATGGACCGATCAGGAAAACAGAAACTAAATAGGGACACAATGAAAATAATTGAAGCTTTGGACCAATTAGATTTAACAGATATATATAGAACATTCTATCCTAAAACAAAAGAATATACCTTTTTCTCAGCACCTCATGGTACCTTCTCCAAAATCGACCATATAATTGGTCACAAGACAGACCTCAACAAATATAAGAAGATAGAACTAATCCCATGCCTCCTATCTGATCACTATGGAGTAAAAGTGGTCTTCAATAGCAACAGAAACAACAGAAAACCCACATACATGTGGAAACTGAACAATACTCTACTCAATGATACCTTGGTCAAGGAAGAAATAAAGAAAGAAATTAAAGACTTTTTAGAACACAATGAAAATGAAAACACAACATACCCAAATCTATGGGACACAATGAAAGCAGTGCTAAGAGGAAAACTCATAGCCCTGAGTGCCTCCAAAAAGAAAATGGAGAGAGCATACATTACCAGCTTAATGACACACCTGAAAGCCCTAGAACAAAAAGAAGCTATTTCGCCCAGGAGGAGTAGAAGGCAGGAAATCATCAAACTCAGGGCCGAAATCAATCAAGTAGAAACAAAGAGAACCATACAAAAAATCAACAAAACCAGGAGCTGGTTCTTTGAGAAAATCAACAAGATAGATAAACCCTTAGCCAGACTGACCAAAGGGCACAGAGAAAGTATCCAAATTAGCAAACTTAGAAATGAAAAGGGAGATATAACAACGGAAACTGAGGAAATCCAAAAAACCAACAGATCCTACTATAAGAGCCTGTACTCAACACAACTGGAGAATCTGGAGGAAATGGACAATTTCCTTGACATATACCAAATACCAAAATTAAATCAGGACCAACTTGATCATCTAAACAGTCCCATAATGCCTAAAGAAATAGAAGGAGTCATAGAAAGTCTTCCAACCAAAAAAAGCAGAGGACCAGATGGCTTCAGTGCAGAATTCTACCAGACCTTCAAAGAAGAGTTAATACCAATACTCTTCAAACTATTCCACAAAATAGAAACAGAAGGAACACTACCCAATTCCTTCTACGAAGCCACAATTACGCTGATACCAAAGCCACACAAAGATACAACAAAGAAAGAGAACTTCAGACCAATTTCCCTTATGAACATCGATGCAAAAATACTCAATAAAATTCTTGCCAACCGAATCCAAGAACACATCAAAACGATCATCTACCATGATCAAGTAGGCTTTATCCCGGGAATGCAGGGTTGGTTCAATATACGGAAATCCATCAATACAATCCACTACATAAACAAACTCAAAGAACAAAACCACATGGTCATTTCATTGGATGCTGAAAAAGCATTTGACAAAATTCAGCATCCCTTCATGCTTAAAGTCTTGGAGAGAACAGGAATTCAAGGCCCATACCTAAAAATAGTAAAAGCAATATACAGCAAACCGGTAGCCAGCATCAAACTAAATGGAGAGAAACTTGAAGCAATCCCACTGAAATCAGGGACCAGACAAGGCTGCCCCCTTTCTCCTTATCTGTTCAATATTGTACTTGAGGTACTAGCTCGGGCAATTCGACAACATAAGGAGATCAAAGGGATACAAATTGGAAAGGAAGAAGTCAAACTATCATTATTTGCTGACGACATGATCGTCTACCTAAGTGACCCAAAGAACTCCACTAGAGAGCTCCTACAGCTAATAAACAACTTCAGCAAAGTGGCAGGGTATAAAATCAACTCAAGCAAATCAGTGGCCTTCCTATACTCAAAGGATAAGCAGGCTGAGAAAGAAATTAGGGAAATGACCCCCTTCACAATAGCCACAAACAGTATAAAGTATCTTGGGGTGACTCTTACCAAACATGTGAAAGATCTGTATGACAAGAACTTCAAGGCTCTGAAGAAGGAAATGGAAGAAGACCTAAAAATGGGAAAACCTCCCATGCTCATGGATCGGTAGAATCAATATAGTTAAAATGGCCATTCTGCCTAAAGCACTATACAGATTCAATGCAATACCCATCAAAATCCCAACTCAATTCTTCACAGAGTTAGAAAGAGCGATTATCAAATTCATCTGGAACAACAAAAAACCCAGAATAGCCTAAACTATTCTCAGCAACATAATAAAGTCTGGGGGAATCAGTATCCCTGACCTCAAGCAATACTACAGAGCAATAGTGTGAAAAACAGCATGTTATTGGTACAGTGACAGGCAGGAGGATCAATGGAACAGGATTGAAGATCCAGAAATGAACCCACACACCTATGGCCACTTGATCCTCGACAAACAGGCTGAAAACATCCAATGGAAAAAAGATAGCCTTTTCAACAAATGGTGCTGGTTCAACTGGAGGTCAGCATGCAGAAGAATTCGAATTGATCCATCCTTGTCTCCTTGTACTAAGCTCAAATCCAAATGGATCAAGGACCTCCACATAAACCCAGACACTCTGAAGCTAATAGAAAAGAAACTGGGGAAGACCCTTGAGGACATCGGTACAGGGAGAAAGTTTCTGAACAGAACACCAATAGCCTATGCTCTAAGAGCAAGAATTGACAAATGGGACCTCATAAAATTACAAAGTTTCTGTAAGGCAAAGGACACCATCAAGAGGACAAATCGGCAACCAACAAATTGGGAAAAGATCTTCACCAATCCTACAACAGATAGAGGGCTAATACCAAATATATATAAAGAACTCAAGAAGTTAGACTCCAGAAAACCAAACAACCCTGTTAAAAAATGGGGTACAGAGTTAAACAAAGAATTCACACCTGAAGAACTTCGGATGGCGGAGAAGCATCTTAAAAACTGTTCAACTTCATTAGTCATTAGGGAAATGCAAATCAAAACAACCCTAAGATTTCATCTTACACCAGTCAGAATGGCTAAGATTAAAAATTCAGGAGACAGCAGGTGTTGGAGAGGGTGTGGAGAAAGAGGAACACTCCTCCACTGCTGGTGGGGTTGCAAATTGGTACAGCCACTCTGGAAATCAGTCTGGCGGTTCCTCCGAAAACTGGGCACCTCACTTCCAGAAGATCCTGCTATACCACTCCTGGGCATATACCCAGAGGATTCCCCACCATGTAATAAGGATACATGCTCTACTATGTTCATAGCAGCCCTATTTATAATTGCCAGATGCTGGAAAGAACCCAGGTATCCCTCAACAGAAGAGTGGATGCAAAAACTGTGGTATATATACACAATGGAGTACTATTCGCCATTAGAAACAATGAATTCATGAAATTCTTAGGCAAATGGATGGAGCTAGAGAATATCATACTAAGTGAGGTAACCCAGACTCAAAAGGTGAATCATGGTATGCACTCACTAATAAGTGGATATTAACCTAGAAAACTGGAATACCCAAAACATAATCCACCCATCAAATGAGGTACAAGAAGAAAGGAGGAGTGGCCCCTGGTTCTGGAAAGACTCAGTGAAACACTATTCAGCAAAACCAGAACGGGGAAGTGGGAAGGGGTGGGTGGGAGGACAGGGGAAGAGAAGGGGTCTTATGGGACTTTCAGGGAGTTGGGGGGCTAGAAAAGGGGAAATCATTTGAAATGTAAATAAATTATATCAAATAATAAAAAAAAAAAGAAACAGTTTAACAAAAAAAAAAAAAAGAAAGAAAGAAAGAAAGAAAGAACAACATACCCAAATTTATGGGATACAATGAAAGCATTGATAAGAAGTAAACTCATAGCCCTGGGTGCTTCCAAAAAAAATTGAAGAGAGCATACACTAGCAGCTTAACAGCACACCTTAAAGCCCTAGAACAAAAAGAAGCTAATTCAGATACCAAATACCAAAATTAGTCACGATCATCTAGACCATCTAAACAGTCCCATAACCCCTCAAGAAATAGAAGGAGGCATAGAAAGTCTTCAAACAAAAAAAAAGCACAGGACTAGATGGTTTTAGTGCAGAATTCTATCAGACCTACAAAGAAGACCTAACAACAATACTCTTTAAACTATTCGACAAAATAGACACAGAACGAACACTACCCAACTCATTCAATAAAGTCACAATTATGCTGATACCAAAACCACACAAAGATGCAATGAAGAAAGAGACCTACAGGCCAATTCCCTTATGTACATCTATGCAAAAATACTCAATAAAGTTCTTGCCCATGGAATCCAAAAACACATCAAATGATCATTCACCATGATCAAGTGAATGGGAGTGCAGGAAATGCATCACCCCAAGGATGCAGGGATGGTTTAATATATGAAAAAGCTCAAGGTTTTTCGACTATATCAACAAACTCAAAGAAAAAGACCACATGGCTATTTCATTACATACTGAAAAAGCTTTTGACAAAATTCAGCATCCTTTCATGCTAAAAGTCTTGGAAAAAACAGGAATTCAAGGCCCATACTTAAACATAATAAAAGCAATATACCGCACATCAACAGCCAATATCAGACTAACTGGAGAGAAACTTGAAGCAATACCACTAAAATCAGGGACTAGAAAAGGCTACCCACCTCTACATATCTTTTCAATATAGTACTTGAAGTCCTAACCAGAGCAATTAGACAACCTAAGGAGGTCAAAGGGATGCTATTTGGAAAGGAAGAAGTCAAACTATCACTTTTTGCAGATGATATGATAGTATACTTAAGTGACCCAAAAATCTCCAGAGAACTCCTACAGCCGGTAAACAATTTCAGCAAAGTGGCTGGTTATAAAACCAACTCAAGCAAATCTGTAGCCTTCCTATACTCAAAGGATAAGCAGGCTGAGAAATAAATTAGGGAAATGACACCCTTTACAATAGCCACAAACAATATAAAATACCTTGGTACAACTCTAACCAAACAAGTGAAAGATCTGTGTAAGAAGAACTTCAGGTCTCTGAAAAAGGAAATCGAAGAAGCCCTCAGAAAATGAAAAACTCATTCATGCTCCTGGATTGGTATAGTAAAAATGGCCATCTTACCAAAAGCAATCTACAGAGTCAACACAATCACCATCAAAATCCCAACTCAGTTCTTCATAGAGATAGAAAGAGCAATTCTCAAATTCATCTAGATTAACAAAAAACCCAGGATAGCTAAAACTATTCTCAACAGTAAAAGAACTTCAGGGGAATTAGTGTCCCGAAACTCAAGTAGTACTACAGAGCAATAGTGCTAAAAACTGCATAGTATTGGTACATTGACAGGCAGGTAGATCAATGGAATAGAATTGAAGACCCAGAAATAAACCCACACACATAACTGCACTTGATTTTTGACAAAGGCCCTGAAAAAAATCAAGTGGAAAAAAGACAGTCTTTTCAAAAAATGGTGCTGGTTCAACTGGAGGTCAAAATCCAGAAGATTGCGAATTGATCCAATCTTATCTCCTTGTACTAAGCTCAAGTCCAAGTGGATCAAGGACCTCCACATAAAACCAGACACACTGATACTAATAGAAATGGAACTGGGGAAGAGCCTTGTGGACATGGACACAGGTGAAAAGTTCCTGAACAGAATACCAGTAGCTTATGCTCTAAGACCAAGAATTGACAAATGGGACCTCATAAAATTTCAAAGATTCTGTAAGGCACAGGACACTGTTAAAAGGACAAAATGGCAACCAACAAATTGGGAAAAGATCTTCACCAACCCTACATCTGACAGAGGGCTAATATCTAATATATACAAAAAACTCGAGAAGTTAGACTCCAGAGAAACAAATAACCCTATTAAAAAATGGGGTACAGAGCTAAATAAAGGATTATCACCTGAAGAAATTCTAATGGCTAAGAAACAACTTATTAAATGGTCAACATCATTAGTCATTAGGGAAATGCAATACAAAACAACCCTGAGATTTCACCTCACACCAGTCAGAATGGCTAAGATTAAAACCTCAGGAGAAAGCAGTGTTGGGGAGGATGTGGAGAAAGAGGAACACTCCTCCACTGCTGGTGGAGCTGTAAGATGGTACAACCACTCTGGAAATCAGTCTGGCGGTTCCTCAGAAAACTGGGCATGTCTCTTCCGGAGGACCCTGCTATACCACTCCTGGGCATATACCCAGAGAATTACCCAGCATGCAATAGGGACACATGCTCCACTATGTTCATAGCAGCCTCATTTGTAATAGTCAGAAGCTGGAAAGAACCCAGATATCCCTCAATGGAGGAATGGGTACAGAAAATATGGTATATTTTTACAATGGAATACTACTTAGCCATTAAAAACAATGAATTCATGAAATTCTTAGACAAATGGTTGGAACTGGAAAATATCATCTTAAGTGAAGTAACCCAATCACAAAAGAACACACACGAAATGCAGTCAATGATAAGTGGATATTAGTCCAGAAGCTCTGAATATCCAAGACACAATTTACATATCAAATGATTCACAAGAAGAAGGAAGGAGAAAGCCCTGATCCTGGAAAGGCTTGATGCAGCAATGTAGGGGATTATCAGAACAGAGAAGTGGGAGGGAGTGATTGGGTAATGGGCAGAGGCAAAGGGCTTAAGGGACTCTTGGGGAGGGCTGAACTGGGAAAGGAAAAATCATTTGGATTGTAAACAAAGAATATAGAAAAAAAATAAAAATGGAATAGACTGAAAGCAAACAACCAGAATAAAGAGGCAAAATCTCACACAGATATATACACACAGAGAACTATATTCCATAAAAACTCAACATTGAAAAACAAAGGGTCCTATTAGTATAAAAGAAAGCAAGAGAATAAATAAACAAACAAAAAGAAACAAAAAGAATGCTTATTCAAATCATTGTGAGGCAAGGTACCCTCAACAATGTCCGTGGGTTTGTTTTGTGTTGGCCAGCTACTGCTGGGCATTGGTCCTGAAGTAAAAGTAGTTTGCAATCCAAGTGAGTCTTTATTAGAGAAAAAGAGCTTTTCTTTGTCAATTGTAGATAATATCTGGGTTAGTGATGTGAATGCTGTAGGACCAAATATTGAGTGATGTGTTTAATAACCTTTATTCAAAGGCATAGAACTACAGCATAGAACTACAGCATGTGGACTGTGTGTGTGTGTGTGTGTGTGTGTGTGTGTGCATGTGTGCATGTGCTTGTGCACATGCATGTGAGCATGTGTATATGTATTTGTTATAGGACTGTTGACAATTATCTATATGGTTAACATTCTGCGTCAGTAAAAAAAAAAATTGCAGGTGCTTCCTTTTTCCCAGTGAGTCTCATCTCAACATTTATTACTACTAAGAACATTTTGACCTACCTGTTTCTGAGGGTGAAAGAATGCTGGCTTAGGTGATTAACACCTGTAGCCTAACAGGGGAGAATTAAGCAATGTGCTCTTTGTTCTATCTCAGCAGGAACTGCTGGGCTTTACCTTTCAGCTTGCTAGTCAGAAGTCACAGGAGAAAAATGGGTCACTTAGAAAAGTGGTTAATAAGTCTATTACTAAGTTGTAAAATGTTTCCTTTGAAAGCTGTCCCAACCCACAGGACAGTCAACAGGGTTCATTAGGCCACCTAGAAGAAAGGAGATGGGGCAACAAGACAAGAGAGAGGCCAAACAGCCTGTCTAGTTCTGATCAAACTGTCAAACTTTAGTTTACACAAGTCAATATAAAGGGAAGCATTCAAGGTTTGGGAGGGGTAAAGGGGGGAACAATCTCAGGGAGTTGGCATAATTTTTAAGAAACAGTTTCTCATAATTTCTGGTAAAGCTAGTTATTGCTTCTGGAATTCTGGCATGATAAAAGAGGGGTCATGAGGTGGTGAAGTGGAAAGGGGTTGCTATAGTAACCTATCTACAGATGAACTTCAAAAGGAGGGGGTTCTGAGATTTACATAGGAATAGTTCCTGGCATGGAGATCTAAGTGAGAATGTCTCCTGGTATTGAGGTCTCCTGGCATTGAGAGCCAGGTGGGGATGGCTCCTGGTATGGAGAGTTCTTGGCATTGAGTTCTATGTGAGGATGGCTCCTGGCAGAAAGCTATCTAAGAAGAAAAGTGGGAAAATCCTAAGTGGAGGAAAGGAAAGTTCTAAGTGGGGAAAAGTAAAAAGTGAGAGAGAGGAATAGAAAGAGAGAAAGAGAGAGAAAGGGTGTGCAAGAGAAAAGAGAGAGAGAATTTCCAGCAATCAATATCCAGGGAGGTAAATTTCCTGGGAACATTCTTTTGTAGTACACCCACTCTGATCATATTTGTGGTTGGCCTGAACTTTAGAAGGAATGCTTACACTAGCATTTATGTCTTAACTTGCCAAACAGGACATTGCTGATGGAAGGTGGTCTTGGGAGCTTAGACTTTATTTGGCTCATATTAAAAAATGTCAGTTTTAGGCAAATGGCTTCTGATTTGTTTCTTATTGCATCATCAAAACTAGCAGTCATTGTTAATTTGGAGCAAATGAGGAACTATGTACCTCATTTGCTCTAAATTTCTCTCTCTCTTACTCTCTCTCCCTCTCTCCCTCCCTCTCTCTCTCTCTCTCTCTCTCTCTCTCTCCCCCTCTCTCTCTGTATGTGTGTGTATGTATGTGCTTGTCTGTGTGTCTGCATGTGTGTAGCTTTTCTTCTATAATGCTAATTTACCCAGTTCAACTTGAGTCCTCTTTGAACAAGGCAAGAGCTGAGTTTTATACTTGAAACACTTGGAAAAAATCAGTATTTTCACAGGTCAATGAAACAATAAGGTATGTCAAACCTGTTAATCTTTGTGACTTTATAAGTTTTGTATAACATTTACAGAGTCCATACAAATCTTTATAGATTTTTGTCTGTCAATGGAAGAAGATAAATAATGATATTTGTAATTAAAATCAGGGACCAGTGTTATCTTTCTCTGTCTCTGTTTCTCTGTTGTCTCTGTGTTCGTATCTCTGTGTGTCTCTGTATCTGTCTCTTTCTGTCTTTGTCTTTCTCTGTCTCTGTCTGTAACCCTCCCTCTCTCTCATTTAAGACCTTGTCATAGTCTCTGAGCAGCTTTTGAGGCTCTGCTGGTTTTATTAAGCAATTGAGGGCCTACAGTTTCTTGAGCCTCAGTTTCTAGGTTTTCTAAAGAGACTTAGGTAATTAACCTTTCAATTGAATTCCCAATAATTGTATTGCTAGCAAGAAACACATTCAATATTTGCATCTAAAGTTAATTCAAAACTGGAGGGTGTTAAAGTTAAAAAAGAGTCCACTTCAGGTTTGGGCTGCAGAAGTGTAATTGCTATTACAAAAGCAGGCATAAGGTCTGCTGTATTGTCTGATGAAGATAGGGCCTGGGGAAAGTATATCCCTAAAATTGTTGATGCATGGTATATTAACAAATGAAAGTTTACAAACTAACTTGAATGATGTTTTGGTTTTGCCTCCTTGAGTAAATTTCTTATTTGTTGTTGATATGTAGAAGACAGAAGCCAGGCAGCCAGCGGGGAGAAGTCGGTGTGCTCCAGTGAATCCAGCTGGCCTTAGCGGGAGCCTTCAGGTGTCTGATTCAGGATCTGAACAGCCTGGGCAACAGCACCCGGTCTCCAAGCAGTGCAGGAGGTAAGCTGTGCAACAGAGGCCAATGGGAAGGGGCAGCTTGCACTGGTGAGTCCAGCATTGATAAGACCAACTAACACCAGTGAGAACTAGATGGCAAAAGGCAAACACAGGAACGTCACTAACAGAAATCAAAGCAATATGGCAACATCTGAACCCAATTCTCCTCTACCAGCATGATCTGGATACCCCATCACACCAGTAAAACAAGATTTGGATTTAAAATCACTGGTCATGATGCTGGTACAGGAACACATGAAGGACATACTTAAAGAAATTCAGGAGAAAATGGATCAAAAGTTAGAAGCCCTTGCAAGGGAAACACAAAAATCATTGAAAGAAATCCAGGAGAATACAAAAGCCAAAAATGAGGAAATGCAAAAAACACTTAAAGAAATACAGGAGAACTTTGGTCAACAGGATGAGGTCATGAAAAAGGAAACACAAAAATCTCTTAAAGAATTACAGGAAAGCACAAACAATCAAGTGAAGGAGCTAAGCAAAATCATCCAGGATCTAAAATCAGAAATAAAAACAACTAAGAAAACTCAAAGGGAGACAAATTTGGAGATAGAAAGCCTTGGGAAGAAATCACGGGACAGAGATGTAAATATCAACAACAGCTTACAAGAGATAGAAGAAAGAATCTCAGACGCTGAAGATACCATAGAAACCATGGACTCAACAGTTAAAGAAAATGCAAAATGCAAAAAGCTTGTAACCCAAAATATCCAGGAAATCCAGGACACAATGAGAAGACCAAACCTAAGGATTATAGGTATAGATGAGAGTGAAGATCTACAACTTAAAGGGCCAGCAAGTATCTTCAATAAAATTATGGAAGAAAACTTCCCTAGCCTAAAGAGAGAGAGGACCATGAATATACAAGAAACCTACAGAAGTCCAAACAGACGGGACCAGAACAGAAATACTTCCTGTCACATAATAATCAAAACACCAAATGTTCTAAATAAAGAAAGAATATTAAAGGTAGTAAGAGAAAAAGGCCAAGTAACATGTAAAGGAAGACCTATCAGAATCACAGCAGACTTTTCACCTGAGACCATGAAAGCCAGAAGATCCTGGGCAGATCTCATGCAAACTCAAAGGGAACACAAATACCAGCCAAAACTACTATATCCAGCAAAACTCTCAATAAGTGTAGATGGAGAAATTAAGATATTCCATGACAAAACAAAGTTTTCCCTATATCTATCCACAAACCCAGCCCTACAAAGGAAAATAGGAGGAAAACACCACTACAAGGAGGGAAACTTCACCCTGGAAAAAGCAAGATGGTAAACTTTCATCAAACCCAAAAGAAGTTAAGCAATCAAATTCAAAAAATAACGTCAAAAATGACAGGAAGTAACAATCACTATTCCTTAATATCTCTTAACATCAATGGACTTCATGCCCCAATAGAAAGACACAGACTAACTGACTGAATACGTAAACAGGACCCTACATTTTCCTGCTTACAGGAAACACACCTCAGGGTCAAAGGCAAACACTACCTTAGAGTAAAAGGCTGGAAGACAATTTTACAAGCAAATGGTCTCAGGAAACAAGCTGGAGTAGCCATTTTAATATCACATAAAATTGACTTTCAACCCAAATCATCAAAAGAGGGACACTTCTTGCTGGTCAAAAGAAAAATACAACAAGACGAACTCTCAATCCTGAACTTCTATGCTCCAAATGCAAGGGCACCCTCTTTCGTAAAAGAAACTTTATTAAAGCGCAAAGCACACATTGCACCTAACACAATAATTGTGGGTGACTTCAACATCGCACTTTCCTCAATGGACCGATCGGGAAAACAGAAATTAAACAGGGACACAATGAAACTAATTGAAGCTTTGGACCAATTAGATTTAACAGATATATATAGAACATTCTATCCTAAAACAAAAGAATATACCTTTTTCTCAGCACCTCATGGTACCTTCTCCAAAATCGACCATATAATTGGTCACAAGACAGACCTCAACAAATATAAGAAGATTGAACTAATCCCATGCCTCTTATCTGATCACTATGGAGTAAAAGTGGCTTTCAATAGCAATAAAACAACAGAAAATCCACATACAAGTGGAAACTGAACAATATTCTGCTCAATGATACCTTGGTCAAAGAAGAAATAAAGAAAGAAATTAAAGAGTTTTTAGAACACAATGAAAATGAAGACACAACATACCCAAATCTATGGGACACAATGAAAGCAGTGCTAAGAGGAAAACTCATAGCCCTGAGTGTGTCCAAAAAGAAAATGGAGAGAGCATACATTACCAGATTAATGACACACCTGAAAGCCCTAGAACAAAAAGAAGCTATTTCACCCAGGAGGAGTAGAAGGCAGGAAATCATCAAACTCAGGGCCGAAATCAATCAAGTAGAAACAAAGAGAACCATACAAAGAATCAACAAAACCAGGAGCTGGTTCTATGAGAAAATCAACAAGATAGATAAACCCTTAGCCAGACTGACCAAAGGGCACAGAGAAAGTATCCAAATTAACAAACTTAGAAATGAAAAGGGAGATATAACAACGGAAACTGAGGAAATCCAAAAAATCATCAGATCCTACTACAAGAGCCTGTACTCAACACCACTGGAGAATCTGGAGGAAATGGACAATTTCCTTGACAGATACCAAATACCCAAACTAAATCAGGACCAAATAGACCATCTAAACAGTCCCATAATGCCTAAAGAAATAGAAGGAGTCTTAGAAAGTCCTCCAACCAAAAAAAGCACAGGACCAGATGGTCTCAGTGCAGAATTCTATCAGACCTTCAAAGAAGAATTAACACCAATGCTCTTCAAACTATTCCACAAAATAGAAACAGAAGGAACTCTACCCAGTTCCTTCTACAAAGCCACAATTACACTTTGTACCAAAACCACACAAAGATCCAACAAAGAAAAAGAACTTCAGACCAATTTCCCTTATGAACATCAATGCAAAAATACTCAATAAAATTTTTGCCCACCGAATCCAAGAACACATCAAAACGATCATCCACCATGATCAAGTAGGCTTTATCCCGGGAATGCAGGTTTGGTTCAATATATGGAAATCCATCAATGCAATCCACTACATAAACAAACTCAAAGAAAAAAACCACATGGTCATTTCATTGGATGCTGAAAAAGCATTTGACAAAATTCAGCATCCTTTCATGCTTAAAGTCCTGGAGAGAACAGGAATTCAAAGCCCATACCTAAACATAGGAAAAGCAATATACAGCAAACTGGTAGCAAGCATCAAACTAAATGGAGAGAAACTTGAAGCAATCCCACTGAAATCGGGGACTAGACAAGGCTGCCCCCTCTCTCCTTATCTTTTAATTTTGTACTTGAGTTACTAGCTCGGGCAATTCGAAAATTTAAGGAGGTCAAAGGGATACAAATTGGAAAGGAAGAAGTCAAACTATCATTATTTGCAGATGACATGATAGTCTACCTAAGTGACCCAAAAAAACTTCCCTAGAGAGCTCCTACAGCTGATAAACAAGTTCAGCAAAAGGGCAGGTTATAAAATCAACTCAAGCAAATCAATGGCATTCCTATACTCAAAGGATAAGCAGGCTGAGAAAGAAATTAGGGAAATGACCCCCTTCACAATAGCCACAAACAGTATAAAGTATCTTGGGGTGACTCTTACCAAACATGTGAAAGATCTGTATGACAAGAACTTCAAGACTCTGAAGAAGGAAATGGAAGAAGACCTCAAAAAATGGGAAAACCTCCCATGCTCATGGACCGGTAGAAACAATATAGATAAAATGGCCATTTTGCCAAAAGCAATATACAGATTCAATGCAATACCCATCAAAATCCCAACTCAATTCTTCACAGAGTTAGAAAGAGCAATTATCAAATTCATCTGGAATAACAAAAAACCCAGGATAGCTAAAACTATTCTCAGCAACAAAAGAAAGTCTGCAGGAATCAGTATCCCTGACCTCAAGCAATACTACAGAGCAATAGTGTTAAAAACTGCATGGTATTGGTACAGTGACAGGCAGGAGGATCAATGGAACAGGATTGAAGATCCAGAAATGAACCCACACACCTATGGCCACTTGATCCTCGACAAAGAGGCTGAAAATATCCAATGGAAAAAAGATAGCCTTTTCAACAAATGGTGCTGGTTCAACTGGAGGTCAGCATGCAGAAGAATGCGAATTGATCCATCCTTGTCTCCTTGTACTAAGCTCAAATCCAAATGGATCAAGGACCTCCACATAAACCCAGACACTCTGAAGCTAATAGAAAAGAAACTGGGGAAGACCCTTGAGGACATCGGTACAGGGAGAAAGTTTCTGAACAGAACACCAATAGCCTATGCTCTAAGATCAAGAATTGACAAATGGGACTTTATGAAATTACAAAGTTTCTGAAAGGCAAAGGACACCATCAAGAGGACAAATCGGCAACCAACAAATTGGGAAAAGATCTTCACCAATCCTACATCAGATAGAGGGCTAATATCCAATATATATAAAGAACTCAAGAAGTTAGACTCCAGAAAACCAAACAACCCTATTAAAAATGGGGTACAGAGTTAAACAAAGAATTCACACCTAAAGAACTTCGGGTGGCTGAGAAGCATCTTAAAAAATGCTCAACTTCATTAGTCATTAGGGAAGTGCAAATCAAAACAACCCTGAGATCTCATCTTACACCAGTCAGAATGGCTAAGGTTAAAAATTCAGGAGACAGCATGTGTTGGAGAGGGTGTGGAGAAAGAGGAACACTCCTCCACTGCTGGTGGGGTTGCAAATTGGTACAACCACTCTGGAAATCAGTCTGGGGGTTCCTCTGAAAACTGGGCACCTCACTTCCAGAAGATCCTGCTATACCACTCCTGGGCATATACCCAGAGGATTCCCCACCATGTAATAAGGATACATGCTCTACTATGTTCATAGCAGCCCTATTTATAATTGCCAGATGCTGGAAAGAACCCAGGTATCCCTCAACAGAAGAGTGGATGCAAAAAATGTGGTATATCTACACAATGGAGTACTACTCAGTCATTAGAAACAATGAATTCATGAAATTCTTAGGCAAATGGATGGAGCTAGAGAACATCATACTAAGTGAGGTAACCCAGACTCAAAAGGTGAATCATGGTATGCACTCACTAATAAGTGGATATTAACCTAGAAAACTGGAATAGCCCAAACATAATCCACACATCAAATGAGGTACAAGAAGAAAGGAGGAGTGGCCCCTTGTTTTGGAAAGACTCAGTGAAGCAGTATTCGGCAAATCCAGAACGGGAAAGTGGGAAGCAGTAGGTGGGAGGACAGGGGGAGAGAAGGGGGCTTACGTTACTTTCGGGGAGTGGGGGGCTAGAAGAGGGGAAATCATTTGAAATGTAAATAAAAAATTATATCGAATAATAAAAAAATAATACAGATCTAATGAAAAAAAAGAAGAAGACAAAAAGTTTCCAATTATGAAAGCTGATAGGAAAAACAAAGTGGAAAGCCATAACTATTCCTTGTGTTGGATTTTAAAGAAGAATTAAACCGGAATTGATAAAGAAGGAAAACAAGTAATAAAAGAGTGAATACTTGAGGGAGGCTTACAATCTTGGCAACAAATAAACAAACAAACAAAAAAAAAACCTTGTCCTAAACACTGGCATTTTGTTTTCAAACTCCTTTTTTACTCATGAACTGAAACTAAGTTCAAGGTCCCAGGCCCTAGGGCAGACGTATATTCCCAATAACTGTTATCTTTCTCTGAATAACTCCCCTAATTTATTTAATTTATTTTTTGCACCCCAATACATAATGATTATTCCTAACCAATGCATAGTCTTAGATTATTTCCACTGCTCATAATCCACCAACTATCTAGGGTAGTCATGGAAACATAAGAATGTTTAGACTTATTTCTCAGTACTGAGAAACCATTAATGTTCATCCATACTAAGAGATAGTTTTCAGAGCCTTGAGACTTCCTGAGTACCTGTTAAGTCTAAATAGCTGATAGTGTTCAGAAAGAATGTCAACACAATTGGATGGTGCCTCAATTCTGCTCATCTCAATTGATGGTGCCCTTGATATACGGAAATAACTCCTAATGCTGTGATTTGTATCATTAGGTAAGTCATTCTGAGAGTCTCTTCAAAAAGGCAGAAATCCAGAAGTGTGTAACATGATGTGGAGCATCCTGCCTTTCTTATATGTAATTTGTCATGTAATTAAATATGTTCCAGGAAATAAAACAGCCAAATAATGACTTAGTAATACAAATCAATAGAGTATCCTTCATTTTATAAGTTAAATCCATCTGACATCTTCATAGTATATACTATCTTTTAAAATATTTTTATTATTGTTCATATATTGTGAACACATATCACTCCCACAGTTTCTCTATCTCCTCCCTACTTCAGTAACCTTTATTCTGAACTTTTGCTATGAGAAAAGAAAATTCTGCACTTTTACTAAAATCAAACGGACTGTCTTAATTTTAGAAGCATACTTTTCAGTGGTATATTGTCATTTAATTGTTCTCAGAAAATCCAGGCACATTTTAGTTTTACCCACATGAAAATGTATACTCACCCACTAGCTATTGCCTGGTTTCCATCTTTATATGCTCTCTCTCTGTGGATTTCATTCTACCATGTGTCTCATGTGTGAAATTATATAATATTTGTTCATTTGTAATTTCCTCCTTTCACTTTATGTACTTAAGGTTTCATGTGCTATTCATGTTGTGGGTCAGATGTGGTTCTACAGCACTACTTGATCCCTCATTGTGTCTAGGAAATGATGTACAGCAGATTGAAACGATGAAGAGGACCTGGAAATAGATGGGGTCTGTAGAATCCCAGTCTGGCTGGGTGCGAATGCCAGGAGAAGTCCTTTTCCAAGGATTTTAATAAAACAGATTTTAAAAGACAAGCTAACATTTTAATGTCAGATAAAATTGACTTTCAACCCAAAGTCATCAAAAGAGACTCTGAGGGACACTTCTTGCTGGTCAAAGGAAAAATACAACAAGAAGAACTCTCAATCCTGAACTTCTATGCTCCAAATGCAAGGGCACCCTCTTTCGTAAAAGAAACTTTATTAAAGCTCAAAGCACACATTGCACCTAACACAATAATTGTGGGTGACTTCAACACTGCACTTTCCTCAATGGACCGATCAGGAAAACAGAAACTAAGCAGGGACACAATGAAACTAATTGAAGCTTTGGACCAATTAGATTTAACAGATATATATAGAACATTCTATCCTAAAGCAAAAGAATATACCTTTTTCTCAGCACCTCATGGTACCTTCTCCAAAATCGACCATATAATTGGTCACAAGACAGACCTCAACAAACATAAGAAGATTGAACTAATCCCATGCCTCCTATTAGATTACTATGGAGTAAAAGTAGTCTTCAATAGCAACAAAAACAACAGAAAACCCATATACACGTGGAAACTGAACAATATTCTACTTAATGATACCTTGGTCAAGGAAGAAATAAAGAAAGAAATTAAAGACTTTTTAGAACACAATGAAAATGATTACACAACATACCCAAATTTATGGGACACAATGAAAGCAGTGCTAAGAGGAAAACTCATAGCCCAGAGTGCGTCCAAAAAGAAAATGGAGAGAGCATACACTAACAGCTTAACAACACACCTGAAAGCCCTGGAACAAAAAGAAGCTATTTCGCCCAGGAGGAGTAGAAGGCAGGAAATCATCAAACTCAGGACTGAAATCAATCAAGTAGAAACAAAGAGAACCATACAAAGAATTAGCAAAACCAGAAGCTGGTTCTTTGAGAAAATCAACAAGATAGATAAACCCTTAGCCAGACTAACCAAAGGACACAGAGACAGTATCCAGATTAACAAACTTAGAAATAAAAAGAGAGATATAACAACAGAAACTGAGGAAATTCAAAAAATCATTAGATCCTACTACAAAAGCCTATACTCAACACAACTGGAGAAAATGGAGGAAATGGACAGTTTCCTAGACAGATATACGACACCAAAACTAAATCAGGATCAAATAGATCATGTAAACAGTCCCATAACACCTGAAGAAAGAAAAAGGGTCATAGAAAGTCTCCCAACTGAAAAAAAGCACGGGACCAGATAGCTTCAGTTCAGAATTCTGTCAAGCCTTCATAGAAGACCTATTCTTCAAACTATTCCACAAAATAGAAACAGAAGGAACTCTAACCAACTCGTTCTATGAAGCCACAATTACGCTGATACCAAAACCACACAAAGATCCAACAAAGAAAGAGAACTTCAGGCCAATTTCTCTTATGAATATTGATGCAAAAGTACTTAATAAAATTCTTGCCAACCGAATCCAAGAACACATCAAAACGATCATCCACCATGATCAAGTAGGCTCCATTCCAGGGATGCAGGGATGGTTCAATATCAGCAAATCCATCAATGCTATCCACTACATAAACAAACTCAAAGAAAAAAACCATATGATCATCTCATTAGATGCTGAAAAAGCATTTGACAAAATCCAGCATCGTTTCTTGCTAAAAGTCTTGGAAAGGACAGGGATTCAAGGCCCATACATAAACATCATTAAAGCAATATACAGCAAACTGGTAGCCAACATCAAACTAAATGGAGAGAAACTTGAAGCAATCCCACTAAAATCAGGGACTAGACAAGGCTGTCCTCTCTCTCCATATCTTTTCAATATAGTACTTGAAGTTCTAGCTAGAGAAATTAGACAACATAAGGAAGTCAAGGGGATTCAAATTGGAAAGGAAGAAGTCAAATTATCACTATTTGCAGATGACATGATAGTCTACTTAAGTGACCCGAAAACCTCCACCAGAGAACTCCTACAGCTGAAAAACAACTTCAGCAGAGTGACTGGTTATAAAATCAACTCAAGCAAATCAGTTGCCTTCCTATACTCAAAGGATAAGCAGGATGAGAAAGAAGTTAGGGAAATGACACCCTTCACAATATCCACAAACAGCATAAAGTATCTTGGGGTGACTCTAACCAAACAAGTGAAAGAGCTATATGACAAGAACTTCAGGTTTCTGAAGAAGGAAATCGAAGAAGACCTCAGAAAATGGAAAAAATTGCCAGGCTCATGGATTGGCAGGATTAATATAGTTAAAATGGCCATCTTGCCAAAAGCGATCTACAGATTCAATGCAATCCCCATCAAAATTCCAACTCAGTTCTTCACAGAGTTAGAAAAAGCAATTCTCAATTTCATCTGGAATAACAAGAAACCCAGGATAGCTAAAACCATTCTCAACAACAAAAGAAATTCTGGGGGAATCAGTATCCCTGACTTCAAGCAATACTACAGAGCAATAGTGTTAAAAACTGCATGGTATTGGCACAGTGACAGACAAGTGGACCAATGGAATAGAATTGAAGATCCAGAAATGAATCCACACACCTATGGTCACTTGATCTTCTACAAAGGAGCCAAAAACATCCAGTGGAAAAAAGATAGCCTTTTCAACAAATGGTGCTGGTTCAATTGGAGGTCAACATGCAGAAGAATGTGAATTGATCCATTCTTATCTCCATGTACTAAACTTCACTCCAAGTGGATCAAGGACCTCCATTTACAACCAGACATACTGAAACTAATAGAAATGAAACTGGGGAAGACCCTTGAGGACATGGGCACAGGGGAAAAGTTCCTGAACAGATCACCAATAGCTTATGCTTTAAGATCAAGAATTGACAAATGGGACCTCATAAAATTTCAAAGTTTCTGTAAGGCAAAGGACACTGTGAAAAGGACAAAACGGCTACCATCAAATTAGGAAAGGATATTCACCAACCCCACATCTGATAGAGGGCTAATATCCAATATATACAAAGAACTCAAGAAGTTAGACCCCAGGGAACCAAATAACCCTATTAAAAAATGGGGTACAGATCTTAACAAAGAATTTTCACCTGAAGAAATTCGGATGGCTGAGAGGCACCTTAAGAAGTGCTCAACATCATTAGTCATTAGGGAAAGACAGATCAAAACAACCCTGAGATTTCACCTTACACCAGTCAAAATGGCTAAGGTCAAAAACTCAGGAGACAGCAGGAGTTGGCAAGGATGTGGAGAAAGAGAACACTCCTCCACTGCTGGTGGGGCTGAAAGATGGTACAACCACTGTGGAAATCAGTCTGGAGGTTCCTCAGAAAACTGGACATTAGACTTGCAGAGGACGCTGATATACCTCCCCTGGGCATATACCTAAAGGATTCCCCGGCTTGCAATAAAGACACATGCTCCATTATGTTCATAGCAGCCTTATTTATAATAGCCAGAAGCTGGAAAGAACCCAGATGCCCCTCAAAGGAGGAATGGATACAGAAAATGTGGTATATTTACACAATGGAATACTACTCAGCAATTAGAAACAATGAAATCACAAATTTTTTAGGCAAATGGTTTGATCTGGAAAATATCATCCTAAGCAAGGTAACCAAATCACAAAAAAATACACATGGAATAAAATCTCTGATACGTGGATATTAATTAGCACAGAATCCCTGAATATCCAAGGCACAAATTGCATAACAAATGACTCCCATGAAGAAGTATGGAGAGGGTCCTGATCCTCGAAAGTATTGATCTAGCATTGAAAGGGAATATAAGGACCGAGAAAAAAGAGGGAGTTGATTGGAGAAGGGATGGATAAAAGAAAGTTTATGGGACATATGGGGAGGGGGGATACAGGAAAGGGGAAATAATTTGGAATGTAAACAAAGAATATAGAAAATAAAAGTATTAAAAAAAAAGACAAGCTAAATTTATGTACATACTTTTATTCAGGGTTTGTAGGCACACATTTTGTTGAGGTTCAACCAGGCCTGTATATAAACCTTGGAGTGCACAAATATTTTCCAGGTAGAGTTGTGCAGGGGATTGGGGTCCTCTCACAAGATCAGAATAGTTGAAGCCCTAATGGTAAAGGGAATCCTCTATCTTGGATTGAACTCAGAGCACCTATCTGGACATGATTGACTGTGACCTTAGTTAGCAGGGTTTCCCCATAATCTCATGTATTAAATTAAATGTCAAAATCTCCAGATTTGTACATGCATTTAGCCATAACAGAACATATATGTGGTGACACCTTTGCTTACTGTGAATAGTGCTAAAACATTGCTTTATGAACATTTATTTAAAGTTTTTCCTGAAGTCTTCTTGTAATAGGCCCCAAAACTGAAATAATAGATAACATTGAAACACCATGCTTTATCATTTTAGAGATGGCTAGTTTTCTACACTGCCATGGAAATAAATATTTTTAACTGTCTCACACCTTTTCTTGAAGTACTGTGTTTTTCTTCTAAGATAAATCTATTTTTCACAAAAAGGTTTTACTCAAGCTGAGATGAGGAGGTAAATAGGCAAATATTTTATATTTTCCACAAAGTTTTGTCATTTATGATTTTCCTTATAATAGAACATTCAAATGGCCACTGTTGACCACTGTTGTATATAAATTTCAACCATTTGTTGTCAATATTTCTGTGTGAATAAGCATTCATCTAATATCAGGAGAGACAGTGAGCACAGCATTTAATGATGAATTCTCCTGACATGGATTGTTGTTTATATCTCTATAACTTACTGATTTAAAGCATATGATTTCACTATTTTACATTTTGTTGATATTGGAGACATACATTTGGGCATTTGTTGCAATTTCATGAGTATTGAAAGTTGTTTCTTATAAAAAACTAAATTGCACACAATATATTCTTTTGATAAGTTTTTCCTCCAACAATAAAACTCCTCCCATGTCTCCCCAGAAGACTCTTCTATTGAGACCCATACCCTTTTTACCTGTCACTGGAATAGAAATTGAAATATCAATAAGAAACATTTAAAAATGAAATAGGGAAAGCCAAGCTACACGGCCATTTTACCTTCTGGATGGATTTCACAAGCAGCACCAGGTACACTGAGAACATCCCGAGTCTAGCCTCACTTGGGGGCACTGCCTGCACCCAGGGCCTGGGCAGCTCTGTGGGCTGTCTGTGTGCCAGCTCTGTCAGGGGACGTTTGTCCTGCCGACTGACCAGCATTTGCAGGGGTCTCTTCCATCTTGGCTCCAGGACAGAACAAAAAGGCAGCACAAGGTACGCTGAGAACATCCCATGCCTAACATCGCTTGGGAGGCAGTATGTCAGGGTACTGCCTATGCCCAGGCCATGGGAAGCTCTGCAGGCCATCTGTGTGCCAGCTCTCTCAGGGGATCTTTGCCCTGCAGACTGATTGGCACTTAGAAGTGGTCCCTGAGGTCTATGAACAGAGACAAACTGAGTATAACATTGCTTCAGGCAAGGTACACCAGGGTTCCAACGGCCCTCAGAGTAAGGCAGCACATCAGAAATCTGTGCCAGGGGAAACCAAGCTATCCAGTGGTGCAGAAATAGCCTTACAGGTTCAGAGGAGGTTCAAACACCAGCCAATGACAACAGGACCAACTAACTTCAGAGACAACCAGAGGGCAAAAGGAAAATGTAGGAATGTCACTAACAGAAACCAAAGCAAAATGGCAGCATCTGAACCCAATTCACCAACAACAGCAAGTCCTGGACACCCCAATACACTAGAAAAGCAAGATTTGGATTTAAAATCACTGTTCAGGATGCTGGACACATGAAGGACATAAATAAATTTCTTTAAAAAATACAGGAGAAAATGGATCAAAATGTAGAAGCCCTTACTAGAGAAACACAAATATCACTTAAAGAAATTCAGGAGAATATGGGTCAACAGAAAGAAGGCAATAAAGGGGAAATGGAAAAGTCACTTAAATAAATACAGGAGAACTTGGGTCAACAGGCAGAAGTTATGAAAGAAGAAACACAAACATCTCTTAAAAAAATGACAGGACAAAAACTCAGGAGACAGCAGGTGTTGGCGAAGATATAGAGAAAGAGGAACACTCCACCACTGCTGGTGGGATTGCAAGATGGTGCAACCACTATGGAAATCAGTCTGACGGTTCCTCAGAAAACTGGGCATGTCACTTCCTGAGGACCCTGTTATACCACTACTGGACATATATGTAGAGGATTCTTCAGCATGCAATAAGGACGCATGCTCAACTATGTTCATAGCAGCCCTATTTGTAGTAGCCAGAAGCTGGAAAGAACATAGGTGTCCTTCAATGGAGGAATGGATACAAAAAATGTGGTATATTTACACAATGGAGTAAATTCCATTCAGCCATTAGAAACAATGAATACATGAAATTCTTAGACAAATGGATGGAGCTGGAGAACATCATACTAAGTGAGGTAACCCAGTCTCAAAAGATCAATTATGGTATGCACTCACTGATAAGTGGATATTAGCCTAGAAACTTTGAATACACAAGACATAATCCACAAATTAAATGATGTCCAAAAAGAATGGAGGAGTGGCCCCTGCTTCTGGAAAGACTCAGTGCAAGAGTATAGGGGAATTCCAGAACAGAGCATTGGGAAGGGGTGGAGGGAAGAATAAGGGGACGGAAGAGGGCTCATAAGAAAGAACCCAGATGCCCCTCAAAGGCAGAATGGATACAGAAAATGTGGTATATTTACACAATGGAATACTACTCAGCAATTAGAAACAATGAATTCACAAAAATTTTAGGCAAATGGTTTGATCTGGAAAATATCATCCTAAGTGAGGTAAACCAGTCACAAAAGAATACACATGGAATGCAATCTCTGATAAGTGGATACTAATTAGCCCAGAAGCCCTGAATACCCAAGGAACAAATCGCATAACAAATGACTCCCATGAAGAAGTATGGAGAAGGTCCTGATCCTGGAAAGGATTGATCTTGCATTGGAGGGGAATATAAGGACAGAGAAAAAAAGGAGGGAGGTGATTGGAGAATGGATGGAGAGAAGAAGGTTTATGGGACATATGAGGAGGGGGTATCCGGGAAAGGGGAAATCATTTGGCATGTAAACAAAGAATATAGAAAATAAAAATATTGACAGGACATATAAAAGAATGACATAAAAAGAATGACAGGACAACACAATCAAATGAAGGAAATGAGCAAAACAATCCAGCATCTAAAAACAGAAGTAGAAACAATTAAGAAATCACAATGGGACACAACTTTGGGTTGAAAACCTTGGGATAAAAGCAGGGGCCATAGATTAAAATACCACCAACACAATACAAGAGATAGAAGAAAGAATCTCAGATACTAAAGATACCATAGAAACCATTGACTCAACAGTCAAAGAAAATGCAAAAAGTTTGTAACCCAAAACATCCAGGAAATCCAGGACACAGAAGACCAAACCTAAGGATTATAGGCAAAGATGAGAGTGAAGATTTACAACTGAGAGGGCCAGTAAATATCTTTAACAAAATTATGGAAGAAAACTTCCCTAACCTAAAGAGAGAGATGCCCATGAATATACAAAAAGCCTACAGAACTACAAACAGATTGGACCAGAACAGAAATACCTCCCATCACATAATAATCAAAACCCCAAATGTACTAAACAAAAAAAGAATGTTAAAAGCAGTAAGAGAAAAAGGCCAGGTAACATATAATGGAAGACCTATCAGAATCACACCAGACTTCTCACCAGAGACCATGAAAGCTAGAAGATCCTGGGCAGATCTCATGCAGACTCTAAGAGAACACAAATGCCAGCCAAAACTACTATACCCAGCAAAACTCTCAATCACAATAGATGGAGAAACCAAGATATTCCATGACAAAACTAAATTTACACAATATCTTTCCACAAACTCTGTCCTACAAAGGACAATTGATGGAAAACACCAATACAAGGCGGGAAAACTACACTTTTGGAAAAAGCAAGATAGTAACCTTCTTCCATCAATCCCAAAAGAAGATAACCACTCAAATATAAAAATTACATCAAAAATAAAAAGAAGTAATAATTATGTAATAAAAATTAAGTAATAATCACTATTACTTAATATCTCTTAGCATCAATGGACTCAATTTCCCAATAAAAGACACAAGACTAACAAACTAGATATGCAAACATGACCCTACATTTTGCTGCATAAAGGAAAGACACCTCAGTGTCAAAGACAAAGAGCACTACCTCAGAGTAAAAGGCTGTTAGACAATTTTACAAGCAAATGGTGTCAGAAAAAAAGCCTGAGTAGCCATTCAAATATCAGATAAAGTTGACTTTTAACCTGAAGTCATTAAAAGAGACACGGCAGGACACATTACTGGTTAAAGGAAAAATACAACAAGAGAGCTCTCAATTCTGAACATCTATGTTCCAAATTCAATGCACCTAATTCATTAAAGAAACGTTATTAAAGCTCAAAGCACACATTGCAACTAAAACAAAAATTGTGGGTGACTTCAACACTCCACTCTCCTCAATGGACTATCAGGAAAACAGAAACTAAAACTGGAAACAGTGAAACTAATTGAAGCTTTGGACCAATTGGATTTAGCAGATATATATAAAATATTTCATTCTAAAGCAAAAGAATATACCTTTTTCTCAGCACCTCATGGTACCTTCTCCAAAATCAACCATATATTTGGTCACAAGACAGACCTCAACAAATATAAGAGGATCAAACTAATCCCATGCCTCCTATCAGATCACTATGGAGTAAAAGTGGTCTTCAATAGCAATAAAACAACAGGAAGCCCACATACACATGGAGGCTGAAAAATACTCTACTCAATGATACCTTGGTCAAGGAAGAAATAAATCAAAGATTTTCTAGAATTTAATGAAAATGAAGGTACAACATACCGAGATCTATGGGACACAATGAAAGCAGTGCTAAGAGGAAAACTCATAGCCCTGAGTGCCTCCAAAAAGAAACTGGAGAAAGCATACACTAACAACTTGATAGCACACCTTAAAGCCCTGGAACAAAAAGAAGCTAATTCACCCAAGAGGAGTAGAAGACTGGAAATCATCAAACTCGGGGTCAAAATCAATCAAGTAGAAACAAAGAGAACCATTCAAAGAATCAACAAAACCAGGAGCTGGTTCTTTGAGAAAATCAACAAGATAGGTAAACCCTTAGCCTCACTAACCAAAGGGCACAGAGAAAGTATCCAAATTAACAAGCTTAGAAAAGAAAAGGGAGATATAACAACAGAAACAGAGGAAATTTAAAAAATAATCAGATCCTACTACAAAAGCCTATAGTCAACACAACTGGAGAATCTGGAGGAAATGGACAATTTCCTAGACAGATACCAAATACCAAAATTAAATCAGGACCAAAAAATCATCTAAACAGTCCCATAACCCCTAAAGAAATAGAAGGGGTCATAGAAAGACTTCCAACCAAAAAAAGCACAGGACCAGATGGTTTTAGAGCAGATTGCTATCAGACCTTCAAAGTAGACCTAACACCAACACTCTTCAAACTATTCCACCAAATAGAAACAGAAGGAACACTACCCACCTCGTTGTACTAAGCCACAGTTCCTCTGACACTAAAACCACACAAAGATCCAAAAAAGAAAGAAAACTTCAGGCCATTTCCTCTTATGTGTATTGATGCAAAAATACTCAATAAAATTCTTGCCCACAAAGAGATCGGCGGGCAGCAGCAGTGCAGCAGTGGCTGGTCCAGCTGAAGGGCCATCAGCAGTGGAACCAAGGCGACACAGGGTCCAGTTAGGCCCTGCACCCACGATCACTGACTTTCGCTGACCAGCTGGGCGGCAAGCAGCTGCGGTTGTGCGGTGCCTTTCGCTGCACAGAAGCCACTTCAGAACTCAGCCTCCAGCCAGGAGAGGCTCATCTCCATCTTGGTGTCGGAGTCCAGAGACATCGGACAGACTGAGGTACATAAACATAATCCGAGGCCAACACCACGGGAGTCTGAGCCCGATGGGCGTTGGCCTGCACCCAGGCCCTGGGCTGTCCAGGGGGCCATCTGGATGCCAACCGAGCCAGGAGGTTTTTTGCCCAGGCCTGCACGCGCCGCCATTTTGCCTGCAGGACAACAGAGAGCTCTGGCGGGCAGAGCCATAACAGGCATAGCCTGAGGCTAACAAAGCGGGGGCCTAGACCCCAAAAGGCACAGGACTGACCCCGAGAACTGGGCGGCTTGGTGGGCCATCTGTGAGTCAACCCGCCCAGGAGGTTGTTAGCACAGCAGACTCTCCTGGCGCTTTCAGGGAGCGCGGGCATGCACGCCCACCATCCTGGTCACCTGGCGGACCCAATTAACAGTCATAGCCCTAGGGGAACTTTGCTCGGACCTTGGCCTCCCAGGCTTTTGCCTGGACTCAGGGCCTGGGCAGCCAGGCCAACCTTGTGTGCGCCAGCCCGGTTGGGGGATCGGCTGCCCAGCGGAGTGAGCAGAACACAGGGGAGGTCACAGCAGCATACACCATCGGCACTCCCTGGGGGTGCACACGGGCTCCATCTGGTCCACAGACACAATCTGGGGCAAGGCCTCAGGCGGAAGCCCTCAGTTCAACTCTTTCCGCTTCCGGATCCAGATCAGCCTGGGCAGCCGCACCACGTCTTCAGGTCCTGCAAGAGGCTAGCGGGGCTACCAGGCAGAAAGCTGGGAGAAGTCAGTGTGCCCCAGTGAATCCAGCGGGCCCCAGCGGGAGCCTTCGGGTGCCTGCTTCCGGATCTGAACAGCCTGGGCAGCAGCACCCTGTCTACAGGTAGTGCAGGGGGTAAGCTGTGCACCAGAGGCCACCTGGGAAGGGGCAGCTTGCACTGGTGAGTCCAGCACTGACAAGACCAAGTAGCACCAGTGAGAACTAGATGGCAAAAGGCAAACGCAGGAATGTCACTAACAGAAATCAAGGCAATATGGCAACATCTGAACCCAATTCTCCTCTACCACCATGTCCTGGATACCCCATCACACCAGTAAAACAAGACTTGGATATAAATCACTGGTCATGATGCTGGTATAGGAACACATGAAGGACATACTTAAAGAAATTCAGGAGAAAATGGATCAAAATTTAGAAGACCTAGCAAGGGAAACACAAAAATCATTGAAAAAATTCCAGGAGAATACAAAAGCCAACAAGGAGGAAATGCAAAAAACACTTAAAGAAATACAGGAGAACTTTGGTCAACAGGCTGAACACAAAAATCTCTTAAAGAATTACAGGAAAGCACAAACAAGCAAGTGAAGGAGCTAAGCAAAACCATCCAGGATCTAAAATCAGAAGTAGAAACAACTAAGAAAACTCAAAGGGAGACAACTTTGGAGATAGAAAGCCTTGGGAAGAAATCAGGGGACAGAGATGCAAATATCAACAACAGAATACAAGAGATAGAAGAAAGAATCTCAGATGCTGAAGATTCCATAGAAACCATGGACTCAACAGTTAAAGAAAATGCAAAATGCAAAAAGCTTGTAACCCAAAATATCCAGGAAATCCAGGACACAATGAGAAGACCAAACCTAAGAATTATAGGCATAGATGAGAGTGAAGATCTACAAATGAGAAGGCCAGCAAATATCTTCAATAAAATTATGGAAGAAAACTTCCCTAACCTAAAGAGAGAGATGCCCATGAATATACAAGAAGCCTACAGAACTCCAAACAGACTGGACCAGAACAGAAATACTTCCCGTCACATAATAATCAAAACACCAAATGTTCTAAACAAAGAAAGAATATTAAAGGTTGTAAGAGAAAAAGGCAAAGTAGCATATAAAGGAAGGCCTATGAGAATCACAGCAGAATTTTCACCTAAAACTATGAAGGCTAGAAGGTCCTGGGCAGATCTCATGCAGACTTAAGAGAACACAAATGCCAACCAAAACTACTATATCCAGCAAAACTCTCAATCACCATAGATGGAGAAACTAAGATATTTCATGACAAAACCAAGTTTACCCAATATCTATCCAGAAACCCGCCCTAAAAAGGATAATAGGAGGACAACACCAATACAAGGAGGGAAACTTCACCCTGGAAAAAGCAAGATAGTAACCTTTCATCAAACCCAAAAGAAGTTAAGCATTCAAATTTAAAAAATAACGTCAAAAATGATAGGAAGTAACAATCACTATTCCTTAATATCTCTTAACATCAATGGACTTAATGCCCCAATAAAAAGACACAGACTAACTGAATGGATACGTAAACAGGACCCTACATTTTGCTGCTTACAGGAAACACACCTCAGGGTCAAAGACAAACACTACCTTAGAGTAAAAGGCTGGAAGACAATTTTACAAGCAAATGGTCTCAGGAAACAAGCTGGAGTAGCCATTCTAATATCAGATAAAATTGACTTTCAACCCAAAGTCATCAAAAGAGACTCTGAGGGACATTTCTTGCTGGTCAAAGGAAAAATACAACAAGAAGAACTCTCAATCCTGAACATCTATGCTCCAAATGCAAGGGCACCCTCTTTTGTAAAAGAAACTTTATTAAAACTCAAAGCACATATTGCACCTAACACAATAATTGTGGGTGACTTCGACACTGAACTTTCCTCAATGGACCGATCAGGAAAACAAAAACTAAACAGGGACACAATGAAACTAAGTGAAGCTTTGGACCAATTAGAATAACAGATATATATAGAACATTCTATCCTAAAACAAAAGAATATACCTTTTTTCTCAGCACCTCATGGTACCTTCTCCAAAATCGACCATATAATTGGTCAGAAGACAGACCTCAACAAATATAAGAAGATTGAACTAATCCCATGCCTCCTATCAGATCACTATGGAGTAAAAGTGGTCTTCAATAGCAACAGAAACAACAGAAAACCCACATACACCTGGAAATTGAACAATACTCTACTCAATGATACCTTGGTAAAGGAAGAAATAAAGAAAGAAATTAAAGACTTTTTAGAACACAATGAAAATGAAAACACAACATACCCAAATCTATGGGACACAATGAAAGCAGTGCTAAGAGGAAAACTCATAGCCCTGAGTGCCTCCAAAAAGAAAATGGAGAGAGCATACATTACCAGCTTAATGACACACCTGAAAGCCCTAGAACAAAAAGAAGCTATTTCACCAAGGAGGAGTAGAAGGCAGGAAATCATCAAACTCAGGGCCGAAATCAGTCAAGTAGAAACAAAGAGAACCATACAAAAAAATCAACAAAACCAGGAGCTGGTTCTTTGAGAAAACCAACAAGATAAATAAACCCTTAGCAAGCCTGACCAAAGGACACAGAGAAAGTATCCAAATTAACAAACTTACAAACAAAAAGGGAGATATAACAACGGAAACTGAGGAAATCCAAAAAATCATCAGATCCTACTACAAAAGCCTGTACACAACACAACTGGAGAATCTGGAGGAAATGGACAATTTCCTTGACAGATACCAAATACCAAAATTGAATCAGGGCCAACTAGACCATCTAAACAGTCCCATAATGCCTAAAGAAATAGAAGGAGTCATAGAAAGTCTTCCAACCAAAAAAAGCACAGGACCAAATGGTTTCAGTGCAGAATTCTATCAGACCTTCAAAGAAGACCTAACACCAATACTCTTCAAACTCTTCCACAAAATAGAAACAGAAGGAACACTAACCAATTCCTTCTACGAAGCCACAATTACACTGATACCAAAGCCACACAAAGATCCAACAAAGAAAGAGAACTTCAGAACAGTTTCCCTTATGAACATCGATGCAAAAATACTCAATAAAATTCTTGCCAACCGAATCCAAGAACACATCAAAACGATCATCCACCATGATCAAGTAGGCTTTATCCCGGGATTGCAGGGTTGGTTCAATATACGGAAATCCATCAATACAATCCACTACATAAACAATCTCAAAGAACAAAACAACATGGTCATTTCATTGGATGCTGAAAAAGCATTTGACAAAATTCAGCATCCTTTCATGCTTAAAGTCTTGGAGAGAACAGGAATTCAAGGCCCACACCTAAACATAGTAAAAGCAATATCAGCAAACCGGTAACCAGCATCAAACTAAATGGAGAGAAACTTGAAGCAATCCCATTGAAATCAGGGACCAGACAAGGCTGCCCCCTTTCTCCTTATCTTTTCAATATTGTACTTGAGGTACTAGCTCGGGCAATTCGATAACATAAGGAGATCAAAGGGATACAAATTGGAAAGGAAGAAGTCAAACTATCATTATTTGCAGACGACATGATCGTCTACCTAAGTGACCCAAAGAACTCCACTAGAGAGCTCCTACAGCTAATAAACAACTTCAGCAAAGTGGCAGGGTATAAAATCAACTCAAGCAAATCAGTGGCCTTCCTATACTCAAAGGATAAGCAGGCTGAGAAAGAAATTAGGGAAATGACCCCCTTCACAATAGCCACAAACAATATAAAGTATCTTGGGGTGACTCTTACCAAACATGTGAAAGATCTGTATGACAAGAACTTCAAGACTCTGAAGAAGGAAATGGGAGAAGACCTCAAAAAATGGGAAAACCTCCCATGCTCATGGATCGATAGAATCAATATAGTTAAAATGGCCATTTTGCCAAAAGCAATATGCAGATTCAATGCAATACCCATCAAAATCCCAACTCAATTGTTCACAGAGTTAGAAAGAGCAATTATCATATTCATCTGGAATAACAAAAAACCCAGGATAGCTAAAACTATTCTCAGCAACAAAAGAAAGTCTGCAGGAATCAGTATCCCTGACCTCAAGCAATACTACAGAGCAATAGTGTTAAAAACTGCATGGTATTGGTACAGTGACAGGCAGGTGGATCAATGGCACAGGATTGAAGATCCAGAAATGAACCCACACACCTATGGCCACTTGATCCTCGACAAAGTGGCTGAAAACATCCAATGGAAAAAAGATAGCCTTTTCAACAAATGGTGCTGGTTCAACTGGAGGTCAGCATGCAGAAAAATGCGAATTGATCCACCCTTGTCTCCTTGTACTAAGCTCAGATCCAAATGGATCAAGGACCTCCACATAAAGCCAGACACTCTGAAGCTGATAGAAAAGAAACTGGGGGAGACCCTTGAGGACATCGGTACAGGGAGAAAGTTTCTGAACAGAACACCAATAGCGTATGCTCTAAGAGCAAGAATTGACAAATGGGACCTCATAAAATTACAAAGTTTCTGTAAGGCAAAGGACACCATCAAGAGGACAAATCCGCAACCAACAAATTGGGAAAAGATCTTCACCAATCCTACATCAGATAGAGGGCTAATATCCAATATATATAAAGAACTCAAGAAGTTAGACTCCAGAAAACCGAACAACCCCATTAAAAAATGGGGTACAGAGTTAAACAAAGAATTCTCACCTGAACACCTTCGGATGGTGGAGAAGCATCTTAAAAAATGCTCAACTTCATTAGTCATTAGGGAAATGCAACCCTAAGATTTCATCTTACACCAGTCAGAATGGCTAAGATTAAAAATTCAGGAGACAGCATGTGTTGGAGAGGGTGTGGAGAAAGAGGAACACTCCTCCACTGCTGGTGGGGTTGCAAATTGGTACAACCACTCTGGAAAGCAGTCTGGCGGTTCCTCTGAAAACTGGGCACCTCACTTCCAGATGATCCTGCTATACCTCTCCTGGGCATATACCCAGAGGATTCCCCACCATGTAATAAGGATACATGCTCTACTATGTTCATAGCAGCCCTATTTATAATTGCCAGATGCTGGAAAGACCCAGGTATCCCTCAACAGAAGAGTGGATGCAAAAAATGTGGTATATCTACACAATGGAGTACTACTCAGTCATTAGAAACAATGAATTCATGAAATTCTTAGGCAAAGGGATGGAGCTAGAGAATATCATACTAAGTGAGGTAACCCAGACTCAAAAGGTGAACCATGGTATGCACTCACTAATAAGTGGTTATTAACCTAGAAAACTGGAATACCCAAAACATAATCCACACATCAAATGAGGTACAAGAAAAAAGGAGGAGTGGCCCCTGGTTCTGGAAAGACTCAGTGAAACAGTATTCGGCAAAACCAGAACGGGTAGTGGGAAGGGGGGGGTGGGAGGGCAGGGGAAGAGAAGGGGGCTTACGGGACTTTTGTGGAGTGGGGGTCTAGAAAAGGGGAAATCATTTGAAATGTAAATAAATTATATCGAATAAAAAAAATTAAAAAAAAATTCTTGCCCACAGAATCCAAGAACACATCAAAACAATCCTTCACCATGATGAAGTAGGCTTCATCCCAGGTATGCAGGGATGGATCAATATATGAAAACCATCAATGCAATACACTACATAAACAAGCACAATGAAAATGCCACATGGTCATTACATTAGGTGCTGAAAAGCTTTTGACAAAATTCAGCTTCCTTTCATGCTAAAAGTCTTGGAAAGTACAGCAACTCAAGGCCCATATCTAAACATAATAAATGCAATATACAGCAAACCAGTAGCTAACATCAAACTAAATGGAGAGAAACTTGAAGCAATCCCACTAAAATCAGAGACTAGGCAAGGCTGCCCCTCTCTCCATATCTTTTCAATATAGTACTTGAAGTCCTAGCCAGATCAACTAGACAACATAAGGAGGCCAAAGGGATACAAATTGGAAAGGAAGAAGCCAAACTATCACTATTTGCAGAAGACATGATAGTTTACTTAAGTGACCCAAAAAACTCCACCAGGGAACTCCTACAGCTGAAAAGCAACTTCAGCAAAGTGACTGCTTATAAAAGCAACTCGAGAAAATCAGTAGCCTTACTGTGCTCAAAGGATAAGCAGGCTGAGAAAAAAATTAGGGAAATGACACTCTTCTTAATAACCACAAACAATATAAAATACCTTGGTGTGACTCTAACCAAACAAGTGAAAGATCTGTATGACAGGAACTTCAGGTCTGTGAAGAAGGAAACGGAAGAAGACCTCAGAAAATGGAAAAAATATACATGCTCATGTATTGGCAGGATTAATATAGTAAAAATGGACATTTTCCCAAAAGCAATATACAGATTCAATGCAATCCCCATCAAACTCCCAACTCAGTTCTTCATAGATTTAGAAAGATCAGTTCTCAACTTCACCTAGAATAACAAAACACACAGGATAGCTAAAACTATTCTCTACAGTAAAAGAACTACAGGGGAATCAGTATCCAGGACCTCAAACAATACTACAGAGCAATAAAGATAAAAATTGCATGGTATTGGTACAGGGACAGGCAGGTAGATCAAGGGAATAGAATTGAAAAACCAGAACTGAAATGAACCCACACACCTATGGTCACTTGATCTTTGGCAAAGAACCTGAAAACTTCCAGTATGAAAAAGACAGCCTTTTCACCAAATGGTGCTGGTTCAATGGGAGGTCAACATGCTGAAGATTGTGAATTGTTCCATTCTTATCTCCTTATACTAAGCTCAACTCCAGATGAATCAAGGACCTCCACATAAAGCTAGAAACACTGAAATCAACAGAAAAGAAACTGGGGAAGACCCTTGTGGACATGGGCACAGGGGAAAAGTTCCTGAACAGCACCAATTGCTTATGCTCTGAGATCAAGAACTGACAAATGGGACCACATAAAATTACAATCATTCTGTAAGGAAATGGACACTACCAAAATGGCAAAACAGCAACCAACAAAATGGAAAAAGATATTTACCAACACTACATCAGACAGAGGGCTAATATCCAATATATACAAAGAACTCAAAGTTAGATGCCAGAGAACCAAATAAACCTACTGAAAAATGGGGTACAGAGCTAAACAAAGAATTTTCACATGAAGAATTACGAATGGCTGAGAAGAACCTTAAGAAATGTTCAACATCATTAGTCCTTAGGGAAATGCAAATAAAAACAACCTTGACATTTCACCTCACAACAGTCATAATAGCTAAGAGTAAAAACTCAGGAGATAGCAGGTGTTGGGGAGGATGTGGAGAAAGAGGAGCACTCCCCCGCTGGTGGGTTTGCAAGGTATAACCACTCTGGAAAACAGTCTGGCATTTCCTAAGAGAACTGTACCCAACAATTCCAAAGGACCCTGCTATCCCACTCCTGGGCATATACCCAGAGGATTCCCCAGCATGTATTAGGACACATGCTCCACTATGTTCATAGCAGCTTTATTTATAATACCCAAAAGCTGAAAAGAACCCTGATATCTCTCAATGGAGGAATGGGTACAGAAAATATGGTATATTTGTACAGTGGAATACCACTTAGCCATTAGAAACAATGAATTCATGAAATTCTGAGATAAATGGTTGGAACTGGAAGATATCATCCTATGTGAAGTAACACAATCACAAAAGAACAGACATGAAATGCAATCACTGATAAGTGGATATTAGCCCAGAAGTTCTGAATAACCAAGACACAATTCACATATCAAATGATTCACAAGAAGAAGGAAGGAGAAAGCCCTAGTCCTGGAAATGCAGCAATGTAGGGGATTATCAGAATAGAGAAGTGGGAGGGGGTGATTGGGTAATGGGCAGAGGGAAAAGGCCTAAAGGGACTTATGGGGAGGGCTGAACCGGGAAAGCAGAAATCATTTGGAATGTAAACAAAGAATATAGAAAAAATAAAAAATAAAAATGGAATAAGCTGAAAGCAAACCACCAGAATAAAGAGGCAAAATCTCACACAGATACAGACACAGAGAGAACTATATTCTATAGAAACTCAACATTGAAAAACAAAGAGTCCTATTAGTATCAAAGAAAGCAAGAGTATAAATAAACAAACAAAAACAAAAATCATTGTGAGGCAAAGTACCCTCCTCAGCAATGCCCACAGGTTTGTTTTGTGTTGACCATCTACTGCAGGGTATTGGTCCTGAAGTAAAAGTAATTTGTACTCCCAGTGAGACTTTATTAGAGAAAAAGCTTTTCTTTGTCAATTATAGATAACATCTGGGTTAGTGATGTGAATGTTGTAGGACCAAATATTGAGTGATCTGTTTAATAACCTTTATTCAAAGGCATAGAACAAGAGCATGAGGACTATATGAGTGTGTGTGCACGCTCATGCACATGTGAATGTGCTTGTGTACATGCATGTGAGAATGTGTATATGTATTTGTTATAGGACTGTTGAGAATTATCTATATGGTTAACATTATGCCTCACAGTAAAAAATTATTTTTGCAGGTGCTTCCTTTTTCCCAGTGATTCCCACCACAACATTTATTACTACTATGAACATTTTGACCCACCTTCCGAATGTATAAATTCACATATAACATGCAGAGGTAAGATGTAAAGAGAGACCTCCACAATCACCTTGAAATTTGTTCTTCAGGTAAAGCATACATCCACTTCCCCAGTTTGAAACACAGAAATCCCCAAGCCTTACAAAGAAGAGGATATTCCTACTTGGTCTGTTGTGGCAGAAATGTCAATCCTCCTTCACTCTTTCTCAAAGCTTACTCTTCTATATTCAGGGTAATAACCAAGCTGGGTATCAATTCAAAACCATCCTTTCTCTTTGTTTTTTAATTTGATATATTCTTTATTTACATTTCAAATGATTTCCCCTTTCCTGGATCCCCCTCCCTGAAAGTCCCATAAGCCCTCTCTCCTCTCCTGTTCCCCAATCAACCCCTTCCCACTTCCCTGTCCTGGTATTCCCCTACACTGCTGCACTGAGCCTTTCCAGGACCAGGGGCCTCTCCTTCCTTCTTCTTGGGCATCAGTTGATATGTGAATTAAAAACCTACATGTCTGTTGTAACTTTTCAAGTAAGACCTGCCTTCACATAGTTAGAAATATAGTGTGGATCTTAGGGTTTCCATTGCTGTGAAGAGACACAATGTCCAAGTCAGCTCTTACAAAGACAGCATCTAATTGGGGGATAGCTTACACTTTCAGATGTTCAGACCATTATCATCATGGCACAAAGGCAGGCCTGGTATTGGAGGAGAAGCTGAGCATTCTACATTTGATCCAAAGCATCCAGAAAAGAGAATGTCTCATGGGAAGCTATGAGGATGGGGTCTCAATGCCTATTTCCACAGTAACATACTTCCTCAAACAAGGCCACACTTTTTAGGAGGGCTACTTTTTGAGTCAAGAACATTCAAACCACTTCAGAGGGTATGTGGGAGAAAATGTTTCTGGTCAAGAAAATATAAATTTTAGGTTCTCTGGAGACTTCTAACTATTCAGCCATGGGTAGGGTCTATACTTATAGTGAGTAGAAGATTCAATTATTTCCCTTCTTGCAGAACCACCCTGCAGAGATTACCTAGCATATAAGTTCTGGTTCTTTAAAAAAAATTTTAACAGAGCTGAGGACTGAACCCAGGGCCTTGTGCTTGCTGGGGCAAGTGCTCTACCACTGAACTAAATTCCCAACCCCTCTTTTTAATTTTTGTTACAGATTTGAGCTGATAAGACATCCTGATAACTTACTTCATTTGCAGTATCAATGTTAAGTGTAATTTAGCTTTACAAAAGCTAAAATTTTCTTTTGTGAAATATGTCAACATACATTGCAAATTTGGCTATCTGAATGTAGAAATTTGAACATAGGAAAAACAACAAACCAAAACAACATCAACAACAAATCCATGATGTTTACCATGATTTCTACGTTTTATATAGTATGTGTTTGTGTATGTGTGTAAGAGTATTATTTATTATAGAAATCACTGTCCAGTACATACTTGGCAATGACTATACCACTGATTCACATATTTGTGTGTGTGTGTGTGTGTGTGTGTGTGTGTGTGTGTGTGTATTGGTGGGTTTTTTTGTTTTTTTGTTTTTTTTTTTTTTTTTGGAGACAGGGTTTCTCTGTGTAGCCCTGGCTGTCCTAGAACTCACTCTGTAAACCAGATTTGCCTCAAACTAAGAAATACATCTGCCTCTACCTCCCAACTGCTGGAATTAAAGGCATGTGCCACCATCACCCAGCCATTATTTATTTTTAGTACATCTTCAGGATTATGTTCAGGATTCTCATTTTATTTATAAGACTTCACACTTTTAAATAATCTCATGATTTGTAACACATTTACAAGTAAAAATTTCAGTGCCTACCAAAGCTGATTGTAGAGAAAACTAGTCTTCCTAGAGTTTTTCTTTTGTGTTTATCAATCTTAAAATTGTCATATTTCTTTGTATATATGAATGAATCTCATATATTTCATTGATAAAAATGAGTGCAGTGACTCATCTTTCACAGGACCAGGGATTAACTCCAAGTACCTGCCTAATGTCCCACCAAAAGCTGTTTCTGATATTCTCCTTTGGATTCCATTCCCAGTTTCTGGTATTCTCTTTTGGACTCTACAGACACTAGGACCACAAGTTATACATGCAAAGGTGTAATGCAAGCAAAACATTCCAAAATAACAAATAATAATTACAAAGTGTCTTATTTTATTTTACTTATTTCAGTGGTAGGGGTCAGTTGGGGCTATGTGGGAGGGGTGCGTGCCATGTCATTGAAGGACAGAAGAGACATTATCGCCTTTGGAAGAGGTGGGTCCAAGGAGTATGTTCGGAAACCAACTTTAGTCATTTACAGGAACAGCAAATAATCTCATCCATTGAGCAATGTCTAATCTCTTGATAGCGACTGAAAAAGAAGCAAAAATTTTCTTTAATTCTTGTCCTATAGCAATTAAAAGATTAAGAGGCATAGAGAAATCTTAAGTGTAATTTTTAGATAGAGGACACAACATATGACTAGTTAAATTTCTCTAACAATAACTTATACTCTTTCTTTTCTTTTATGTTTTGTGCCTGATTCTACACTTCTCTGACATCAACTATAGTTCTGCTGAAGTGAAGGAGTGGATTTTCAGATTGACAAGCCTGTTCTGCAGCTTTATGGTCTGGGGCTTTGGTATAAGCCTAGCTACTAGTAGATATTGGCGTCTGTGGGAATTCAACAACAAGGCTCTACACCTGGTATACATTGGCCTGTGGGAAGCTTACTATTATCAAGACGTCAACAAATCAGGCTCAATAATCAGAGTGCCAGTGCACAGTGCTATGAACTCCAGCTGGACCATTTCAATTGAAATTGAGTATGCACGGGGCCTGATATTATTAGCTAATTTTATGCAGCCCGTAGTTCTTATTTTCAGTTCTGTGGCTATTATGATCTGCTGGATGAGAGCCCCCTATCCTAATTTCATGATCCTGTGTTATAACACTTCTGTCTTGTTTCTGGTTCTAAACATCATTTGCACAGTTTTGGCTGTGAGTTGGAACCATGTAGTGGACCTTTATGGAGAAAGTACCCTTGATTTTCCACCAAAGTTTCCTGTTGGGAAAGATGATCTGCTAAGAAAGCAGAAAACACATGTGTTCCCACTCGGGATGCTGACAGCTGTGCTTTCAGCCATCAGCATCATTATGTTGTTTTATGAGATGTGGTTAATTAGACCAAAGACCAAAGTTAAGCCTGTGGTTGCCATGAAACATCCCCAACAGAAGACCTGAGCTGAGGGCTCTCTCTCAGCAATATCTGCCAGAAGACACTTCCTACATGCTCTTAAACCTATGATAGTTATTTACTTATTTAAAATAAAACATCCACTTGATTATCCTAATGCTGATGTATCATGTAATCATAGCTTCCTGTACTCTGCAATTGTACTCCCGTCTTTGACTGTCTTCGTTCCCAGAAATCTACAGGCCAAGATCATGTGAAGAAATACTTCTGACAAACAATGACAAAGAATTTACACAGAGTCCAAGCTACATTGATTCATATGACCAATTCCAGGGTGGAAACAAGTTAATAAATTACCTCATACTAAGTAGGAAAGAAACCAGAGGCGAGGTACCACAGGAAAGCAATGTGGAGTCCTTGTGTTTAACATAGCGTCTGAGATGTGACATCCCTGATTGGGTCGGGATTTGGAGGATACGGAGTAAACACTGTCAATGGAACTAAATTTTTCCTGGGCCACTAGGAGGAACTAGAACCCCTACAAAGCCCTACAGTGAACAAGCCAACTGTGTGCATACAAGTATAAATAAACTCTCACAAATAGTAAACTTTTCTATTGAGAACAACTGAGCTGAATATAAACTTTACTCATACAAAAGGGAGCTATGCTACAGTAAGAGGATTCTAAGAAAAATTGATAGCAAATAAAGCCAACAATCTGGTTGTTCCACATTGTAAACCTCTGTTTTTCCTGAAGCAATGTCAAGTCCTCATAATATAAATTTGTAAAGATGGACAGGAATTTCGTAGATGTTCTTCAAAATATTTTGCTTGTCAGTAGATCTAGCTCAGTCATTGTTTTCATACAACAGCTGGGAGTAAATGCAGCATACAGGGGAAGTGACCATTTCTATATTTCCATAAAATTATTGAATTTCAGTCTGTTTGTGTGTGTGCATGTGCGAATGTGCATGTGCATATGCGAGTGTGTGTGCGAGGGTGTGTGTGTGTGCGTGCCTATGTACCTATGTATACATATGGGAAAACTCTGCTAATTAGGTTAAAGTCTACTATGACTGGGTACATTCTGTGATCAGTGCAGTATAGATGATGCTTTTCAGTAGCAGGATTTTTCCTTCCCTGACCTTGTCTGGGGAAATCAATCACATTTGCCTCTGCCAGAGGAACATCATATAGCCTCAATTCAATTACAGGAGCAATTTCGTTCCTCCTGATAAACTTTTCAGTCAGTAACCGAGATTCCTGAAAAGCTTCCCCATACTAATGAGGCATCCCAGGTAGCCTCATTAGCTTTTAGAAAACCTACATCACCCTAGCTGATGACCACTAGCCTTTTTGGCTGTTTCTACCCTACATGTCTCAAAACTTCATAGGTCTTGAATCACCCAAAGTATGAATCGATGTATCTTGGGCTCTGAGTCCAAAGGCAGGAAAAACATTCACATATAGCCTAAGCTACATAGATTCATAGGACCAATTACAGGGTCATATGAATATTTTGACTTATTATGAACATGAATTGTTTGAAAAGCAAATTGGGGCTTAAACAATTCCAGGAAGAATCAATCAGGAATGTCTGAAAAGTAAATACTTTTAATTTTTTAGTTAAACAACTAATCACTTCATCGTCCCTAACTTCAATAATTTCTTGTTGTTTTGGCTTCATGTACAGTACAAAACAGTTTGCTTGTCAATTTATGCTGGTGTTACATCAAAAAGGCTTTTATTTACTTCTCCCTCCTTTTACTTTTCTTTATGGTACTAATGCTTCATGAAAACAGAATGGTGTCTTCCGTACTGCTTTATCCCCCTTTTGTGATGCCTTTTACAAAACCTCCAGCCTCTCCACCTGGTAACCAACATGAAAGTGACCTAAATTTGTTTGCTTTTACAATCATATTTGACCACATTGCCACTTAGGTTGTCAATCCTATTGATCAGAGGATGGTTACTCTAGTTCTCAATATTATGCAGGATCTCTGCAAATACTGCAAGCCATCATGGAAATGGGAAGCAATTCCCCATTCCCTATTTCTCTTTGTTTCACACCCTTTTTGGTTTTGTCCGATTGTCACCCCTACTGTGTAAATGATTGTCTTTTAAGTCACCATAGATGGGTCTGTAAGTTTGTTGCAAACTGGGAACTACCAGGAGGTTAAGAACGCTCAGGTTAGCTGGTTAGTCTTTCAGCTCCCTCCTGCAGGATCCTCTGTCTATAAGCCTGGTCTCAAGTTTTTCCCCTTTTTCTCTTCTTTGTTCTAAGTGTACTGAATTTATTTTATAGGCATCAGTGTGTCTTTTAGGTATGAGTAACATTAGAGTATTGTTTTATGTTGTCCCACTTCAATTAAGAGCTGAAACTGCAGTATTGTTTCCCACTTCTTTACATGCAAGCATTCTTTTTTGTAAAGATTTCCTTAGCATATGTAGATGAGGATGGCCTTGTTGGACACCAAAGGGAGATGCCCCATTATAGGGGAATAGCAGGACTGGAAAGCAGGAGTGGGTGGGTTGGTGAGCAAGGGGAGGGGGACAGAATAGGACGTTTTCAGAAGGGAAACCAGGAAAGAGGATAACATTTGAAATGTAAATAAAGGAAAGATCCAATAAGAATGTGACTAAGAGCAGTATATTTCATCACCAGGACAGCTAGTTAAACATCCATGTCAGTCTTTCTTTATCTTCTATAACTGGTTTTAATTTTATCTCTAATTTTTATTGGAAGTAAAAGATGTTATATATATATACTATACTATATATATAGTATGTAAGTACATGGAAGCTGTCTTTAGACATTCCAGAAGAGGGGGCATCAGATCTTATTACAGATGGTTGTGAGGCACCATGTGGTTGCTGGTATTTGAACTCAGGACCTTCTGAAGAGCAGTCAGTATTCTTAGCTGCTGAGCCATCTCTCCAGCCCAGACCCAAGCATTCTTATTTAAAGATTTCCTCTAAAATCTCTGTCCCCGTATCATGTGAGCTGCCTGACTTATGTGTCAGAGAAAGGAGAGCAAAGCAAACTAAAGGGAGAGACTATTGCCAATAGGGACTATTGTTATTCATCTCATAATCTTTTGGTTTGGGTTTAACTTCCTAAATTTTTACTAAGATAAATCCTATGCCAATATTATTCTTGTTCTTCAAGATTTGTAAGTATATTGGCCATGATTAAAATTTTTTAAGTTAAGGGTTAACTTAAAACTAGTAACACTCAGGTTAATAACTAAACATTTGCATATAGCTAATCTTAAAGAAATATATGGCCTGTTGACATATTAGCTACTGTTCCCTCATCAGCATGGAGGATGCCACCCAGCAGACAAGCATCTCTCTTAGGGTTGGAAAGCATGGATTTTATCATGTGACTTCATATCCATCTTGATTAAAAGTGACAGCATGGTAAAAACCAAACAAGGACTGAAAGTGGGTTCCCAAGAGGCTTGATTCTGAATATCTATCACTGAGGAGGGAAAATGGGAGATGAAAGAGACCAAAGAGGGAGAGAAGAAATGGTAAGTTGAGGCCAATATTGGGCAGGCTCTGTAGTGTGATCAAAAAGCCAAGGAATTATCCAGTGTGAACTTTATAAATGGGTAGAGTTTTATTTCTTTGTTTCTCATTCACTATGGGGCCTCTTTTATGTCTCACTACTCAGCCTAAACCAGACACAGTTCTCTGTGGGAGGATTCTGGTGTGGATGGCTTGGTCAGAGTATACATTCTTTTCTCATTAAGTGAATTCTAATTAAATCTAAAAAAGTCACAACCTCAAACACTTGTTTCAATAAAAAATGGCCACCATGAACTCCCAGGGACTGACACCATTAGAGTGTATGACCTTTTATGGGCATAGGTGGTCTAATTTGAGGCAGTATGTTACTAGAGGTGGACTTAGCAGGATTTGAAGCTCAGAACCCAGGCCTAGTGACTCATGATCTCTTACTACTGCCTGCCATCCCAGAGGTCTTTCAGCTACCTCCCCAGTACCATACCTGACTGCTTGCTGCCATGCTTTCCACAATGATGATAATGAACTAATCTCTGAAGTATAACCCAGCTACAATTAAATGTTTGCCTTTATAAGTGTTGCTGTGGTCATGGTGTCTCTTTACATCTATGGAAATCTTAAGTTAAAAAGTTGCTTATTCTTGCAACTTTACTTTCAATGGCATTTATATAATTCTCACCAACAACTTTCACCCCATGGAGAAAAGGCAAGTCAGATACAAGGCTATGGTACACATTCAGATCAAGTCCAGACAACTTGCTTCATGTCCTTTCTCCACAAGTCTGTCCATGATACTACTTTTTCCAGAGTTTTCTGATATTACAGCCAAATTCAAGTTTCTAGTCAGTGGTGGCTTTCAAGGTGTAGCGTAGGAGAGAAGATAAGATCCCAAAACCAAAAATGCATGATGGCAGCTAAGACCTTGCAGCTAGCCATAACAACTACTCATGATCCCTTGCTTTCCATCTTCTGAGGACCACAAGATCCATGCCACAAAAGTGGTTAGGAATGTCACTGGGCCCAGGCTTGCTCATCCTCTCATAAACTACTTTGGCCACATGGGTACCATCAATGAGAACACTGTGCTCTTAATTGACCCCTGATCCCTGTAGCACCAGGACATCCGGCCTAGGCCACTCTCCTAGGTATGGCCATAGATGACTAAGGGGTCCTGGTCTCCCAAGGCACAGTTTAATTACCTTGGTATTGTGATGATTACTCAAGGCCTCTGTTGGATACAATGGTAGTGGGGGAGACTTCCATAGTTGTCACAGGACCAAGGCAGTGAATGGTATCATCACCTTCCTCCCTCTAGATACCAGGCCACTTTTTCATTCTTATGTCCTCTTAGAATCCTACCTCTCTTTGTACAAAGTTCAACTCCAAATGGATCAAGGACCTCCACATAAAACCTGACACACTGAAAGTAATCGAAAAGAAACTGGGGAAGACCCTGGAGGACATGGGCACAGGGGGAAACTTTCTGAACAGAACACCAATAGCTTATGCTCTAAGATCAAGTATTGACAAATGGGATCTCAAAAAACTACAAAGTTTCTGTAAGGCAAAGGACACTGTCAAAAGGACAAAACATCAATCAACAGACTGGGAAAGGATCTTCACCAACCCTAAATCTGACAGAGGGCTAAAATTTAATATATACAAAGAACTCAAAAAAGTAGAACCCAGAGAAACAAATATCCCCATTAAAAAGTGGGGTACACAATACTGGGCAGTGGCGGCGGCGGCGGCAGCGGCAGCAGTGGCTGCTCCAGCTGAAGGGCCATCAGCAGTGGAACCAAGGCGTCACAGGGACCAGTTAGGCCCTGTGCCCACGACCACTGACCTTCGCTGACCAGCCGGGCAGCAAGCAGCTGCAGTTGTGCGGCGCCTTTCCTACACGAAGGCCACTTCAGAACTCGGCCTCCCACCAGTCAGGAGAGGAGCATCCATCTTGGTTCCGTACTCCAGGAATCGGACAGACTGAGGTACACAAACATAATCCGAGGCCAACACCGCGGTGGTCTGAGCCCGACGGGCGTTGGCCTGCACCCAGGCCCTGGGCGGGTCGGGGGGCCATCGGGGTGCCAACCCAACCAGGAGGTTTTTTGCCCAGGCCTGCGAGCGCGCCGCCGCCATTTTGCCTGCAGGACGACAGAGAGCTCAGGCGGGCAGACCTGTAACAGGCATAGCCTAAGGCTAACAAAGCGGGGGTCCAGGCCCCAAAAGGCACAGGACTGACCCCAAGAACTGGGCGGCTTGGTGGGCCATCTGTGAGTCAACCCGCCCAGGTGATTGTTAGCAAAGCAGACTCTCCTGGCGCTTTCAGGGAGCGTGGGCGCACACGCCCGACATCCTAGTCACCTGGCAAACCCAATTAACAGTCATAGCCCTAGGGGAACTTTGCTCGGACCTTGGCCTCCCAGGCTTTTGCCTGGACTCAGGGACTGGGCTGCCAGGCTAACCTTGTGTGCGACAGCCCGGTTGGCAGATTGGCTGCCCAGCGGAGTGAGCGGAACACAGGGGAGGTCACAGTAGCATACACCGTCGGCACTCCCTGGGAGTGCACACGGGCTCCATCTGCTCCACAGACACAATCTGGGGCAAGGCCTCAGGCAGAAGCCCTTAGCTCTACTCTCTCCGCTTCCGGATCCAGATCAGTCAGGGCGGCAGCAATACATCTCAAAGTCCTGCAAGTGGCTAGCTGGGCTTCCAGGCGGCCAGCTGGGAGAAGTCAGTGTGCTCCAGTGAATCCAGCGGGCCCCAGCAGGAGCCTTCGGGTGCCTGCTTTGGGATCTGAACAGCCTGGGCAGCAGCACACTGTCTACAAGCAGTGCAGGAGGTAAGCTGTGCACCAGAGGCCAACTGGGAAGGGGCAGCTTGCACTGGTGAGTCCAGCACTGACAAGATAAACTAACACCAGTGAGATCTAGATGGCAAAAGGCAAACGCAGGAACGTCACTAACAGAAATCAAGGCAATATGGCAACATCTGAACCCAATTCTCCTCTACCAACATGTCCTGGATACCCCATCACACCAGTAAAACAAGATTTGGATTTAAAATCACTGGTCATGATGCTGGTACAGGAACACATGAAGGTCATACATAAAGAAATTCAGGAGAAAATGGATCAAAAGTTAGAAGCCCTTGCAAGGGAAACACAAAAATCATTGAAAGAAATCCAGGAGAATACAAAAGCCAACAAGGAGGAAATGCAAAAAACACTTAAAGAAATACAGGAGAACTTTGCTCAACAGGCTGAGGTCATGAAAGACGAAACACAAAAATCTCTTAAAGAAATACAGGAGAACTTTGGTCAACAGGCTGAGCTCATGAAAGAGGAAACACAAAAATCTCTTAAAGAATTACAGGAAAACACAAACATGCAAGTGAAGGAGCTAAGCAAAACCATCCAGGATCTAAAATCAGAAGTAGAAACAACTAAGAAAACTCAAAGGGAGACAACTTTGGAGATAGAAAGCCTTGGGAAGAAACCAGGGGACAGAGATACAAATATCAACAACAGAATACAAGAGATAGAAGAAAGAATCTCAGATGCTGAAGATTCCATAGAAACCATGGACTCAACAGTTAAAGAAAATGCAAAATGCAAAAAGCTTGTAACCCAAAATATCCAGGAAATCCAGGACACAATGAGAAGACCAAACCTAAGGATTATAGGCATAGATGAGAGTGAAGATTTACAACTTAAAGGGCCAGCAAATATCTTCAATAAAATTATGGAAGAAAACTTCCCTAACCTAAAGAGAGAGATGCCCATGAATATACAAGAAGCCTACAGAACTCCAAACAGACTGGACCAGAACAGAAATACTTCCCGTCACATAATAATCAAAACACCAAATGTTCTAAACAAAGAAAGAATACTAAAGGTAGTAAGAGAAAAACGCCAAGTAACATATAAAGGAAGACCTATCAGAATCACAGCAGACTTTTCACCTGAGACTATGAAGGCTAGAAGGTCCTGGGCAGATCTCATGCAGACTCTAAGAGAACACAAATGCCAACCAAAACTACTATATCCAGCAAAACTCTCAATCACCATAGATGGAGAAACTAAGATATTTCATGACAAAACCAAGCTTACCCAATATCTATCCACAAACCCGGTCCTAAAAAGGATAATAGGAGGACAACACCAATACAAGGAGGGAAACTTCACCCTGGAAAAAGCAAGATAGTAACCTTTCATCAAACCCAAAAGAAGTTAAGCATTCAAATTTAAAAAATAACGTCAAAAATGATAGGAAGTAACAATCACTATTCCTTAATATCTCTTAACATCAATGGACTTAATGCCCCAATAAAAAGACACAGACTAACTGAATGGATACGTAAACAGGACCGTACATTTTGCTGCTTACCGGAAACACACCTCAGGGTCAAAGACAAACACTACCTTAGAGTAAAAGGCTGGAAGACAATTTTACAAGCAAATGGTCTCAGGAAACAAGCTGGAGTAGCCATTTTAATATCAGATAAAATTGACTTTCAACCCAAAGACATCAAAAGAGACCCTGAGGGACACTTCTTGCTGGTCAAAGGAAAAATACAAAAAGAAGAACTGTCAATCCTGAACATCTATGCCCCAAATGCAAGGGCACCCTCTTTCGTAAAAGAAACTTTATTAAAACTAAAAGCACACATTGCACCTAACACAATAATTGTGGGTGACTTCAACACTGCACTTTCCTCAATGGACCGATCAGGAAAACAGAAACTAAACAGGGACACAATGAAACTAATTGAAGCTTTGGACCAATTAGATTTAACAGATATATATAGAACATTCTATCCTAAAACAAAAGAATATACCTTTTTCTCAGCACCTCATGGTACCTTCTCCAAAATCGACCATATAATTGGTCACAAGACAGACCTCAACAAATATAAGAAGATCGAACTAATCCCATGCCTCCTATCTGATCACTATGGAGTAAAAGTGGTCTTCAATAGCAACAGAAACAACAGAAAGCCCACATACACGTGGAAACTGAACAATACTCTACTCAATGATACCTTGGTCAAGGAAGAAATAAAGAAAGAAATTAAAGACTTTTTAGAACACAATGAAAATGAAAACACAACATACCCAAATCTATGGGACACAATGAAAGCAGTGCTAAGAGGAAAATTCATAGCCCTGAGTGCCTCCAAAAAGAAAATGGAGAGAGCATACATTACCAGCTTAATGACACACCTGAAAGCCCTGGAACAAAAAGAAGCTATTTCACCCAGGAGGAGTAGAAGGCAGGACATCATCAAACTCAGGGCCGAAATCAATCAAGTAGAAACAAAGAGAACCATACAAAAAATCAACAATACCAGGAGCTGGTTCTTTGAGAAAATCAACAAGATAGATAAACCCTTAGCCAGAATGACCAAAGGGCACAGAGAAAGTATCCAAATTAACAAACTAGAAATGAAAAGGGAGACATAACAACGGAAACTGAGGAAATCCAAAAAATCATCAGATCCTACTACAAGAGCCTATACTCAACACAACTGGAGAATCTGGAGGAAATGGACAATTTCCTTGACAGATACCAAATACCAAAATTAAATCAGGACCAACTAGACCATCTAAACAGTCCCATAATGCCTAAAGAAATAGAAGGAGTCATAGAAAGTCTTCCAACCAAAAAAAGCACAGGACCAGATGGTTTCAGTGCAGAATTCTACCAGACCTTCAAAGAAGAGTTAACACCAATACTCTTCAAACTATTCCACAAAATAGAAACAGAAGGAACACTACCCAATTCCTTCTACGAAGCCACAATTACGCTGATACCAAAGCCACACAAAGATCCAACAAAGAAAGAGAACTTCAGACCAATTTCCCTTATGAACATCGATGCAAAAATACTCAATAAAATTCTTGCCAACCGAATCCAAGAACACATCAAAACGATCATCCACCATGATCAAGTAGGCTTTATCCCGGGAATGCAGGGTTGGTTCAATATACGGAAATCCATCAATACAATCCACTACATAAACAAACTCAAAGAACAAAACCACATGGTCATTTCATTGGATGCTGAAAAAGCATTTGACAAAATTCAGCATCCCTTCATGCTTAAAGTCTTGGAGAGAACAGGAATTCAAGGCCCATACCTAAACATAGTAAAAGCAATATACAGCAAACCGGTAGCCAGCATCAAACTAAATGGAGAGAAACTTGAAGCAATCCCACTGAAATCAGGGACCAGACAAGGCTGCCCCCTTTCTCCTTATCTTTTCAATATTGTACTTGAGGTACTAGCTCGGGCAATTCGACAACATAAGGAGATCAAAGGGATACAAATTGGAAAGGAAGAAGTCAAACTATCATTATTTGCAGACGACATGATCATCTACCTAAGTGACCCAAAGAACTCCACTAGAGAGCTCCTACAGCTGATAAACAACTTCAGCAAAGTGGCAGGTTATAAAGTCAACTCAAGCAAATCAGTGGCCTTCCTATACTCAAAGGATAAGCAGGCTGAGAAAGAAATTAGGGAAATGACCCCCTTCACAATAGCCACAAACAGTATAAAGTATCTTGGGGTGACTCTTACCAAACATGTGAAAGATCTGTATGACAAGAACTTCAAGACTCTGAAGAAGGAAATGGAAGAAGACCTCAAAAAATGGGAAAACCTCCCATGCTCATGGATCGGTAGAATCAATATAGTTAAAATGGCCATTTTGCCTAAAGCACTATACAGATTCAATGCAATACCCATCAAAATCCCAACTCAATTCTTCACAGAGTTAGAAAGAGCAATTATCAAATTCATCTGGAACAACAAAAAACCGAGGATAGCTAAAACTATTCTCAGCAACAAAAGGAAATCTGGGGGAATCAGTATCCCTGACCTCAAGCAATACTACAGAGCAATAGTGTTAAAAACTGCATGGTATTGGTACAGTGACAGGCAGGAGGATCAATGGAACAGGATTGAAGATCCAGAAATGAACCCACACACCTATGGCCACTTGATCCTCGACAAAGAGGCTGAAAACATCCAATGGAAAAAAGATAGCCTTTTCAATAAATGGTGCTGGTTCAACTGGAGGTCAGCATGCAGAAGAATGCGAATTGATCCATCCTTGTCTCCTTGTACTAAGCTCAAATCCAAATGGATCAAGGACCTCCACATAAACCCAGACACTCTGAAGCTAATAGAAAAAAAAAACTGGGGAAGACCCTTGAGGACATCAGTACAGGGAGAAAGTTTCTGAACAGAACACCAATAGCGTATGCTCTAAGAGCAAGAATTGACAAATGGGACCTCATAAAATTACAAAGTTTCTGTAAGGCAAAGGACACCATCAAGAGGACAAATCGGCAACCAACAAATTGGGAAAAGATCTTCACCAATCCTACATCAGATAGAGGGCTAATATCCAATATATATAAAGAACTCAAGAAGTTAGACTCCAGAAAACCAAACAACCCTATTAAAAAATGGGGTACAGAGTTAAACAAAGAATTCTCACCCGAAGAACTTCGGATGGCGGAGAAGCATCTTAAAAAATGCTCAACTTCATTAGTCATTAGGGAAATGCAAATCAAAACAACCCTAAGATTTCATCTTACACCAGTCAGAATGGCTAAGATTAAAAATTCAGGAGACAGCAGGTGTTGGAGAGGGTGTGGAGAAAGAGGAACACTCCTCCACTGCTGGTGGGGTTGCAAATTGGTACAACCACTCTGGAAATCAGTCTGGCGGTTCCTCCGAAAACTGGGCACCTTACTTCCAGAAGATCCTGCTATACCACTCCTGGGCATATACCCAGAGGATTCCCCACCATGTAATAAGGATACATGCTCTACTATGTTCATAGCAGCCCTATTTATAATTGCCAGATGCTGGAAAGAACCCAGGTATCCCTCAACAGAAGAGTGGATGCAAAAACTGTGGTATATATACACAATGGAGTACTATTCGCCATTAGAAACAATGAATTCATGAAATTCTTAGGCAAATGGATGGAGCTAGAGAATATCATACTAAGTGAGGTAACCCAGACTCAAAAGGTGAATCATGGTATGCACTCACTAATAAGTGGATATTAACCTAGAAAACTGGAATACCCAAAACATAATCCACCCATCAAATGAGGTACAAGAAGAAAGGAGGAGTGGCCCCTGGTTCTGGAAAGACTCAGTGAAACAGTATTCAGCAAAACCAGAACGGGGAAGTGGGAAGGGGTGGGTGGGAGGACAGGGGAAGAGAAGGGGGCTTGCTGGACTTTCGGGGAGTGGGGGGGCTAGAAGAGGGGAAATCATTTGAAATGTAAATAAATTATATCGAATAATAAAAAAAAACATAAAAAAAAGAAAGTATGATAAAATGTTTCTATTTCCTTTAAAAAAAAAAAGTGGGGTACAGCGTTAAACAAAAAATTTTCACATGAAGAACTTCAGAGATCTGAGAAACACCTTAAGAAATGTTCAACATCATTAATCATTAGGTAAATGCAAATCAAAACAACCCTGAGATTTCACCTCACACCAGTCAAAATGGCTAAGGTCAGAAACTCAGGAGACAGCAGGTGTTGGCGAGGATGTGGAGAAAGAGGAACACTACTCCACTGCTGGTGAGATTGCAAGATGGTGCAACCACTTTGGAAATCAGTCTGGTGGTTCCTCAGAAAACTGGGCATGTCACTTCCTGAGAGCCCTGTTATACCACTCCTGGGCATATATCCAGAGGAAACTTCAGCATGCAATAAGGAGACATGCTCAACTATGTTCATAGCAGCCCTATTTGTAGTAGCCAGAAGCTGGAAAGAACCTAGGTGTCCTTCAATGGAGGAATAGATAAAAAAAAAAAATTGTGGTATATTTACACAATGGAGTACTATTCAGCCTTTAGAAACAATGAATTCATGAAATTCTTAGACAAATGGATGTAGCCGAAGAACATCATACTAAGTGAGGTAACGCAGTCTCAAAAGATCAATCATGGTATGCACTCAGCCTAGAAACGTTGAATACCCAGGACATAATCCACAAATTAAATGTCCAAAAAGAATGGAAGAGTGGGGTAGCCCTCAGACCTCTCGGCTTCCGGATCCAGATCAGCCTGGGCAGCAACACCACATCTCTGGGTCTTGCAGGAGGCAAGAGGAGCTTCCAGGCGGCCAGCAGGGAGAAGTCAGTGTGCTCCAGTGAACCCAGCAGGCTCCAGCAGGAGCCTTCAGGTGCCTGCTTTGGGATCTGAACAGCCTGGGCCACAGCACTTGGACTCCAGGATTGCGGGAGACCTGGTGTGCACCCAGAGGCAGTCTGGAAGCTCACAGCACAGCTTGCTCCTGTGGCAAGGAGCGTAGGCTTTAGTCCTGAGGCCTCTGGTGGTAGCCCTCAGACCTCTCCGCTTCCGGATTCAGATCAGCCTGGGCGGCAACACCACACCTCCAGGTAATGCAAGAGGCAAGAGGGGCTTCCAGGCAGCCAGTGGGGAGAAGTCAGTGTGCTCTGGTGAATCCAGCGGGCCCCAGCGGGAGCCTTCAGGTGTCTGCTTCAGGGTCTGAACACCCTAGGCAACAGCACCCTGTCTCCAAGCAGTGCAGGAGGTAAGCTGTGCACCAGAGGCCAACTGGGAAGGGGCAGCTTTCACTGGTGAGTCCAGCATTGACAAGGCCAACTGACACCACTGAGAACTAGATGGCAAAAGGCAAACGCAGGAATGTCACTAACAAAAATCAAGGCAATATGGCAACTACTGAACCCAATTCTCCTTTACCAGCATGTCCTGGATACCCCATCACACCAGTAAAACAAGATTTGGATTTAAAATCACTGGTCAGGATGCTGGTACAGGAACACATGAAGGACATACTTAAAGAAATTCAGGAGAAAATGGATCAAAAGTTAGAAGCCCTTGCAAAGGAAATACAAAAATCATTGAAAGAAATCCAGGAGAACAAAAGTCAATAATGAGGAAACGCAAAAAACACTTAAAGAAATACAGGAGAACTTTGGTCAACAGGCTGAGCTCATGAAAGAGGAAACACAAAAATCTCTTAAAGAATTACAGAAAAGCACAAACAAGCAAGTGAAGGAGCTAAGCAAAACCATCCAGGATCTAAAATCAGAAGTAGAAACAACTAAGAAAACTCAAAGGGAGACAACTTTGGAGATAGAAAGCCTTGGGAAGAAATCAGGGGACAGAGATGCAAATATCAACAACAGAATACAAGAGATAGAAGAAAGAATCTCAGATGCTGAGGATATCATAGAAACCATGGACTCAACAGTTAAAGAAAATGCAAAATGCAAAAAGCTTGTAACCAAAAATATCCAGGAAATACAGGACACAATGAGAAGACCAAACCTAAGGATTATAGGCATAGATGAGAGTGAAGATTTACAACTTAAAGGGCCAGGAAATATCTTCAATAAAATTAAGGAAGAAAACTTCCCTAACCTAAAGAGAGAGATGACCATGAATATACAAGAAGCCTACAGAACTCCAAACAGACTGGACCAGAACAGAAATACTTCCTGTCACATAATAATCAAAACACCAAATGTACTAAACAAAGAAAGAATATTAAAGGCAGTAAGAGAAAAAGGCCAAGTAACATATAAAGGAAGACCTATCAGAATCACAGCAGACTTTTCAACTGAGACTATGAAGGCAAGAAGATCCTGGGCAGATCTCATGCAGACTCTAAGAGAACACAAATGCCAACCAAAACTACTATCTCCAGCAAAACTCTCAATCACCATAGATGGAGAAACTAAGATATTCCATGAGAAAGCCAAGTTTACCCAATATCTATCCAAAAACCCAGCCCTACAAAGGATAATAGGAGGAAAACACCAATACAAGGAAGGAAACTTCATCCTGGAAAAAGCAAGATAGTAACCTTTCATCAAACCCAAAAGAAGTTAACCAATCAAATTTAAAAAATAACGTCAAAAATGACAGGAAGTAGCAATCACTATTCCTTAATATCTCTTAACATCAATGGACTCAATGCCCCAATAAAAAGACATAGACTAGCTGACTGGATACCTAAACAGGACCCTACATTTTGTTGCTTACAGGAAACACACCTAAGGGTCAAAGACAAACACTACCTTAGAGTAAAAGGCTGGAAGACAATTTTACAAGCAAATGGTCTCAGGAAACAAGCTGGAGTAGCCATTTTAATATCAGATAAAATTGACTTTCAACCCAAAGTAATCAAAAGAGACTCTGAGGGACACTTGTTGCTGGTCAAAGGAAAAATACAACAAGAAGAACTCTCAATCCTGAACATCTATGCTCCAAATGCAAGGGCACCCTCTTTCGTAAAAGAAACTTTATTAAAGCTCAAAGCACACATTGCACCTAACACAATAATTGTGGGTGACTTCAACACTGCACTTTCCTCGATGGACCGATCAGGAAAACAAAAACTAAACAGGGACACAATGAAACTAATTGAAGCTTTGGACCAATTGGAATAACAGATATATATAGAACATTCTATCCTAAAACAAAAGAATATACCTTTTTTCTCAGCACCTCATGGTACCTTCTCCAAAATCGACCATATAATTGGTCACAAGACAGACCTCAACAAATATAAGAAGATCGAATTAATCCCATGCCTCCTATCAGATCACTATGGAGTAAAAGTGGTCTTCAATAGCAACAAAAACAACAGAAAACCCACATACATGTGGAAACTAAATATTCTACTCAATGATACCTTGGTCAAGGAAGAAATAAAGAAAGAAATTAAAGAGTTTTTAGAACACAATGAAAATGAAGACACAACATACCCAAATCTATGGGACACAATGAAAGCAGTGCTAAGAGGAAAACTCATAGCCCTGAGTGCCTCCAAAAAGAAAATGGAGAGTGCATACCTTACCAGCTTAATGACACAACTGAAAGCCCTGGAACAAAAAGAAGCTATTTCACCCAGGAGGAGTAGAAGGCAGGAAATCATCAAACTCAGAACTGAAATCAATCAAGTAGAAACAAAGAGAACCATACAAAGAATCAACAACACCAGGAGCTGGTTCTTTGAGAAAATCAACAAGATAGATTAAACCCTTAGCCAGACTGACCAAAGGGCACAGAGAAAGTATCCAAATTAACAAACTTAGAAAGGAAAAGGGAGATATAACAACAGAAACTGAGGAAATCCAAAAAATTATCAGATCCTACTACAAGAGCCTGTACTCAACACAACTGGAGAATCTGGAGGAAATGGACAATTTCCTTGACAGATAACAAATACCAGAATAAAATCAGGACCAAATAGATCATCTTAAACAGTCCCATAATGCCTAAAGAAATAGAAGGAGTCATAGGAAGTCTTCCAACCATAAAAAGCACAGCACCAGATGGTCTCAGTGCAGAATTCTATCAGACCTTCAAAGAAGAGTTAACACCAATACTCTTCAAGCTATTCGACAAAATAGAAACAGAAGGAACCCTACCCAATTCCTTCTACGAAGCCACAATTACGCTGATACCAAAACCACACAAAGATCCAACAAAGAAGAACTTCAGACCAATTTCCCTTATGAACATCGATGCAAAAATACTCAATAAAATTCTTGACAACCGAATCCAAGAACACATCAAAACGATCAACCACCATGATCAAGTAGACTTTATGCCAGGAATGCAGGGTAGGTTCAATATACGGAAATCCATCAATGCAATCCACTACATAAAAAAACTCAAAGAATATACCACATCTACACAATGGAGTACTATTCAGCCATTAGAAACAATGAATTCATGAAATTCTTAGGCAAATGGATGGAGCTAGAGAACATCATACTAAGTGAGGTAACCCAGACTCAAAAGGTGAATCATGGTATGCACTCACTAATAAGTGGTTATTAACCTAGAAAACTGGAATACCCAAAACATAATCCACACATCAAATGAGATACAAGAAGAAAGCAGGAGTGGTCCCTGGTTCTGGAAAGACTCAGTGAAACAGTATTTGGCAAAACCAGAAAGGGGAACTGGGAAGGGGTGGGAGGGAGGACAGGGGAAGAGAAGGGGGCTTACGGGACTTTCGGGGAGTGGGGGGGGGGCTAGAAAAGGGGAAATCATTTGAAATGTAAATAAATTATATCGAATAAAAAAAATAACAATAAAAAAAAAACTCAAAGAAAAAAACAACATGGTCCTTTCATTGAATGCTGAAAAAGCATTTGACAAATTCAGCATCTTTTCATGCTTAAAGTCTTGGAAAGAACAGGAATTCAAGGCCCATACCCAAACATAGTAAAAGAAATATACAGCAAACCGGTAGCCAGCATCAAACTAAATGGAGAGAAACTTGAAGCAATCCGACTGAAATCAGGGACTAGACAAGGCTGCCCCCTCTCTCCTTATCTTTTCAATATTGTAATTGAGGTACTAACTCGGGCAATTCGACAACATAAGGAGGTCAAAGGGATACAAATTGGAAAGGAAGAAGTCAAACTATCATTATTTGCAAATGACAAGATAGTCTACCTAAGTGACCCAAAAAACTCCACTAGAGAGATCCTACAGCTGATAAACAACTTCAGCAAAATGGCAGGTTATAAAATCAACTCAAGCAAATCTGTGGCCTTCCTATACTCAAAGGATAAGCAGGCTGAGAAAGAAATTAGGGAAATGACCCCCTTCACAATAGCCACAAACTGTATAAAGTATCTTGGGGTGACTCTTACCAAATATGTGAAAGATCTTTACGACAAGAACTTCAAGACTCTGAAGAAGGAAATGGAAGAAGACCTCAAAAAATGGGAAAACCTCCCATGCTCATGGATTGGTAGAATCAATATAGTTAAAATGGCCATTTTGCCAAAAGCAATATACAGATTCAATGCAATACCCATCAAAATCCCAACTCAATTCTTCACAGAGTTAGAAAGAGCAATTATCAAATTCATCTGGAATAACAAAAAACCCAGGATAGCTAAAACTGTTCTCAGCAACAAAAGAAATTCTGGGGGAATCAGTATCCCTGATCTCAAGCAATACTACAGAGCAATAGTGTTGACAACTGCATGGTATTGGTACTGTGACAGGCAGGAGGATCAATGGAACAGGATTGAAGATCCAGAAGCGAACCCACACACCTATGGCCACTTGATCCTCGACAAAGAGGCTGAAAACATCCAATGGAAAAAAGATAGCCTTTTCATCAAATGGTGTTGGTTCAACTGGAGGTCAGCATGCAGAAGAATGTGAATTGATCCATCCTTGTCTCCTTGTACTAAGCTCAAATCCAAATGGATCAAGGACCTCCACATAAAGCCAGACACTCTGAAGCTAATAGAAAAGAAACTGGGGAAGACCCTTGAGGACATCGGTACAGGGAGAAAGTTTCTGAACAGAACACCAATAGCGTATGCTCTAAGAGCAAGAATTGACAAATGGGACCTCATAAGGTTACAGAGTTTCTGTAAGGCAAAGGACACCATCAAGAGGACAGATCGGCAACCAACAAATTGGGAAAAGATCTTCACCAATCCTACATCAGATAGAGGGCTAATATCCAATATATATAAAGAACTCAAGAAGTTAGACTCCAGAAAACCGAACAACCCTATTAAAAAATGGGGTACAGAGTTAAACAAAGAATTCTCACCTGAAGAACTTCGGATGGCGGAGAAGCATCTTAAAAAATGCTCCACTTCATTAGTCATTAGGGAAATGCAAATCAAAACAACCCTAACATTTCATCTTACACCAGTCAGAATGGCTAAGATTAAAAATTCAGGAGACAGCAGGTGTTGGAGAGGGTGCGGAGAAAGAGGAACACTCCTCCACTGCTGGTGGGGTTGCAAATTGGTACAACCACTCTGGAAATCAGTCTGGCGGTTCCTCCGAAAACTGGGCACCTCACTTCCAGAAGATCCTGCTATACCACTCCTGGGCATATACCCAGAGGATTCCCCACCATGTAATAAGGATACATGCTCTACTATGTTCATAGCAGCCCTATTTATAATTGCCAGATGCTGGAAAGAACCCAGGTATCCCTCAACAGAAGAGTGGATACAAAAAATGTGGTATATCTACACAATGGAGTACTATTCAGCCATTAGAAACAATGAATTCATGAAATTCTTAGGCAAATGGATGGAGCTAGAGAACATCATACTAAGTGAGGTAACGCAGACTCAAAAGGTGAATCATGGTATGCACTCACTAATAAGTGGATATTAACCTAGAAAACTGGAATACCCAAAACATAATCCAAACATCAAATGAGATACAAGAAGAAAGGAGGAGTGGCCCCTTGTTCTAGAAAGACTCAGTGAAGAAGTATAGGGCAAAACCAGAACGGGGAAGTGGGAAGGGGTGGGTGGGAGGACAGGGGGAGAAAAGGGGGCTTATGGGACTTTCGGGGAGTGGGGGGCTAGAAAAGGGGAAATCATTTGAAATGTAAATAAAAAATATATCGAATAAAAAAAATATGGGTGCATTTTTATTTTTTTACATACAGGGTGCCAGTTAGACCAGCACCATTTATTGAAGATGCTTTCTTTTACTATTGTATATTTTTGGCTTCTTTGTCAAAGATCAATTTTCCTTCCATGTGTGGTTATATTTCTGTACTATACAAAACTGCTGTACCATAGAAAATTCACTGTACCATACAAAACTGCTTTGTAGTATAGCTTGAGGTCGGAGACCATGAGGCCAGCATAAGTTCTTTTACTTTTAAGAATTTTTTTCATGATCAGTCCATTGAGGAGAGTGGAGTGTTGAAGTCCCCCACAATTATTGTGTTAGGTGCAATGTGTGCTTTGAGCTTTAGTAAAGTTTCTTTTATGAATGAGGGTGCCCTTACATTTGGTGCATAGATGTTCAGAATTGAAAGTTCTTCTTGGTGGATTTTTCCTTTGACCAGCAAGAAGTGTCCTTCTTCAGCAAAGAAGTGTCCTTCTTTGCATGTGGCCCGCAGCCACATGCAAACCGGGTTACCTGTTGAGAGAATTTTGGGGTCATAGGGAAGAGAAGCGAAAAGAACGTACGGCCAAGTCAATGTTCACTGATCAAAGCCGTAAACTTTAATGGCGCCGGACCTTTTAACAGTTAGGGCAAACCCTTCCCCCCAGACTCCAGGCTGAGTTCCGGTGGAAGTTGTCTAGCTTCTCTTGGAGGTCTTCGTCTTGACTGCTCCGGCAGCTGGGTGGGTCACCTGTTTAATTCAGGAATCCCTATACCTGGAGGAACAATGAACTTAACCTTTAGTACGAGCGCTCCACCCTAGGTGGAGCAGGATCCTGGCTAACTGGGAGAAGTTAACCTTGACCAAAGTCAAACTCTGACCAAGTGCAAGACTGCCCCAATATGGCTCTGTACATGTCCTCCCTTTTTTTATTAATTTGAACACGAGGAGGTAGAAAACAAGTGGATAAATATCCTTCATAAGAAAGCGGGCCTTAACCAGGAGGGGAAGCATTGACCGTAATTCCTCTTAAATATTGTATAACGTCTTTTTCAGAGGAGGGGTAATAGGCTCCCTTATTATTTTAAGGACAGCCTCTCGACGTTAACCCCTATGCAATTAGGTGTACTTCCTGGGGACTCAGAAGCAGAAATTCACCTCCCCATGCAGTGCTTTGCCTCGCACGTCTCGCTGGTACCCATGTTTGTTCATAAACAAACACACATAGATCTGAGTTCTATGTGGCTCCCTCTTTGGAGATCCACTTGTGTAAGTTTTGAAGCCAGGGGGGTCTGCAAGTGTCTTTAACAGACATGTAATCTCTCCATCCAGGTGAGCCTGGGTGGAGACAGCCAGTCTGCTTAACAGACAAGGTCAAGAGTTAAAGGTGGAATAGGATTAACTTGTCCCAGAAGTATCCAATTCAGTTGTAAATTAACAACTTTAAGGACCCAAAGCTTGGCCTCTGAGGTGGGAGAGGTAGCCTTGTGAATCAAGAAATAAGTGCCAGGGAAAAGTGGAGACTATATGTTAAATTAACACAGCTGGCTGAAGATTGTTAGCCATCTTCAAAATTGGAATTATTTCTAGACTAGTCTATGGTTAAGTCAGCTGAACACAATAAGGAGAAGAGTCATTTTAACTCTTCTTTAGATTAATTTTTCCTAAGCTAGCTTAACAGTCTCTATGTTCTGTCCCACAAAGTCTAAAAGCTTGAAGCTAGGCAATTTATCTAACCTGGGACATTTAACAATTGAGGTAAGTCAAGAACATATACCCAATATAGCTCTTATGTTACCATGGTCTGGGCATTCAGCAAGCACACAGTCAGCATATCTTCTGCAGCATTCTGTGGAAAAAACAGAGGACATGCCTTCTCCCCCAATATTAAATCAGGATCATGGCATATGTTAGTAAGTGAATTTCTTCATTTCACCTAGACATCAATATGTCTAATTACAAGATGTCATATACATTTAGCAAGGAGTTTCTTGGCATCTAAATTTTAAAATTTTCTTAAAAACATGCAAGCATAATTTAAATTATATGCACAGGGACACGATTTCCCCTCTCTTCTTTCTTCCAAGAAGATATTGTTTTATTAATTTAAGTTGGAACACAAAGTATAAACCATAACATAGGCAATAACTATGTAATTATATAAAATATAGTTGCTTTTTCTGTTAGAGCAGTTGCAACTAGACAGCCTAAAAATGAATCATTAGTCACATGTACATATTTTTTTTAATCTTTTAAATTAGAAATATGAATATCATTTATCTGTAATAACTAAGTCCTCTAGGATTAACACCATTACGTGGTAGAGGTAGAAATTGAGGACATCAAGAACAAATCTTTATAATTTGATGTGCACAAAATATAAAATTATTTCAAATACCTAAAGGACAGTCATTTAGAGAACATATCCTTTGTTCTTAGAAATTTGAATCACATTTGTATAAACTGTAGAAATTAAGAATTAGCAGTATTAAAAATGGACCAATTTTAAGCAATTATAAACCATGAGCTATGTATATCTACTATTATTAAAAGCTTGACCTTTAACATCTTAAAAATAGCTGCTATAGCACCCAATTCAGGTATCTGTGTTGAAGCAGGGAGAAACTTAAAGGAATAAACATGTGATCTGATAGTACAAATTATCTTTTGGATAACAGTTATTAATTTTGCCTAAAAATGCTTGCCATGTAATAGACCAACCATTAATAATAAATTTGATTGTTGCTTGAAGCAAGGAACAAACGTTTCCTACCTTGAAAACAGAGGTTTAAGACCTTTTGTGGCAAGCTTAAAATGAGGTAAATATAAGATAAAGCCAATTAATATATCTTAACAACTTTTGAAAGCCATTTACCTAAAAATTCTAAAAGTCTATAGGAGCAAGGGCCTGTAACAAACATTCTATGAACATTATACACTGAAAATTTTAAGATCTTAACTTCTAGTATTGAAACAGAGACAAAACACCTTTTTTTTTTTATCTGCCCTAGGATCCACCTTTAGTCCTTGGCAAGGACTAGATCTGAGCCTTTTAACTAAGACCAGACCCAAACCTGCTAGGACGTTTTCAGGATTAAACAAAAGAAACCTGTAATTTCATGGTCAAAGGAACCTACTTGATATCAAATACATTTCTACAGAGATATCCTTTTTAATCTTGGAGGGTTAAATTTTGCTCCTACCATTGTAGCCTATAAACTTGTGGAAAAGAGGCAATGGGCCTTTAAAACCCATAGCTGCATCACTCTCAAAATTATCATAATTACAAAATGTTAACAATTACGAGCCTGCAAACTGAAAACTGTAGCCAATGACACACTGATTTTTATTGTAACTCAATGTTTTCTTGCAATATTAGAGCACAATTGTAATTTTGGAAGCAAATCTCAATTTTAAACAATCTATTTTCTTTAAAATTAATGGCAAACACATATTTACAGCACAAGGTTTGTATGCCAGTTCTTATGTTCAAGTGTATAACAGTGTAACTTATTAAAGAGACAATATTTTAAATCTTAATCTTCATTAAGTCTAATCTCCAGGCCAAGATTCACATGAAACACCATGCCAATTTAGGAGCGTCCCAAAGGCCTGTATTTCCTGGATTGCGTCATGCCACGTGGTGTTCAAAATGGCGACTACCCTAAACTACCAGCCTTAATCGTCATGCCACGTGTTTGTTTAAAAATGGCGACTACCCTAAACTACCAGCTTTAACCTAACTTTTGTTAATAACATTATACCTTTTAAATCATGTGCAGTGACTTAAGCCAATACTCTATAGTCAAGACATGCAAAATATACCTTTAAATCCAATTATAAACAAGAACAAGGCATGAGTGGCGTTAGGCCACGTGTAGTTAGTTAAGATAGCTCTAACACTGAATCACCAGTTTTAAACTAACCTTTTCTTAATAACACTATACCTTTTACATAATAACCAATTAATTTATAACTCTTTAGTCAAGAAATGTAAAGCCTTATATCATTAAAACCAATTAGAAACAAGTATAAAGCGACTACATGAATTTCACAAGCCAAACCAAAGTCTTCCCAAATCTCGAGGTTTCTGGGCTTTAAGAGCGGCTTTTTCCCCAGCCACGCTTGCCTCTTGAGTGAGCTGCGCTGTCGCGGCGTGGCTTTGAATCAATCCCCACACAAACTGTGGCTAGCTCAAGAGGTTACCAGCAGATGTAATCTTTACCAATTTTTTCTTTTTAACATGAAACAGTCATTCACACAAAGACACAGAGAGGACATAAACATACACATAGACAATCGGTGCACCGGGACAAACACGGAAAGATACACAGAAAGTTAAGCGTGCTTGTTAAGCAATTGCATCCATTTTCCTCTTTAAACAGCTCTTAGAAGCTGTGGACATATGCCTATTTTTAAAAACCCCTTTCTTTTCGCCGAAATCAGCTCTTACGAGCTTTGGGCAAATGCCTACCAAATTCCTTCCCCATATTTCCCTATCTTATCAACCCAAGCAGTCCTGCGCTGGGTCCACGCAGTATGCTTGAAAAACTGTATCCATTCCTGCACTCACAACAATAGACACGAATTCACTAGCGCTAGCTTTGACCTCTATGTTGCTTACCGTGCAGATACCATTAATTTTCACCTTTTCCGCGAAGCTTCGCTGGATAGGGCTACCTCAAGAAATTCTCTCGTGCCAGGTCGCCCCACGTTGGGCGCCACTATGTAGCTGCCCACAGCCACATGCGAACCGGGTTACCTGTTGAGAGAATTTTGGGGTCATAGGGAAGAGAAGCGAAAAGAACGTACGGCCAAGTCAATGTTCACTGATCAAAGCCGTAAACTTTAATGGCGCCGGACCTTTTAACAGTTAGGGCAAACCCTTCCCCCCAGACTCCAGGCTGAGTTCCGGTGGAAGTTGTCTAGCTTCTCTTGGAGGTCTTCGTCTTGACTGCTCCGGCAGCTGGGTGGGTCACCTGTTTAATTCAGGAATCCCTATACCTGGAGGAACAATGAACTTAACCTTTACTACGTGCGCTCCACCCTAGGTGGAGCAGGATCCTGGCTAACTGGGAGAAGTTAACCTTGACCAAAGTCAAACTCTGACCAAGTGCAAGACTGCCCCAATATGGCTCTGTACACTTCTGTATCTTTTTTGATGACTTTAGGTTGAAAGTCAATTTTATCTGATATTATAATGGCTACTCCTGCTTGTTTCCTAAGACCATTGGCTTGTAAAATTGTCTTCCAGCCTCTTACTCTAAGGTAGTTTTTATCTTTGACACTGAGGTGTGTCTCCTGTATGCAGCAAATTGTAGGGTCCTGTTTCCTTATCCAGTCTGTTAGTCTATGTCTTTTTATTGGGGAGTTGAGTCCATTGACATTAAGAGACATTAAGTAATAGTGATTATTACTTCCTGTCATTTTCGATGTTATTATTATATTTGAGTGGTTATCTTCTTTTGGGTTTGATGAAAGAAGGTAACTGTCTTGCTTTCTCCAGGGTGTCGTTTCCCTCCTTGTATTAGAGTTCTCCTATTATTCTTTGTAGAGCTGGGTTTGTAGAAAGATATTGTGTAAATTTGGGTTTGTAGTGGAATATCTTGGTTTCTCCATCTCTTGTGATTGAGAGTATTGCTGGGTATAGTAGCCTTGGCTGACATTTGTGTTCTCTTAGAGTCTGCATGAGATCTGCCCAGGATCTTCTAGCTTTCATGGTCTCTGGTGAGAAGACTGGTGTGATTCTGATAGGTCTTCCTTTATATGCTACTTGGACTTTTTCTCTTACTGCCTTTAATATTCTTTCTTTGTTTAGTGCATTTGGGGTTTTAATTATTATGTGGCAAAAGGTATTTCTGCTCAGGTCCAGTCTGTTTGGAGTTCTGTAGGCTTCTTGTATATTCATGGGCATCTCTCTCTTTAAGTTGAGAAAGTTTTCTTCCATAATTTTGTTGAAGGTATTTGCTGGCCCTTTCAGTTGTAAATCTTCACTCTCATCTATGCCTATAATCCTTAGGTTTGGTCTTCTCATTGTGTCCTGGATTTCCTGGATATTTTGGGTTACAAGCTTTTTGCATTTTGCATTTTCTTTAACTGTTGAGTCCATAGTTAATATGGTATCTTCAGCATCTGAGATTCTTTCTGCCATCTCTTGAATTCTGTTGTTTATATTTGCATCTATGTCCCCTGATTTCTTCTCAAGGTTTTCTATCTCCAAAGTTGTCTCTCTTTGTGATTTCTTAGTAGTTTCTACTTGTGATTTTAGATCCTGGATGGTTTTGCTTAGCCCCTTCACTTGCTTGTTTGTGTTTTCCTGTAATTCTTTAAGAGATTTTTGTGTTTCCTCTTTCGTGACTTCTGCTGTTTGACTCACTTTCTCCTGCATTTCTTCAAGTTTTTTTTTTTGGTGTGTGTGTGTTTCTTTTTATTGGCTTCTATCTCTTGAGCCTTATTCTCCTGAATTTCTTTAATTGATTTTTGTGTTTCCATTATACGCGTTTCTAGCTTATTCATGTTCCCCTTGATTTCATTAAGAGATTCATTTATGTCCTTTTTGTGTTCTTCTAGCACTATCATGAACAGTGATTTTAAATCCAAATCTTGTTTTTCTGGTGTGTTTGCGTAATCAGGACTTGCTGATGTTGGAGAGTTTGGTTCAGATGCTGCCATACTAGTTAGTTCAGGCACAACTAACACCAGAGATAGCCTGATGGCAAAAGGCAAATGTGGAAACTTTGCTAACAGAAATCAAGGCAATATGGTACCATTAAAACCCAATTCTACCACAACAGTGAGTCCTGGATACCCCAACACACCAGGAAAGTAAGATTTGGATTTAAAATGACAGGTCATGATGCTGATGGAGGGCATCATGGAAGGCTTTAAGAAGGACATAAATAACTCCCTTAAAGAAATACAATAGAACACAAGTAAACAGCGAGAAGCCCTTGACAAACTGAGGCAAAACACAACAAAACAGGTGAAGGAATTAAACAAAGCCATCCAGGATTTAAATAAGGAGGTAGAAACCATAACAAAATCACAAAGCGAGATAACTCGGGATATAGCAAACCTAGGAAAGAAGTCAGGAGTCATGGATCCAAGCATCAACAACAGAATACAGGAGATGGAGGAAAGAATCTCAAATGCAGAAGATTCCATGGAAAGCATTGATACAAGTCAAAGAAAATGAAAAGTGCAGAAAGCGCATGATCACAAATATCCAGGAAATCCAGGACAAAATGAGAAGATCAAACCTAAGGATTATATATAGAGAAGAGAGTGAATATCTCCACCTGAAAGGGCCAGTAAATGTCTTCAACAAAATTATAGACAAAAACTTCCCTAGCCTAAAGAGATGCCCATGAACATTCAAGAAGTCTACAGAACTCCAAATAGATTTGAACAGAAAAAAAAAATCATTCTGTCATATAATAATTAAAACACCAACTGTACTAAACAAAAAAAGAATATTAAAAGCAGTAAGGGAAAAAGGTCAAATAACATATAAAGGTAGACCTATCAGAATTACACTGGATTTCTCACCAAGGACTATTAAACCCAGAAGAGCCTGGGCAGACGTTATGCAGACCCTAAAGGAACACAAATGCCAACTCAAACTGCTGTATCTTGATTACCATAAATGGAGAAAACAAAGTTTTTCATGACAAAAGCAAATTTACACAGTATCTTTCCACAAATCCAGCCCTTCAAAGGGCAATGAATGGAAAACACCAACAAAGGGAGGGAAACTACACACAAGAAAAAGCAAGAACATAATCTCCTTTCAACAAACCCAAAAGAAGATAACCATACAAACATAAAAATTTCATCAAAAACATCAGGAAGGTCAACCACTATTCCTTAATATTTTTAACATCAATGGACTCAATTCCCCCATAAAAATACATAGACTAAGAGACTGGATTCATATACAAGACCCAAAATTTGCTGCATACAGGAAATGCATCTCAGTGTCAAAGACAAACACTACAAAAGAGTAAAAGGCTGGAAAACAGTACTCCAAGCAAATGGCCCCAGGAAACAAGCCGGTGTAGCCATTCCAACATCAGATAAAGTAGACTTTCAACCAAAAGCCATCAAAAAAGATACAGAAGGCCACTTTACACTCATCAAAGGAAAAAAATCTACCAGGAAGAACTCTCAATTTTGAACATCTATGCCCCAAATACAAGGGCACATGCATTCATAAAGGAAACTTTACTAAAGCTTAAAGCATACTTTGTACCCTATGCAATAATTGCGGGGGACTTAAACACCCCACTCTCTTCAATAGACAGATCATGGAAACACAAACTAAACAGAGTCACAGTGAAACTAACTGCAGTTTTGGACCTAATGGTCTTAATAGATATTTAAAGAACATTTCATCCTAAATCAAAAGGATATATCTTCTTAGCATCTTATGGTACCTTTTCCAAAGCTGACCATATAATTGGTCACAAAACAGACCTCAACAGGTATAAGAAGATCGAACATATTCCATGCCTTCTATCAGATCATGATGGAATAAGGGTCATCTTCAATAGCAGCAAAAACAACAAGAATCCCACATACACATGGAAGCTGAACAATTCTGTACTCAATGATACCTTGGTCAAGGAAGAAAGAAAGAAATCAAAGACTTTTTAGAATTTAATGAAAATGAAGGCACAACATATCCAAATTTATGGGACACATTGAAAGCAGTGCTAAGAGGAAAACTCATAGCTCTGAGTGCCTACGAAAAGAAGCTGGAGAGAGCATACACTACCAGATTAGCAGAATACCTGAAAGCTTTCGAACAAAAGCTAATAGACCCAAGTGAAGTAGAAGGCTGGAAATCATGAAACTCAGAGCGGAAATCAACCAAGTAGAAACAAAAAGAACTATACAAAAAATCAACAAAAGTAGAAGCTAGTTCGTTGAGAAAATCAACAAGATAGAAAAACCTTTAGCCAGACTAACCAGAGGGTACAGCGATAGTACCTAAATTAATGAAATCAGAAATGAAAAGGGTGATATAACAACAGAAACTGAGGAAATCCAAAAAATCATCATATCGTACTACAAAAGCCTATACTCAAGAAAACTGGCAAATATGGAAGAAATGAATAATTTCCTAGACCAAATTGGTAACCAATTACCAATATTTAATCAGTATCAGATAGTCCATCTAAACAGACCCATAACCCCTAAAGAAATAGAAGTGGTCATTGACAGTCTCCCAACCAAAAAAAGCACAGGACCAGATGGCTTTAGTGCAGAATTCTATCAGACATTCAAAGGTGACCTAATGCCAATACTCTTCAAACTATTCCACATAATAGAAACAGAAGTAACACTATCCAACTTTTTCTATGAAGACACAATTTCGCTGATACCAAAACTACACAAAGATCCAACAAAAAAGGAGAATCTTAGACCAATTTCCCTTACAAATAATTGATGCAAAAATCCTCAATAAAATTCTTGCCAACCAAATCCAAGAACACATCAAAACAATCTTTCACCGTGATCAAGTAGGTTTCATCCCAGGGATGCAGGGAAGGTTCAATACATGGAAATCCATCAATGTAATCTACTACATAAACAAACTCAAAGAAAAAAAAAACATTTGGTCATTTCATTAGATGCTGAAAAAGCTTTTGACAAAAGTCAGCATCCTTTCATGTTAAAGGTCTTGGAAAAAACAGGAATTCAAGGCCCATACCTAAACAAAATAAAAGCAATATACAGCAAACCAGGAGCCAACATCAAACTAAATGGAGAGAAACTTAAAGCAATAGCACTAAAATCAGGGACCAGACAAGGCTGCCCTCTCTCTCCATAAAAGTTCTAGCCAGAGCAATTAGACAACACAAGTAGGTCAAAGGGATGCAAATTGAAAAGGAAGCCAACAAACTATCCCTATTTGCAGATGATGCGATAGTATACTTAAACGACCCAAAAAACTCCACCAGGGAACTTCTACAGCTGAAAAACAACTTCAGCAAAGTGGCTGGTTATAAAATTAACTCAAGCAAATCAGTAGCCTTCTTATACTCAAAGGACAAACAGGCTGAGAAAGAAATTAGGGAAATGACACCCTTAGCCACAAACAATATACAGTATCTTGGTGTGACTCTAACCAAACAAGTAAAAGATCTGTATGACAGGAACTTCAGGTCTCTGAAGAAGGAAATCGAAGAAGACCTCAGAAGATGGAAAAATCTTCCATGCTCTTGGACTGGCAGGATTAGTATAGTAAAAATATAGTAAGGGACTGTGAATTAAAGAATGCAAATTGATCTTGCCAAAAGAAATCTACAGATTCAATGCAATCCCCATCAAAATCCCAACTCAGTTCTTCATAGACTTAGAAAGAGCAATACTCAAATTCACCTGGAATAACAAAAAACCCAGGAGAGCTAAAACTATTCTCAACAGTAAAAGAACTACTGGGGGAATCATTATGCCAGACCTCAAGCACTACAACAGAGCAATTGTGTTAAAAACTGCATGGTATTGGTACAGTGACAGGCAAGTAGATAAATGGAATAGAATTGAAGACCTGGAAATGAACCCACAGAATTATGGTCACTTGATCTTTGATAAAGGAGCTACAACCATCCAGTGGAAAAAAGATAGCCTCTTCAACAAATGGTGCTGGTTCAACTGGAGGTCAGTATGCAAAAGAATACAAATTGATCCATTCTTATCTCCTTGTATTAAGCTCAACGCCAAGTGGATCAAGAACCTCCACATAAAACCAGACACACTGAAACTAGTAGAAAAGAAACTGGGGAAGACCCTTGAGGACATGGGCACAGGGAAAAATTTCCTCAACTGAAACCAATAGCTTATGCTCTAAGATCAAGAATTGACAAATGGGACCTCATAAAACTACAAGGTTTCTGTAAGGCAAAGGACATTGTCAAAAGGACAAAACGACAACCAACACATTGGGAAAAAATCTTTACTAACACTACATCTGATAGAGGAGTTATATCCAAGATATACAAAGAACTCAAGAAGGTAGACTCCAGAGAGCCAAATACCCCCCTTAAAAATGGGACACAGAGCTAAACAAAGAATTTTTATCTTAGGAATATCAGATGGCTGAGAAACACCTAAAGAAATCTTCAACATCCTTAGTCATCAGGGAAATGCAAATCAAAACAACCCTGAGATTTCACCTCATACCATTCAGAATGGCTAAGGTCAAAAACTCAGGAGACAGCAGGTGCTGGTGAGGATGTAAAGAAAGAGAAACTCTCCTCCACTGCTGGTGGGGTTGCAAGCTGGTACTACCACTCTGGAAGTCCGTCTGGCGGTTCCTCATAAAACTGGGAATGATACTTCCAGAGGACCCTGTAATACCACTCCTGGGAATATACCCAGAGGATTCCCCAACATGTAATAATGACACATGCTCCACTATGTTCATTGCAGCCCTGTTTATAATAGTCAGAAGCTGGAAAGAACCCAGATGTCCTTCAATGGAGGAATGGATACAGAAAATGTGGTATACATACACAATGGAGTACTACTCAGCCATTAGAAACAATGAATTCATGAAATTCTTAGACAAATGGATGGAACTGGAGAACATCATCCTAAGTGAGGTAACCCAGTCTCAAAAGAACACTCATGGTATGCACTCACTGAAAAACGGATATTAGCCTAGAAGCTTGGAATACCCAAGACACAATGCACATGTCAAATGATGCCCAAGAAGAAGGAAGGAAGGAGTGGCCTCTGGTCCTGGAAAAGCTCAGTGCAGCAGTGTTGGGGAATACCAGGACAGGGAAGTGAGAAGGGGTGGATTGGGAAATGGAGGGTGGGGGAGGAAAAGGGCTTATGGGACTTTCGGGGAGAGGGGATCCAGGAAAGGGAAAAATCACTCAAAATATAAATAAAGAATATATCGAATAAAAAAAATAGAATTTGTAATTCAATAGATGAAGCCTCAAAGTGTTGCACAATAAGATGGGATAGTACCATGAATTCTATAAATGTGGTGTTTTAGGTTTGTAGATGTAGATAAACTGAAGAGCAGAAGAATGCATATGTCCAAAATGCCAATAAATGTTGAAAGCTTGTTAATAAAAAAAATAGGATAATATTCTCTGTTGTAATATTAAGAAACTATCACTTACCAAATGACTTTGGAGAAGTACAACTTGTAAAATAAAAAGTTGGCTTTTTCAAAAAGCAGGCGAGATATGAGTCACATGTTGTTCACATGAATTTCTCCCAAACCTGATAAAAATCTTCAAGAAAATGTCTGGATATAAAATGACCTCAAAAAGTGGGCCTCCTCACTGAAAAAATAAATAGACTGAGAAAGAAATTAGAGAAACAATATCCTTCACAATAACCAAAACTGCCATAAAATACCTTGATGTGACTCTAAGCATGTGAGAAATCTGTATGTCAAGAATGTCTACTCACTGAAGGATGAAATCAAAGAACATCTCAGATGATGGAAAGAGCTTCCATGCTCAGGGATTGTGAGGATTAATGTAGTAAAAAATTGACCATTTTACGGAAAGAAGATTCAATGTAATCCCCAATAAAATTCCTACCTAGAGTTTGATAAAGCAATTTACAAATTCTTATGGTACAACAACAAAGCCCAGGAGAGTGAAAACTTTTCTCAATAATAAAAGATCTTCTGAGGGAATCACCACATCTGACCTCAATCTAGTTTTATTTCAGAGCACTAGAAAGAAAAATAAAAAATAAAAAACATGGTATTTATACAGAGATAGGCAGATAAATCTGCATAACAGATAAGAAGAACCAGAAATGAGCACACACACTAAAGGTCACTTGATCTTTCACAGAGGAGCTAAAATCAACCATTTGAAAAAGACAGAATATTCAACAAATGTTTCAACTGGCAGTCTGCAAGTAGAAGAATGCAAACCTGTGCATTCTTAGCAAGTAGTACAAAGATAAGGCTCAATGGAACAAGGATCCCTCCACAAAACCATATACACTGAAAATAAAAGAGGAAATACTGGAGAAGAGCCTGGAATACATGAACACAGGGCAAATTTTCCTGAGCAGAACACAAATGGCTTATGATCTAAGATCAAGAGTTGACAAATGGGACCTCATAAAATTTCAACATTTCTGTTCTAAGGCTAAGAACATTGTCAATAGGACAAACAGACAAGCAACAGATTGGGAAAAGATCTTTACCAATCCAGTATCTGATACAGGACTAATACCCAATATATACAAAGAACTCAAGAATGTAGACACCAGAGAACCAAATAAGCCTAGAAAAAATGGGGTGCAGTGTTAAAAAAAAGAATTCTCAAATGAGGAATACTAAATAACTGAGATGCACCTAAAGAGATGTTCAACGACCTTAGTCATCAGGGAAATGCACAGCAAATGCACCAGCTTGAGATTCCACCTCACACAACTCAAAATGATTAAGATCAAAAACCCAGGGGACAGCATATATTGGAGAGGATGTGGGGAAAGACTAATGCTCCTTGCTGGGGGGAGGGGGGGAGATTACCAGCTGGTAAAACCACTTTGGAAATCAGTTTAGTGGTTCCTCAGAAAACTGGACATAGTATTACAGGAGGACCCGGTTATATCACTCCTGGGAGTATACCCAAAAGATTTGCCAACATGTAATAATGCCACATGACTCACTATATTCATAGCAGCTTTATTTAAAACAGGCAGAAGCTGGAAAGAACATACTTGTCCCTAAATAGATGAATGGATACAGCAAATTTTGTATATTCTAGGCTCATATCCGTTTTTCAGTGAGTGCATACCATGAGTGTTCTTTTGAGACTGGGTTACCTCACTTAGTATGATATTCTCTAGCTCCATCCATTTGCCTAAGAATTTCATGAATTCATTGTTTCTAATGGCTGAATAGTAGTCCATTGTGTAGATATACCACATTTTTTGCATCCACTCTTCTGTTGAGGGATACCTGGGTTCTTTCCAGCATCTGGCAATTATAAATAGAGCTTCTATGAACATAGTAGAGCATGTATCCTTATTACATGCTGGAGGATCTTCTGGGTATATGCCCAGGAGTGGTATAGCAGGATCTTCTGGAAGTGAGGTGCCCAGTTTTCGGAGGAACCGCCAGACTGATTTCCAGAGTGGATGTACCAATTTGCAACCACACCAGCAGTGGAGGAGTGTTCCTCTTTCTCCACATCCTCGCCAACATCTGCTGTCTCCTGAATTTTTAATCTTAGCCATTCTGACTGGTGTAAGGTGAAATCTCATGGTTGTTTTGATTTGCATTTCCCTAATGACTAATGAAGTTGAGCATTTTTTAAGATGCTTCTCCGCCATCCGAAGTTCTTCAGCTGAGAATTCTTTGTTTAACTCTGTACTTCATTTTTTATTAGGGTTATTTGGTTTTCTTGAGTCTAACTTCTTGAGTTCTTTGTATATATTGGATATTAGCCCTCTCTTGATGTAGGGTTGGTGAAGATCTTTTCCCAATTTGTAGGTTGACGATTTGCCCTTTTGATGGTGTCCTTTGCTTTACAGAAACTTTGTAATTTTATGAAGTCCCATTTGTCAATTCTTGATCTAAGAGCATACGCTATTGGTGTCCTGTTCAGGAATTTTCTCCCTGTACTGAGGTCCTCAAGGGTCTTCCCCAGTTTCTTTTCTATTAGCTTCAGAGTGTCTGGCTTTATGGAGGTCTTTGATCCATTTGGATTTGAGCTCAGTACAAGAAGATAAGGATGGATCAATTTTCATTCTTCTGCATGCTGACCTCCAGTTGAACCAGCACCATTTGTTGAAAAGGCTATCTTTTTTCCATTGGATGTTTTCAGCCCCTTTGTCAAGGATCAAGTGGCCATAGGTGTGTGGGTTCATTTCTGGATCTTCAATCCTGTTCCATTAATCTGCCTGCCTGTCAGTGTACCAATACCATGCAGTTTTTTAACACTATTGCTCTGTAGTATTGCTTGAAGTCAAGGATACTGATACCCAGAATTTCTTTTATTATTGAGAATTGTTTTAGCTATCCTGGGTTTTTTTGTTATTCCAGATGAATTTGAGGATTGCTCTTTCTAACTCTGTGAAGAATTGAGTTGGGATTTTGATGGGTATTGTGTTTTTTGGGAATCTGTATATTGCTTTTGGCAAAATGGCCATTTTAACTATATTAATCCTGCCGATCCATGAGCATGGGAGGTTTTTCCCATTTTTTGAGGTCTTCTTCCATTTCCTTGTTCATAGTCTTGGAGTTCTTGTCATATAGATCTTTCACATGTTTGGTAAGAGTCACCCCAAGGTACTTTATACTGCTTGTGGCTATTGTGAAGGGGGTAATTTCCCTAATTTCTTTCTCAGCCTGCTTCTCCTTTGAATATAGGAAGGCTACTGATTTGCTTGAGTTGATTTCATAACCTGCCTCTTTGCTGAAGTTGTTTATCAGCTGTAGGAGTTCTCTAGTAGAGTTTTTTGGGTCACATAGGTAGACTATCATTTCATCTGCAAATAATGATAGTTTGACTTCTTTTTTTTTTTTTCAATTTGTATCCCTTTGACCTCCTTATATTGTCTAATTCCCTGAGATAGAACCTCAAGTACAATATTGAAAAGATAAGGAGAAAGGGGGCAGCACTGTCTAGTCCCTGATTTTAGTGGGATTGCTTCAAGTTTCTCTCCATTTAGTTTGATGCTGACTACCGGTTTCTGTATATTGCTTTTACTATGTTTAGGTATGGGCCTTGAATTCCTGTTCTTAGACTTTAAGCATGAAAGGATGCTGAATTTTGTCAAATGCTTTTTTGGGGTTCTGGGACTGTTTAGATGATCTATTTGGTCCTGATTTAATTTGGTATTTGGTATCTGTCAAGGAATTTGTCCATTTCCTCCACATTCTGCAGTTGTGTTGAGTACAGTTTTTGTAGTAGGATCTGATGATTTTTTGGATTTCCTCAGTTTCTGTTGTTATATCCCCCTTTTCATTTCTAAGTTTGTTAATCTGGATACTTTCTCTGTGCCCTTTGGTCAGTCTGGCTAAGTGTCTATCTATCTTGTTGATTTTCTCAAAGAACCAGCTCCTAGATTTGTTGATTCTTTCTATGGTTCCACTTGATTGACTTCAGCCCTGTGTTTGATGATTTCCTGACTTCTACTCCTCCTGGGGGAATTGGCTTCTTTTTGTTCCAGGGCTTTCAGTTGTGTCATTAAGCTGCTAGTGTATGCTCTCTCCATTTTCTTTTGAAGGCACTCAGGGTTATGAGGTTTCCTCTTACCACTGCTTTCATTGTGTCCCAAAGATTTGGTTATGTTGTGCCTTCATTGTAACCTTTCATCAAACCCAAAAGAAGTTAACCAATCAAATTTTAAAAATAACGTCAAAAATGACAGGAAGTAACAATCACTATTCCTTAATATCTCTTAACATCAATGGACTCAATGCCCCAATAAAAAGACATAGACTAACTGACTGGATACGTAAACAGGACCCTACATTTTGCTGCTTACAGGAAACACACCTAAGGGTCAAAGACAAACACTACCTTAGAGTAAAAGGCTGGAAGACAATTTTACAAGCAAATAGTCTCAGGAAACAAGCTGGAGTAGCCATTTTAATATCAGATAAAATTGACTTTCAACCCAAAGTCTTCATTTCCATTAAATTCTAAAAAGTCTCTGATTTCTTTCTTTATTTCCTCTTTGGCCAAGGAGTCATTGAGTAGAGTATTGTTCAGCCTCCATGTGTATGTGGGCTTTCTGTTGTTTTTGCTGCTATTGAAAACCACTCTTACACCATAGTGATCTGATAGGAGGCATGGGATTAGTTTGATCTTCTTATATTAGTTGAGGTCTGTCTTGTGACCAATTATATGGTCGATTTTGGAGAAGGTACCATGAGGTGCTGAGAAAAAGGTATATTCTTTTGTTTTAGGGTGAAATATTCTATAAATATCAGTCAAATCTAATTGGTCCAAAGCTTCAATTAGTTTTACTGTGTCCCTGTTTCGTTTTTGTTTTCCTGATCGGTCCATTGAGGAGAGTGGAATGTTGAAGTCACCCACAATTATTGTGTTAGGTGCAATGTGTGCTTTGAGCTTTAGTAAAGTTTCTTTTACGAATGAGGGTGCCCTTGCATTTGGCGCATAGATGTTCAGAATTGAAAGTTCTTCTTGGTGGATTTTCCTTTGACCAGCAAGAAGTGTCCCTCAGTGTCTCTTTTGATGACTTTAGGTTGAAAGTCAATTTTATCTGATATTAGAATGGCTACTCTGGCTCGTTTCCCCGAGACCATTGGCTTGTAAAATTGTCTTCCAGTCTTTTACTCTAAGGTAGTGTTTGTCTTTGACATTTAGGTGTGTCTCCTGTATGCAGCAAATTGTAGGGTCCTATTTCCTTATCCAGTCTGTTAGTCTGTCTTTTTATTGGGGAATTGAGTCCATTGATGTTAAGAGATATTAAGGAATAGTGATTATTACTTCCTGTCATTTTTGATGTTCTTTTTATATTTGAGTGGTTATCTTCTTTTGGGTTTGATGAAGGAAGGTAACTGTCTTGCTTTTTCCAGGATGTAATTTCCCTCCTTGTATTGGAGTTTCCCTCCTATTATTCTTTTCAGAGCTGGGTTTGTGGAAAGATATTGTGTAAATTTGGTTTTGTCATGGAATATCTTGGTTTCTCCATCTATGGTGAATGAGAGTTTTGCTGGGTATAGTAGTCTTGGCTGACATTTGTATTCTCTCAGAGTGTGCATGAGCTCTGTCCAGGATCTTCTAGCTTTCATGATCTCTGGTGAGAAGTCTGGTGTGATTCTGATAGGTCTTCCTTTATATGTTACTTAGCCTTTTTCTCTTACTGCCTTTAATATTCTTTCTTTGTTTAGTGGATTTGGGGTTTTAATTATTATGTGGCGAGAGGTATTTCTGCTCAGGTCCAGTCTGTTTGGAGTTCTGTCGGCTTCTTGTATAGTCATAGGCATTTCTCTCTTTAAGTTGGGAAAGTTTTCTTCCATAATTTTGTTGAAGATATTTACTGGCCCTTTCAGTTGTAAATATTCACTCTCATCTATACCTATAATCCTTAGGTTTGGTCTTCTCATTGTGTCCTGTATTTCCTGGATGTTCTGGGATACAAGCTTTTTGCATTTTGCATTTTCTTTGACAGTTGAGTCAATGGTTTCTATGGTATCTTCAGCATCTGAGATTCTTTCTTCCATCTCTTGTATTCTGTAGTTTATGTTTGCATCTATGTCCCCTGATTTCTTCTCAAGGTTTTCTATCTTCAAAGTTGTCTCCCTTTGTGATTTCTTAGTTGTTTCTACTTCTGTTTTTAGATCCAGGATGGTTTTGCTCAGTTCCATTATTTGTTTGTTTGTGTTTTCCTGTAATTCTTTAAGAGATTTTTGTGTTTCCTTTCATGACTTCTGCTTCTTGACTCAAGTTCTCCTGCATTTCTTTAAGGTTTTTTTGCATTTCTTCTTTACTGGTTTCTATCTCTTGAGCCTTATTCTCCTGCATTTCTTTTTTTTTTTAATTTTTTTATTCGATATAATTTATTTACATTTCAAATGATTTCCCCTTTTCTAGCCCCCGCCCCCACTCCTCAAAAGTCCCGTAAGCCCACTTCTCTTCCCCTGTCCTCCCTCCCACCCCTTCCCAGTCCCCCGTTCTGGTTTTGCCGAATACTATTTCACTGAGTCTTTCCAGAACCAGGGCCCACTCCTCCTTTCTTCTTGTATCTCATTTGATGTGTGGATTATGTTTTGGGTATTCCAGTTTTCTAGGTTAATAACCACTTATTAGTGAGTGCATACCATGATTCACCTTTTGAGTCTGGGTTACCTCACTTAGTATGATGTTCTCTAGCTCCATCCATTTGCCTAAGAATTTCATGGATTCATTGTTTCTAATGGCTGAATAGTACTCCATTGTGTAGATATACCACATTTTTTGCATCCACTCTTCTGTTGAGGGATACCTGGGTTCTTTCCAGCATCTGGCAATTATAAATAGGGCTGCTATGAACATAGTAGAGCATGTATCCTTATTACATGGTGGGGAATCCTCTGGGTATATGCCCAGGAGTGGTATAGCAGGATCTTCTGGAAGTGAGGTGCCCAGTTTTCTCAGGAACGGCCAGACTGATTTCCAGAGTGGTTGTACCAATTTGCAACCCCACCAGCAGTGGAGAAGTGTTCCCCTTTCTCCACACCCTCTCCAACACCTGCTGTCTCCTGAATTTTTAATCTTAGCCATTCTGACTGGTGTAAGATGAAATCTTAGGGTTGTTTTGATTTGCATTTCCCTAATGACTAATGAAGTTGAGCATTTTTTAAGATGCTTCTCCGCCATCCGAAGTTCTTCAGGTGAGAATTCTTTGTTTAACTCTGTACCCCATTTTTTAATAGGGTTGTTCGGCTTTCTGGAGTCTAATTTCTTGAGTTCTTTGTATATATTGGATATTAGCCCTCTATCTGATGTAGGATTGGTGAAGATCTTTTCCCAATTTGTTGGTTGCCGATCTGTCCTCTTGATGGTGTCCTTTGCCTTACAGAAACTCTGTAACCTTATGAGGTCCCATTTGTCAATTCTTGCTCTTAGAGCATACGCTATTGGTGTTCTGTTCAGAAACTTTCTCCCTGTACCGATGTCCTCAAGGGTCTTCCCCAGTTTCTTTTCTATTAGCTTCAGAGTGTCTGGCTTTATGTGGAGTCCTTGATCCATTTGGATTTGAGCTAGTACAAGGAGACAAGGATAAATCAATTCGCATTCTTCTGCATGCTGACCTCCAGTTGAACCAGCACCATTTGTTGAAAAGGCTATCTTTTTTCCATTGGATGTTTTCAGCCTCTTTGTCGAGGATCAGGTGGCCATAGGTGTGTGGATTCATTTCTGGATCTTCAATCCTGTTCCATTGATCCTCCTGCCTGTCACTGTACCAATACCATGCAGTTTTTAACACTATTGCTCTGTAGTATTGCTTGAGGTCAGGGATACTGATTCCCCCAGATTTTCTTTTGTTGCTGAGAATAGTTTTAGCTATCCTGGGTTTTTTGTTGTTCCAGATGAATTTGATAATCGCTCTTTCTAACTCTGTGAAGAATTGAGTTGGGATTTTGATGGGTATTGCATTGAATCTGTATAGTGCTTTAGGCAAAATGGCCATTTTAACTATATTGATTCTACCGATCCATGAGCATGGGAGGTTTTCCCATTTTTTGGGGTCTTCTCCCATTTCCTTCTTCAGAGTCTTGAAGTTCTTGTCATACAGATCTTTCACATGTTTGGTAAGAGTCACCCCAAGATACTTTATACTGTTTGTGGCTATTGTGAAGGGGGTTATTTCCCTAATTTCTTTCTCAGCCTGCTTATCCTTTGAGTATAGGAAGGCCACTGATTTGCTTGAGTTGATTTTATAACCTGCCACTTTGCTGAAGTTGTTTATCAGCTGTAGGAGCTCTCTAGTGGAGTTCTTTGGGTCACTTAGGTAGACTATCATGTCGTCTGCAAATAATGATAGTTTGACTTCTTCCTTTCCAATTTGTATCCCTTTGATCTCCTTATGTTGTCGAATTGCCCGAGCTAGTACCTCAAGTACAATATTGAAAAGATAAGGAGAGAGGGGGCAGCCTTGTCTGCTCCCAGATTTCAGTGGGATTGCTTCAAGTTTCTCTCCATTTAGTTTGATTCTGGCTACCGGTTTGCTGTATATTGCTTTTACTATGTTTAGGTATGGGCCTTGAATTCCTGTTCTCTCCAAGACTTTAAGCATGAAAGGATGCTGAATTTTGTCAAATGCTTTTTCAGCATCCAATGAAATGACCATGTGGTTTTGTTCTTTGAGTTTGTTTATGTAGTGGATTGTATTGATGGATTTCCGTATATTGAACCAACCCTGCATTCCCGGGATAAAGCCTACTTGATCATGGTGGATGATCGTTTTGATGTGTTCTTGGATTCGGTTGGCAAGAATTTTATTGAGTATTTTTGCATCGATGTTCATAAGGGAAATTGGTCTGAAGTTCTCTTTCTTTGTTGGATCTTTGTGTGGCTTTGGTATCAGCGTAATTGTGGCTTCGTAGAAGGAATTGGGTAGTGTTCCTTCTGTTTCTATTTTGTGGAATAGTTTGAAGAGTATTGGTGTTAACTCTTCTTTGAAGGTCTGGAAGAATTCTGCACTGAAACCATCTGGTCCTGTGCTTTTTTTGGTTGGAAGACTTTCTATGACTCCTTCTATTTCTTTAGGCATTATGGGACTGTTTAGATGGTCTAGTTGGTCCTGATTTAATTTTGGTATTTGGTATCTGTCAAGGAAATTGTCCATTTCCTCCAGATTCTCCAGTTGTGTTGAGTACAGGCTCTTGTAGTAGGATCTGATGATTTTTTGGATTTCCTCAGTTTCCGTTGTTATATCTCCCTTTTCATTTCTAAGTTTATTAATTTGGATACTTTCTCTGTGCCCTTTGGTCAGTCTGGCTAAGGGTTTATCTATCTTGTTGATTTTCTCAAAGAACCAGCTCCTGGTTTTGTTGATTTTTTGTATGGTTTTCTTTGTTTCTACTTGATTGATTTCGGCCCTGAGTTTGATGATTTCCTGCCTTCTACTCCTCCTGGGTGAAATAGCTTCTTTTTGTTCTAGGGCTTTCAGGTGTGTCATTAAGCTGCTAATGTATGCTCTCTCCATTTTCTTTTTGGAGGCACTCAGGGCTATGAGTTTTCCTCTTAGCACTGCTTTCATTGTGTCCCATAGATTTGGGTATATTGTGTTTTCATTTTCATTGTGTTCTAAAAAGTCTTTAATTTCTTTGTTTATTTCTTCCTTGACCAAGGTATCATTGAGTAGAGTATTGTTCAATTCCCACGTGTATGTGGGTTTTCTATTGTTTCTGTTGCTATTGAAGACCACTTTTACTCCATAGTGATCAGATAGGAGGCATGGGATTAGTTCGATCTTCTTATATTTGTTGAGGTCTGTCTTGTGACCAATTATATGGTCGATTTTGGAGAAGGTACCATGAGGTGCTGAATAAAAGGTATATTCTTTTGTTTTAGGATAGAATGTTCTATATATATCAGTTAAATCTAATTGGTCCAAAGCTTCAATTAGTTTCATTGTGTCCTTGTTTAGTTTCTGTTTTCCTGATCCGTCCATTGAGGAAACTGCAGTGTTGAAGTCACCCACAATTATTGTGTTAGGTGCAATGTGTGCTTTGAGTTTTAATAAAGTTTCTTTTATGAAAGAGGGTGCCCTTGCATTTGGAGCATAGATGTTCAGGATTGAGAGTTCTTCTTGTTGTATTTTTCCTTTGATCAGCAAGAAGTGTCCCTCAGAGTCTCTTTTGATGACTTTGGGTTGGAAGTCAATTTTATCTGATATTAAAATGGCTACTCCAGCTTGTTTCCTGAGACCATTTGCTTGTAAAATTGTCTTCCAACCTTTTACTCTAAGGTAGTGTTTGTCTTTGACCCTGAGGTGTGTTTCCTGTAAGCAGCAAAATATAGGGTCCTGTTTACGTATCCAGTCAGTTAGTCTGTGTCTTTTTATTGGGGCATTAAGTCCATTGATGTTAAGAGATATTAGGGAATAGTGATTGTTACTTCCTATCATTTTTGACGTTATTTTTTAAATTTGATTGCTTAACTTCTTTTGGGTTTGATGAAAGGTTGCTATCTTGCATTTTCCAGGGTGAAGTTTCCCTCCTTGTATTGGTGTTGTCCTCCTATTATCCTTTTTAGGGCTGGGTTTGTGCATAGATATTGGGTAAACTTGGTTTTGTCGTGAAATATCTTAGTTTCTCCATCTATGGTGATTGAGAGTTTTGCTGGATATAGTAGTTTGGGTTGGCATTTATGTTCTCTTAGAGTCTGCATGAGATCTGCCCAGGACTTTCTAGCCTTCATAGTCTCAGGTGAAAAGTCTGCTGTGATTCTGATAGGTCTTCCTTTATATGTTACTTGGCCTTTTTCTCTTACTGCCTTTAATATTCTTTCTTTGTTTAGAACATTTGGTGTTTTGATTATTATGTGACGGGAAGTATGTCTGTTCTGGTCCAGTCTGTTTGGAGTTCTGTAGGCGTCTTGTATATTCATGGGCATCTCTCTCTTTAGGTTTGGGAAGTTTTCTTCCATAATTTTATTGAAGGTATTTGCTGGCCCTTTAAGTTGTAAATCTTCACTCTCATCTATGCCTATAATCCTTAGGTTTGGTCTTCTCATTTTGTCCTGGATTTTCTGGATATTTTGGGTTACAAGCTTTTTGCATTTTGCATTTTCTTTAACTGTTGAGTCCATGGTTTCTATGGAATCTTCAGCATCTGAGATTCTTTCTTCTATTTCTTGTATTCTGTTGTTGATATTTGGATCTATGTCCACTGATTTCTTCCCAAGGCTTTCTATCTCCAAAGTTGTCTCCTTTTGAGTTTTCTTAGTTGTTTCTACTTCTGATTTTAGATCCTGGATGGTTTTGCTTAGCTCCTTCACTTGCTTGTTTGTGCTTTGCTGTAATTCTTTAAGAGATTTTTGTGTTTTCTCTTTCATGACCTCAGCCTGTTGACCAAAGTTCTCCTGTATTTCTTTAAGAGATTTTTGTGTTTCGTCTTTCATGACCTCAGCCTGTTGACCAAAGTTCTCCTGTATTTCTTTAAGTGTTTTTTGCATTTCCTCCTTGTTGGCTTTTGTATTCTCCTGGATTTCTTTCAATGATTTTTGTGTTTCCCTTGCAAGGGCTTCTAACTTTTGATCCATTTTCTCCTGAATTTCTTTAAGTATGTCCTTCATGTGTTCCTGTACCAGCATCATGACCAGTGATTTTAAATCCAAATCTTGTTTTACTGGTGTGATGGGGTATCCAGGACATGCTGGTAGAGGAAAATTGGGTTCAGATGTTGCCATATTGCCTTGATTTCTGTTAGTGACGTTCCTGCGTTTGCCTTTTGCCATCTAGCTCTCACTGGTGTTACTTGGTCTTGTCAGCGCTGGACTCACCAGTGCAAGCTGCCCCTTCCCTGTTGGCCTCTGGTGCACAGCTTACACCCTGCACTGCCTGTAGACAGGGTGCTGCTGTCCAGGCTGTTCAGATCCCGAAGCAGGCACCCAAAGGCTCCCGCTGGGGCCCACTGGATTCACTGGAGCACACTGACTTCTCCCAGCTGGCCGCCCGGAAGTCCCAGTTAGCCTCTTGAGGGACCTGGAGATGTGGTGCAGCCGCCCAGGCTGATCTCAGTCTGTCCGATCTCTGGAGTCCAGAATCAAGATGGAGGTGAGTCTCTCCTGACTGGCGGGAAGCCGAGTTCTGAAGTGGCTTCCGTGCAGCGAAAGGCTCCGCAGAACCGCAGCTGCTTGCCGCCCGGCTGGTCAGCGAAGGTCAGTGGTCGTGGGCGCAGGGCCTTACTGGACCCTGTGTCGCCTTGGTTCCACCGCTGATGGCCCTTCAGCTGGACCAGCCGCTGCTGCCGCCGCTGCCGCCGCCCCCTGCATTTCTTTAGTTGATTTTTGTGTTTCCCTTATACGCGTTTCTAGCTTATTCATGTTCCCCTGTATTTCTTTAAGAGATTCGTTTATGTCCTTTTTGTGTTCTTCTAGCAGCATCATGACCAGTGATTTTAAATCCATATCTTGTTTCTCTGGTGTGTTGGCATAACCAGAACTTGCTGATGTTGGACTTTGGTTCAGATGCTTCCATATTTCCTAGATTTCTGTTAGTAGAGTTCCTGCATTTGCCCTTTGCCATCTTGTTCTCTGGAGTTAGTTGGTCTTGTCTCTGGCTGGTGTTTGGGCCTCCTGAGGGCTCTGGGGCTATTTCTGCAACACTGGATGGCTGAGTTTTCTGCAGATTGCTGATGTGCTGTCCTCCTCTTGGGTGCCCCTGCAGCCCTAGTGTGCTTTGCCCCAGATTGTGTCTGTGAGCCAGATGGTGCCCGTTTGCTCCTTCAGGGAGTGCTGAAGGGTGTATGCTGTGGGGACCTTTTCTGCATGTTGATCACTCTGCTGGGCAGCTGATCTCCCAACCAGGTTGGTGCACACAAGGCTAGCCTAGCTGCTCAGGCCCTGAGTCGAGTCAAAAGCCTGTGAGGCCAAGGTCCGAGCAAAGGTCCCCTTGGGCTAAGACTGTTAATTGGGTCTCTCAGGTGGTCAGGATGGCAGGCTTGCTCGCGTGTGCTCCCTGAAAGTGCCAGGAGAGTCTGCTGGACTAACAACCTCCTGGCTGGGTTGACACACAGATGGCCCACCGAGCATCCCAGTTCATGGGATCAGTCCAGGGCTTGTTGGGGCCTTGACACCCCCCTCCCCCGCTATGTTAGCCTCAGGCTATGCCTGTTAGCTGGCTTTGCCTGCTAGAACTCTCTGGCGCCCTGTAGGCAAAATGGCAGCGCGCGCCGGGCAGGGCAAAAAACCTCCTGGCTGGGTTGGCACCTCGATGGTACCCCAAACATCCCAGGGCCTGGGTGCAGGCCAACGCCCATCGGGTTTAGACCCCCACGATGTTGGCTTCGGGTTATGTTTGTGTACCTCAGTCTGTCTGATCTCTCTGGAGTCTGAGAACCAAGATGGAGGTGAGTCTCTCGTGACTGGTGGGAGGTAGAGTTCTGAAGTGGCTTCTGTGCGGTGAAAGGCACTGTAAATCAGCTGCAGCTTGCAGCCCGGCTGGCCAGCGAAGGTCAGTGATCATGGGCGCAGGGCCTGCCTGGACCCTGTCACCTTGATTCCACGGCTGATGGCCCTTCAGCTGGACCACCCATACACCTATTGTCACTTCATTTTTGACAAACGAGCTAAAACTATCCAATGAAAAAAAGACAGCATTTTCAAAAAATGGTGCTGGTTCAACTGGAGATCAGCACGCAGAATATTGCAAATTGATCCATTCTTATGTACCTGTACAAAGCCCAAGTCCAAGTGGATAAAGGGCCTCTCCATAAAACCAGATTCACTGAATCTAACGGTGGGGAAGAACCTGGAGCACATGTGCACAGGGGAAGTTTTCTTGAATAGAACACCAATAGCTTATGCTAAGACCAAGAATTGAGAAATGGGACCTCATAAAATTTTAAATCTTCTGCAAGGCAAAGGACACTGTCAATAGGAAACAATGGCAACCAACAGATTGGGAAAAGATCTTTACCAATCCTATATCTGATAGAGGGGTAATATCCAATATACACAAAGAACTCAAGAAGTTAGAGTCCACAGTACCAAATGACCCTATTAAAAATGGGGTAGAGAGCTAAACAAAAATTCTCAGTGGAGAATAACTCATGTCTGAAAAACACCTAAAGAAATGTACAGCATACTTCTTCATTCAGGAAATACAATTCAAAACAACCTGAGATTACAACTCATACCAGTCAGAATGGCCAAGATTAAAAACTCATCCTGAGTGAGATGACCTAATCACAAAAGTACACATATGTTACGCATTCACTGATAAGAGAATATTAACCCAGAAGCTCAGAATACCCAAGACACAATTCACATATCAAATGATGCCCAAGAAGAAGGGTGGAGAGGCCCCTGGTCCTGGAGAGGCTCAGTGCAGCAGTGTAGGGGAATACTAGGACAGGGAAGCAGTATGGGTGGATTGGGGAATAGAGGGAAGGAAGAGGGCTTTGGGACTTTTGTGGATGGGGGAATCCAGGAAAGGGGAAATAATGTGAAATGTAAATAAAGAATATATCATGAATAGGCACTCGGAGAAGCTCCCTGGCACCATCTTCACTCCTAGACAGACACGACAGGCAGCACCAGGTACACAGAGAAATCCAGAGTTTAACATCACTTCGGACACAGACTGCCAGGCTTCTGCCTGCACCCAAAACATGGGCAGCTCTGCAGTTCGTCTGTGGGGCAGGCCTGTCAGAGTCATTTGCACTGCAGTGTAATCGGCACTTGGAAGGGCTCCCTGCCACCATATTCACTCCCAGACAGACAGGACAGGAAACACCAGGTACACAGAGACAACCTGGAGTATAACATTCCTTGGGGCAAGGCACACCAGAGCTCCAATGGTACCCAAGAGTAGGGCAGCCTATCATCAATCTGTGCCAGGGGAAACCCAGACATCCAGAGGAGCTGAAATAGCTTTGCAGGCTTACAGAATGTTCAAGAACCAGACAGTGACAACAGGACCAACTAACGCCAGATATAACCAGAGGGCAAAAGGCAAACACAGGCAGAAATCAAGGTAATATGGCAGCATCTGAACCCAATTCTCCAACAACAGCAATTTGTAGATACCCCAACACACAAGAAAAACAAGATTTGAAAATATGAAACACATTAAGAAAATATCATCCCTTGGGAAAAATGAAAATTAGTAAGGCTTGTAGGACAAAACTTCTATGTAGATATATGTCACTGGAAAAATGTGATCCAAAATCTCTGATACAAAATGAGTGTGAACTCTATTCCGTGACACAGTTTTTACTTTGGGAGCATAGTGACCCTGAATAATGCATTCTGAATTTCTAGAATTCAATGTCATCTGGCATCCTTGTATGTTTCAGCAGATATATGTAGTTTATTCTCAAATACAACATTGGTTAAAAAAAAATTGGGAAGGAAGTTGAGCACAAAACTAGATAACAAGGCTCTGTTGCCTGTCAGGACAATAAATTGCTCTGGCACTGGCCATTCAAATCAGGTATGAGTTATGAGATGTGCCACCATACAGCACTAACTGTTCTCTGGAAAATTTTAGCATCATGTTCATAATGATTAAGTTGTTCCAGGATGTATTTGAAGCACAAATGTTTTCTGAGAAACCTGGACATAGAGACTACAAAAGCTAAAGGTTAAGGAACTCTGGGCTTGGCTGAATAAGCAATGGGAAATGTATAAAATTTACATATACATACATACACACACATTATATATAGAGAGGAAGAAATAGCTAGGTTTACTGGATTATGGTGCCATATTTAGAGTCCCCATAAGAGGATATGGATAAATTTTGATAATTTGGATAAAATTATGTATTTGATTATATATTAGTGTATGACAAGAAAAAAGTGTAACCCATTAAAGGATGATTGAACTGAAAGTGACATAGAGAAAACCTGACAACAGTTTCTGAGCACACTGTCAGCATAACAGTGAATCACCTGTGAGCTTACATCTGCCTCCTTGCCTATCAATCTGAATTCACAGGAATCCATTCATCTCATTCTTCAGACTCATAAAACACTGATTCTGACCCATGGCAACAAGTGGACCTAACTTTAACTCTCTCTCTCTCTCTCTCTCTCTCTCTCTCTCTCTCTCTCTCTCTCTCTCTGTGTGTGTGTGTGTGTGTGTGTGTATGTGTGTGTGTGTGTGTCTGTGTCTTTGTGTATCAGTGTGTATTTGTGTCTATGGGTGTGTGTCTTTGTGTGTGTCTGTGTCTTTGTATGTGTGTTTGTCTTCAATGAATGATTGCTATTACAGCAAAGAAAAGCATTTTTAAACAGCAAAAGAAGCTTACTAACTAAATTTGCCCATATTATGGATGTGCTTATATAAGTGATCTTTAAGAGTGGATGCAAAAAATGTGGTATATCTACACAATGAAGTACTATTCAGCCATTAGAAACAACGAATTCATGAAATTCTTAGGCAAATGGATGGAGCTAGAGAATATCATACTCAGTGAGGTAACCCAGACTCAAAAGGTGAATCATGGTATGCACTCACTAATAAGTGGATATTAACCTAGAAAACTGGAATACCCAAAACATAATCCACACATCACATGAGGTACAAGAAGAAAGGAGGAGTGGCCCCTGGTTCTGGAAAGACTCAGTGAAACAGTATTCAGCAAAACCAGAACGGGGAAGTGGGAAGGGGTGGATGGGAGGACAGGGGAAGAGAAGGGGGCTTATGGGACTTTCGGGGAGTGGGGGGGCTAGAAAAGGGGAAATCATTTGAAATGTAAATAAATTATATCGAATAAAAAAAATTAAAAAAAAAATAAGTGATCTTTATGCATTTTTCAGATGATACCCCATAACCACTAATTCTCTACCTCTACTTCATTTTAACCTGTTCTATATTGAGTAGTTGAAACCAGGACTCATATGTCTTCCTGTGGACCAAGAGTAGCCTGGAAGTTGGTCCTAGGGTGATTATGATGTCAGACTTGTGTACACAATGATATGATATGACTTCACAAGTAATATATAAGGCTAGGCAGTAAACATCTTATGCCAGTTATCATCAGGAAGGGTAGATCAAATAGGTTAGAAAAAACTGTTCCAGCTTGATTGATCAAACTTCTATTGCCAGATTTCGAATAAAAGTAGGAAATAGTGAGCGGCCATGAACCTTGAGTTTATCTTTCTTGGGAGCATTGTGTTTGCATTCATTTTCTTCATCCTAAAAATTTTAATACAGGTAAGTTGTATACAGGTGATTGTAATAATGATAACATAACACAGTAAATGGGTGGGCATATTTTTGTAAGCCTATGGGAACTCTGAAGGTACTTCTGGAGCTATTAAGGTGGGGCCTTCATGCCCTAAAGATTTTTGACACTTGGTATTTTCGTTTATAGAAATTTTTAAGTTTTTTTAATGCTTAAATAGTTGTTGTTGGTTAGAAAAATGTATAGGTCATTAACCATTTGTTGAACTCTACAGAACCTCTCATTCAGCATGATTAACAAGGATGCTTAAAATATCCATTACCCAAGAGTGAATCATCTTAAAAATGTGTCAGTTCCCTTGAATTCACCCTCTACTCTGATGAATTTTTGTCTAAAACAGAAGTCCTTGCTATTGGCCTTAAGTCATTAGTGTAAACATTTTACAGTTGTATTTTTGCATCCACCCAAAATTATTATTTCTTCATATGTTGTAGATAGAGTGCATACTGATAATTTCCTTTTTTGTGTAAAAAAAAACATTTTGCTTCATATGGTTTCATTTATTGATTAAAGCTCTTACTGAAAATATTTAAGTCTTCCACGAAAAATCACTTTCAAGACATGCAATTGTGAAATATTTCCCTTGACACTGACATTGTTAAGAATTTAATGCAGAGTAAATATCCAGATTACAAATAATGAGTTATTTTAAGAATGTGTTACTTTTCATTTATATTTCCTATTGCTGTGTGGTATACCTCTAAGTTGAGACATTTTTTCATGTAACTCCCACAATGGTTTGGGAAATATTTTTCCAATTATTGTAAAATCTAGTTATCTGTGAGAGTTTAATATTTATTTTTGTTTTAACTGAAAAGCAAATGTAGAATACTTTGCCATAAGTATCAGAGACATTGCTGGTGGGTACCACTGAACTTCAAAAGATAAGACTGTAAAATAGGCTTTCCATTGTTTCCATTCATTCTCTGTCCATAATTCTCCTCCCCACAATTCCATCTATATCTCTTGTGATAATTAAGGCAATTATTGTGAAGAAGATATATCTAGGGAGTTATTTCAATTTCTAGGCTTCAAAAATCAACAGAGATAAAATTTGTTTTACAGATAACTCTATAAGAAAGGCCATCAAAGTTGACATCTACAATAGAGCTAAGAACAACTCCTTGTCAGTCAAACAAGAACAATGATGTGACTCTTCCAGCCAATGATTTCAACCCTGCCATGATGATTACATTATTGCAACCAATCGTTATATAAAATCAAATGCAAGTTGATCTGGACATCATTCAATAGCAACTAGCACAAATGAAAAAAAAAATCCTATCTATGAGAAAGGCCACATTAAGATAAGGCAGTTACACTTCTTGATTGTTGCAACAGTGACTGCTGAATCAGCAAATAAAATCTTTAATTCAAATCATTTCCTTGTTGTAAATGATTATTATTTAGAACACCACTGCACTGTGATACTCCAGATACATAGCACTCTTATATGTAAATAATTAATGATATGCATTTGCTAATTTCTTTTTATCAGAAAAGAATTTAGAATCACAATACAGAAAAATAAAATTTAAATTGTTGGGTATTTGACAGTAAGCTGCAGTTAAATTTTATGGCTGAGATATCACAATCTCACTGCATATAGCTTTGAAAACTTTATCTGAGTGATTGAAGCATGAAATTGAAACTGTCTACAACTTTTACTAATGGGAGAAGAATTACATGAGCCTGTTTTCTATTATGAAAATTAAAGTATCAATCAATGACCTTTTTAGTGAGAGCTGTGCTTTACCATGATTAATGGATTTTTAAAGTTATGTGTATTTTTACATATATATTTCCATGTGATATACAGGTCTGTAACTACATTTGGAGTCACATTATGAAAAAACACATCTGTTTCAAGTCAATACAGATTTATTACATATTTGTAATAATTTACAATGTGTCAGAATCGTGCCTATAGTAAAAGAATATCCTATAACAAGTGTATTTCTAGGGACTGTGTCAATTGACCTGAGAGGAGCAATAAAGGCACATTAGAGGTTTGCCTGCTTATTTCAATTTGAAGCCACAGAAGATGCATTTGTCTGTCAGACTGATGAGTAACCACTGAGCTCTTTTACAAAGCAGATCCAGAGAGCCAAAGCCAAAGACTAGGGTTCCAAATGTTGTTTGCAATTGTCATGAGAATGGCTGTGGAAATCTCCTGAGAGAAACTCTAAAGATCTATGAATATTATACAATAAGATACTCTGTGAGTTGAAGCAAAGACTAAACACAACATGAAGCATACAAGGAAAGGACCACGCACCCATAAAATGTGTCCAAAGTGAAGTGTGGTTTTTATGTGAGATCTCAAACACCTTGTGATGGTATTAATCTGTTACCCAGGTCTGTATGTATATCCTCTTCTCCTAACTTTACTGCCATGTGGCTTCAGTCAGAGATAATGTGACTAGGAATGTAGTCATATCAAAGGAGAGGCAGGATGTGAAACCAGATGGACCCCCTGTTCTCAGAGATTAAAATGCCCAGTGTGGGAAGTGGCCATGTGAGTGAAGAAGAGTTCTTTATTGGAAAGTAAACTGCATAAACAAATGTGTTCGTGAATGAATGAATGAGTGAATGAATGAATATGCAAGAAATATTATAAGAATTCACATTCCCATTGAAATTTCAAAAAATTCCCCACATCTATAAAGAATGTATCCCAGTAACCTAGAAAATGTACCAAGATAAGACATATTCTTCAATAGACAAAAGATAATAAGCTCACATATACGTTACTGATCTGGAAAGTTCATATTATGAAACCCACAAAGACACTTTGAACAATATCAAGATTAATCAAAGTATACAGTAACTGGTACTATGATCTCAAATCCCACATGTTCCTATTACTATGTGGATCCATGTTGCAATCTTTAGGAATGAATTTTTAATCTGGTGTCTCATTGGAAAAAACTAGGAAACTAGAAAATAATTGCAAACATGAGAGATAAATATCTCAAGATTTATGCTGATAGCAGTTAACAAATGCTTTCTATTAATGTTGTGCTTGGTATGGCTACCTTTCTTTTCAGTATTGCCTGAATCATAATTAGTGTCAGAGCATGCCTGGTGTGGTTTTGTGCACAGGATTGGGTTTTTCTATTCTTCTTACTGTATTTTTACTGGCATATGTTTTGCTCAGGCAAAACATAGTAGAAAAAAAGAAAAGAATAAAGAAGTTGGAAACAGAGAAGAGAAAGATCAAATAACAACAAACAAATCAAAACAAAAACACAGAAATACAAACACAGCAAAAGATAAGACATTATTGTTGTATGATTCTGTTCTTGTGTGACTTGCAAGTCTAAATGACAAACTCAACATGCCATCCCAGGTTATATGTTGCCTGAGCACTTTGAAATACTTCTGGTAAGACATAAATATTCCAGGTTGCACTACCAATCCTGTAACCTTGTAGAGGCAGAAAGCTGTATGTCAAACAAACACATCTATATCTTGTTGGAAACCAGTACTCTGGGAATATACCAATAGAGAATAAACCATTCTAACATGATTGTGGAGTAGGTTTAGAGTTAAGTAAGTGCAAAGTTAACTGGTATCCAACCAAAGAAGGGCAATTTGCTCATTTATATCAAGAAACCTACTCCTAGGCTAATTGTTCTATATTAAACTATTTTAGTTTTGCTTTGTTAAAATTAACAAACTATTTGAGGAAGAAAGTTTTATTTGAATCTGCATTCTTGAGGAATAGATGGGAAGGACATGATTAGGAAGGGATGATGAGTAGGAATAAGGCTAATCCTGCATTCATTTACCCACAGGAAACAGGGAGATAACAAAAATGGGTAAAGGTGTAATCGTGGAAAACTGCACTAAATGGTGTGCTTTCTAAAACAAAGTCCTAGAGGTATAATTTCCTGAAAAGTAACCACCATTTATTGGTCTAGTGACCAAATACAGCAGTAGGAAGTTCAGTGGCCTTTATAGTAAAAAGTCAGACCAACCAGAGATGCAGGCATTTTTTTCTCGTTGATCGCAGGGATCCATCATGAAACTAAGATGGCCTTGTTGTGTCAACAAGAAAGATGCTTCTATTGAAGATAAGCCTACATGGTAATTACTGGGAATGATATCAAGACATTTTTCTAGCATGTTTGATATTGGTATTGCTGCATGCTGGTAGAATTGTTGAGTGTTTCAGCACACTGACAATTCTTGCAGTTGACTTGAGTTCAATTCTCAGCAATCATGAAGTGCTTCCAGACCATTTGTTAAAGAGTTCTATTACCCTGTTCTGGTATGCAGGTATACATGCAGACTGTATATTCAAACACAGAAACACACACACACACACTCACAAACACACACCTCAAATTAGTTTCAGTTGTATAGTTAGTCTTCTTCAGTTATGTGATTTTAAGCTGGACCATCCAACTGTTGGGCCTACCCCTGGACGTTCTTTCCCTTGGGCTCCTGTCCATTTCTATCCCTGTAATTCTTTCAGACATTATGTCTCAGAGTTTTGACTTTGGGATGGACCCACTCTTCCTCATTTGATGTCCTGTCTTCCTGCTGGAGGTGGGCACTATAAGTTCCCTCTCCCTATGGTCCAGCACTTCATCCAGGGTCCATTCTTTTATACTGTTGAGCCTCTCATATCCCAGGTCTCTGGTGAATTCTGGAGGGTCTCCTCCTCAACCTCCTGTCTCCCAAGGTTGCCTGTTTCCATCCTTTCTGCTGGCCCTCAGGGCTTCAGTCCTTTTTCCTCACCCAATACCAGATTAGGTTCCACTTATCTCCCACTTCCACACCCTGTCCACTATCCCTCCAAGGTACCTCCCTTCCCACTTGTGATTGGTTTCTTCTTTCTACCAAGTGGGACTGATGCATCCTCACTTGGGCAGTTCAGCTTGTTTGCCATTCTGATTTCTGTGGCTAATATTTACTTATCAGTGAGTACATAACATGCATGTCCCTTTGGGTATAAGTTACCTCACTTAGGATGATATTTTCTACTTCCATCCATTTGCCTGAAAAACAAGCTTCTTTAAAGAGCAAAGTCAGATTACTCATTTTTACATCATACCTTTGTTAGTTGTGTTTATATTCTGAGTCTTTTCAGTGTCTTTTTTTCCTTTTTTTGGAATGCAACCATGCCATCACCCCTTGTTCTGTGCCTCTCCATAGTGAACCAGACTGATGAACAGTCAGGAAACATCCATGGTAAAGTGTGGTGTATTGGTATGTGTTATAATGCTAAATTCTATACTCAAACGGAAGGGTCAGGCCTACTAATGAATTTACAACTTTATATCTTTCGTTGTTTTAATCTTGCCAATTCATTCTTAAATATCAGTAAAATTAAATTGGCTATAGGCAATTGCTGGACTGATTAGAGGTATGTGTATCTAAAAGTACACAGTTGTAAAAGGACAAACCAGAAAAGAAGAAACTGGCTTGGAAGAGAAGTCATGGGTTAGAAGTCAAGAGAATGTGGTTCTCATGCTGTCCAGTTGCATTTAAAAGCAGCCTAGATGAAACATATAAGTAATAACATAAGACTATTGCTAGGAAAGGCATAATGATAGGAAAGGATAATGCCAGAGAGGGTAGATTTATAGGCAGGTCTTTTGCTTTTTAAGTCTTATTGTAAATAAAAGATGTGTCTCAACCTTTTTTCCCCTGGGTACTGAATGAATGAGGCAGGGTCTAAACCTAGAATTGGAAATAAAACTTTCTACAATAGGGTGGCAGCTCAACATTAGGAAAAAACAAAGATTCATTAAAAAATTAATTTCAGAATATGGAACAGAATAAACATCTGGTTCTTTTAAGATCAGGATGTGGGGATAATTATTTTCTTAGTAACACTGGGTTGGGAGGAAGCTGCCTCATCAGTGTTTTTCTCATAGCCTTGCTGGTTTTGTAACAAGGGCAAAATGATGAGTAATTTGACATGTAAAATTAATAGGTGCATAGAATACACTAAAACACATGTGCCACTGCCTCCAACCAAACCAAACAATGCATCATGCAACAGCTCAAATTTCACCCTGGGATTTTCCCATAAGTGTTCTATGATGCCTTGGAGGTGAAGTTTAATTGTAAAGAGGATAGATGTCTCTGATGTACAATCCATCACAAAAAGTCCAGCTCATAGAGTAGAATACAAGTCTTCATGCCTCCCACAATCAACAGTAACACAATAAAAATAGTGAGGAGAGTAAATAAATGAAATGTTAAGGCTATCTTAAGCAAGTAGTTTCTTTAAACATGTGTTCCACTGAAATACTAGAAGTGCTTGACTTAATACATGAAAATTATATTGACTTTAGAATAAGATTATAGAGAAAATGAAAGGAAATTTAAATGATGTTGAATTTCAAAGAGAATATTGGTTTGATACATGTAAAGAAATCAGGATACACAGCTACAGGTGCTAATCCCCAAAGGAAGGAGAAATGAATGGAAATAGATAAAATATTTAAATAGAAAGAATGGAGGAATATGTGCAATTAATATAAATGTTTTCAATCCTGAAAACATGGATGAATGAACAAATCCAGGTTATGATCCCAATGTTTAAGGAACAAATAAAAGGAGAATTTATGGTCCTTGTTAGTCTGAACCCAACCTAATATACAAAATATCCAGTACAGCCTGGCCTAAACAGAGAAACCCTATTTCAGTAAATTATAATAGTTATTTAAAATGTTTTATTTGTTTCTAAATTGTTTTACTTTTTAAAATGCAGGAGGTTTTAATTTTGATTGTTTTAATAGTATTAGACATCTTCTATGAGAGACAAAAAATAGAGAATCATTAAATAGTGACTTAATTGTTGGACCACGAACTTGCAATTTTGGGAGAGCGTCTTTGTATTTGTTTTAACAGGAATAGAAGCTTTCGATTCCTGACAAAATAATAAGGATCACACTTGGTAGAGGATTATCTGCTAGATATCTTCACTGCAAACACAAAGTAAATAAAGAAGACCAGCTAGAGAGGTAACAGGATGAGAAAAGCCATGAAAGTGGCTGACATATGAAAATGAATGTAGCTAAAAGTTCATCTACACATGGCATATATATCTTACTGGCTAAATGTTCTCCAAATTTCAATATGGTTTCCTTTAATGTGATGTTAATGAAGATGAATATTGCAATTTGGTTATTTATCATACCATTTCATAAACAAAAATTTGTCTTTCATATTCCCAAAGGGGAAAAACTCATTTTTTTTAGTTAACCAAATATATTTATTTATAAGTAACTCCCAATTACATAATGCCAATTTACAATGATAAAGTTTTATCCCAATATTTCTTTTTTTATTTGATATATTTTTTATTTACATTTCAAATAATTTCCCCTTTTCTGGATCCCTACTCCTATAAAAGTCCCATAAGACCTCTTCCCTCACCCTGTTCCCCAATTCCACCCCTTCCCATTTCCCTGTTCTGGTATTGCCTTATACTGCTGTACTGAGACTTTCCAGAACCAGGGGCTACTCCTCAGTTCTTCTTGGACATCATGTGAGATGTGGATTATGTCTTGGGTATTCCAAGTTTCTAGGCTAATATCTACTTATCAGTGAGTGCATACCATGATTGATCTTTTGAGACTGGGTAACCTCACTTAGTATGATATTCTCCAGCTCCATCCATTTGTCTAAGAATTTCATGAATTCATTGTTTCTAATGGCTGAATAGTACTCCATTGTGTACATATACCACACATTTTGTATCCATTCCTCCATTGAGGGACACCTGGGTTCTTTTCAGCTTCTGGCTATTATAAACAGAGCTGCTATGAACATAGTGGAGCTGTGTCCTTATTACATGCTGGGGAATCCTCTGGGTATATGCCCACAAGTGGTATAGCAGGGTCCTATGTGCCCAGTTTTCTGAGGAACCACCAGACTGATTTCCAGAGTGGTTGTACCAGTTTGCATTCCCACCAGCAGTGGAGGAGTGTTCCTCTTTCTCCACATCCTCGACAACACCTCCAGTCTCCTGAGTTTTTAATCTTTGCAATTCAGACCAGTGTATGGTGAAATCTCAGGGTTGTTTTGATTTGTATTTCCCTCATGACTAATGATATTGAGCATTTTTTAAGATGCTTCTCAGCCATCCGAAGTCGTTCAGGTGAAAATTCTTTGTTTAGCTCTGTACCCCATTTTTAATAGGGTTATTTGGTTTTCTGGGGTCTAACTTCTTGAGTTCTTTGTATATATTGGATATTAGCCCTCTGTTGGATTTAGGGTTGGTGAAGATCTTTTCCCAATTTGTTGATTGCCGATTTGTCCTTTCGATGGTGTCCTTTGCCTTACAGAAACTTTCTAATTTTATGAGTTCCTATGTGTGAATTCTTGATCTTAGAGCATAAGCTATTGGTGTTCTGTTCAGAAACTTTCCACCTGTACCAATGTCCTCAAGGGTCTTCACCAGTTTCCTTTCTATTAGGTTCAGTGTGTCTGGTTTTAAGTGGAGGTCCTTGATCCATTTGGAGCTGAGCTTAGTAAATTCACATTCTTCTGCATGCTGACCTCCAATTGTACCAGCACCATTTGTTGAAAAGGCTATCTTTTTTCCACTGGATGTTTTCAGCCCCTTTGTAGAAGATCAAGTGACCATAGGTGTGTGGATTCATTTCTGGATCTTCAATCCTATTCCATTGATCCGCTTGTCTGTCACTGTAGCAATATCATGCAGGTTTTAACACTATTACACTGTGGTATTGGTTGAAGTCAGGAACACTGATTCCCCCAGAATTTATTTTGTTGTTGAGAATAGTTTTTTTTTTTGTTGTTGTTGTTATTTTGTTTTTTGTTTTTTGTTTTTTTTTTTTTCTCTCTTTTTTTTTATTCGATATCATTTATTTACATTTCAAATGATTTCCCCTTTTCTAGCCCCCCCCACTCCCCAAAAGTCCCGTAAGCCCCCTTCTCTTCCCCTGTCCTCCCATCCACTCCTTCCCACTTCCCCGTTCTGGTTTGGCTGAATACTGTTTCACTGAGTCTTTCCAGAACCAGGGGCCATTCCTCCTTTCTTCTTGTACCTCATTTGATGTGTGGATTATGTTTTGGGTATTCCACTTTTCTAGGTTATTTTCCACTTATTAGTGAGTGCATACCATGATTCACCTTTTGAGTCTGGGTTACCTCACTTAGTATGATATTCTCTAGCTCCATCCATTTGCCTAAGAATTTCATGAATTCATTGTTTCTAATGGCTGAATAGTACTCCATTGTGTAGATATACCACATTTTTTGCATCCACTCTTCTGTTGAGGGATACCTGGGTTCTTTCCAGCATCTGGCAATTACAAATAGGGCTGCTATGAACATAGTAGAACATGTATCCTTATTACATGGTGGGGAGTCTTCTGGGTATATGCCCAGGAGTGGTATAGCAGGATCTTCTGGAAGTAAGGTGCCCAGTTTTCGGAGGAACCGCCAGACTGATTTCCAGAGTGGTTGTACCAATTTGCAACCCCACCAGCAGTGGAGGAGTGTTCCTCTTTCTCCACACCCTCTCCAACACCTGTTGTCTCCTGAATTTTTAATCTTAGCCATTCTGACTGGTGTAAGATGAAATCTTAGGGTTGTTTTGATTTGCATTTCCCTAATGACTAATGAAGTTGAGCATTTTTTAAGTTGCTTCTCCGCCATCCGAAGTTCTTCAGGTGAGAATTCTTTGTTTAACTCTGTACCCCATTTTTTAATAGGGTTGTTTGGTTTTCTGGAGTCTAACTTCTTGAGTTCTTTATATATATTGGATATTAGCCCTCTATCTGATGTAGGATTGGTGAAGATCTTTTCCCAATTTGTTGGTTGCCGATTTGTCCTCTTGATGGTGTCCTTTGCCTTACAGATACTTTGTAATTTTATGAGGTCCCATTTGTCAATTCTTGCTCTTAGAGCATACGCTATTGGTGTTCTGTTCAGAAACTTTCTCCCTGTACCGATGTCCTCAAGGGTCTTCCCCAGTTTCTTTTCTATTAGCTTCAGAGTGTCTGGCTTTATGTGGAGGTCCTTGATCCATTTGGATTTGAGCTTAGTACAAGGAGACAAGGATGGATCAATTCGCATTCTTCTGCATGCTGACCTCCAGTTGAACCAGCACCATTTGTTGAAAAGGCTATCTTTTTTCCATTGGATGTTTTAAGCCTCTTTGTCGAGGATCAAGTGACCATAGGTGTGAGGGTTCATTTCTGGATCTTCAATCCTGTTCCATTGATCCTCCTGCCTGTCACTGTACCAATACCATGCAGTTTTTAACACTATTGCTCTGTAGTATTGCTTGAGGTCAGGGATACTGATTCCCCCAGATTTCCTTTTGTTTCTGAGAATAGTTTTAGCTATCCTGGGTTTTTTTTGTTGTTCCAGATGAATTTGATAATTGCTCTTTCTAACTCTGTGAAGAATTGAGTTGGGATTTTGATGGATATTGCATTGAATCTGTATACTGCTTTAGGCGTAATGGCCATTTTAACTATATTGATTCTACCGATCCATGAGCATGGGAGGTTTTCCCATTTTTTGAGGTCTTCTTCCATTTCCTTCTTCAGAGTCTTGAAGTTCTTGTCATACAGATCTTTCACATGTTTAGTAAGAGTCACCCCAAGATACTTTATACTGTTTGTGGCTATTGTGAAGGGGGTCATTTCCCTAATTTCTTTCTCAGCCTGCTTATCCTTTGAGTATAGGAAGGCCACTGATTTGCTTGAGTTGATTTTATAACCTGCCACTTTGCTGAAGTTGTTTATCAGCTGTAGGAGCTCTCTAGTGGAGTTCTTTGGGTCACTTAGGTAGACGATCATGTCGTCTGCAAATAATGATAGTTTGACTTCTTCCTTTCCAATTTGTATCCCTTTGACCTCCTTATGTTGTCGAATTGCCCGAGCTAGTACCTCAAGTACAATATTGAAAAGATAAGGAGGAAGGGAGCAGCCTTGTCTGCTCCCTGATTTCAGTGGGATTGCTTCAAGTTTCTCTCCATTTAGTTTGATGCTGGCTACCGGTTTGCTGTATATTGCTTTTACTATGTTTAGGTATGGGCCTTGAATTCCTGTTCTCTCCAAGACTTTAACCATGAAGGGATGCTGAATTTTGTCAAATGCTTTTTCAGCATCCAATGAAATGACCATGTGGTTTTGTTCTTTGAGTTTGTTTATGTAGTGGATTGTATTGATGGATTTCCGTATATTGAACCAACCCTGCATTCCCGGGATAAAGCCTACTTGATCATGGTGGATGATCGTTTTGATGTGTTCTTGGATTCGGTTGGGAAGAATTTTATTGAGTATTTTTGCATCGATGTTCATAAGGGAAATTGGTCTGAAGGTCTCTTTCTTTGTTGGATCTTTTTGTGGCTTTGGTATCAGCGTAATTGTGGCTTCGTAGAAGGAATTGGGTAGTGTTCCTTCTGTTTCTATTTTGTGGAATAGTTTGAAGAGTATTGGTGTTAACTCTTCTTTGAAGGTCTGGTAGAATTCTGCACTGAATCCATCTGGTCCTGTGCTTTTTTGGTTGGAAGACTTCCTATGACTCCTTCTATTTCTTTAGGCATTATGGGACTGTTTAGATGGTCTAGTTGGTCCTGATTTAATTTTGGTATTTGGTATCTGTCAAGGAAATTGTCCATTTCCTCCAGATTCTCCAGTTGTGTTGAGTACAGGCTCTTGTAGTAGGATCTGATGATTTTTTGGATTTCCTCAGTTTCCGTTGTTATATCTCCCTTTTCATATCTAAGTTTGTTAATTTGGATACTTTCTCTGTGCCCTTTGGTCAGTCTGGCTAAGGGTTTATCTATATTGTTGATTTTCTCAAAGAACCAGCTCTTGGTTTTGTTGATTTTTTGTATGGTTCTCTTTGTTTCTACTTGATTGATTTCGGCCCTGAGTTTGATGATTTCCTGCCTTCTACTCCTCCTGGGTGAAATAGCTTCTTTTTGTTCTAGGGCTTTCAGGTATGTCATTAAGCTGGTAATGTATGCTCTCTCCATTTTCTTTTTGGAGGCACTCAGGGCTATGAGTTTTCCTCTTAGCACTGCTTTCATTGTGTCCCATAGATTTGGGTATGTTGTGTTTTCATTTTCATTGTGTTCTAAAAAGTCTTTAATTTCTTTCTTTATTTCTTCCTTGACCAAGGTATCATTGAGTAGAGTATTGTTCAGTTTCCAGGTGTATGTGGGTTTTCTGTTGTTTCTGTTGCTATTGAAGACCACTTTTACTCCATAGTGATCAGATAGGAGGCATGGGATTAGTTCTATCTTCTTATATTTGTTGAGGTCTGTCTTGTGACCAATTATATGGTTGATTTTGGAGAAGGTACCATGAGGTGCTGAGAAAAAGGTATATTCTTTTGTTTTAGGATAGAATGTTCTATATATATCTGTTAAATCTAATTGGACCAAAGCTTCAATTAGTTTCATTGTGTCCCTGTTTAGTTTCTGTTTTCCTGATCGGTCCATTGAGGAAAGTGCAGTGTTGAAGTCACCCACAATTATTGTGTTAGGTGCAATATGTACTTTTAGTTTTAATAAAGTTTCTTTTACAAAAGAGGGTGCCCTTGCATTTGGGGCATAGATGTTCAGGATTGACAGTTCTTTTTGTATTTTTCCTTTGACCAGCAAGAAGTGTCCCTCAGGGTCTCTTTTGATGACTTTGGGTTGAAAGTCAATTTTATCTGATATTAAAATAGCTACTCCAGCTTGTTTCCTGAGACCATTTGCTTGTAAAATTGTCTTCCAGCCTTTTACTCTAAGGTAGTGTTTGTCTTTGACCCTGAGGTGTGTTTCCTGTAAGCAGCAAAATGTAGGGTCCTGTTTACGTATCCATTCAGTTAGTCTGTGTCTTTTTATTGGGGCATTAAGTCCATTGATGTTAAGAGATATTAAGGAATAGTGGTTGTTACTTCCTATCATTTTTTACGTTATTTTTTAAATTTGAATGCTTAACTTCTTTTGGGTTTGATGAAAGGTTACTATCTTGCTTTTTCCAGGGTGAAGTTTCCCTCCTTGTATTGGTGTTGTCCTCCTATTATCCTTTTTAGGGCCGGGTTTGTGGATAGATATTGGGTAAACTTGGTTTTGTCATGAAATACCTTAGTTTCTCCATCTATGGTGATTGAAAGTTTTACTGGATATAGTAGTTTTGGTTGGCATTTGTGTTCTCTTAGAGTCTGCATGAGATCGGCCCAGGACCTTCTAGCCTTCATAGTCTCAGGTGAAAAGTCTGCTGTGATTCTGATAGGTCTTCCTTTATGTGTTACTTGGCCTTTTTCTCTTACTGCCTTACTTGGCCTTTTTCTCTTACTGCCTTTAGTATTCTTTCTTTGTTTAGAACATTTGGTGTTTTGATTATTATGTGACAGGAAGTATTTCTGTTCTGGTCCAGTCTGTTTGGAGTTCTGTAGGCTTCTTGTATATTCATGGGCATCTCTCTCTTTAGGTTAGGGAAGTTTTCTTCCATAATTTTATTGAAGATATTTGCTGGCCCTTTAAGTTGTAAATCTTCACTCTCATCTATGCCTATAATCCTTAGGTTTGGTCTTCTCATTGTGTCCTGTATTTCCTGGATATTTTTGGTTACAAGCTTTTTGCATTTTGCATTTTCTTTAACTGTTGAGTCCATGGTTTCTATGGAATCTTCAGCATCTGAGATTCTTTCTTCTATCTCTTGTATTCTGTTGTTGATATTTGCACCTCTGTCCCCTGATTTCTTCCCAAGGCTTTCTATCTCCAAAGTTGTCTCCCTTTGAGTTTTCTTAGTTGTTTCTACTTCTGATTTTAGATCCTGGATGGTTTTGCTTAGCTCCTTCACTTGCATGTTTGTGTTTTCCTGTAATTCTTTAAGAGACTTTTGTGTTTCCTCTTTCATGAGCTCAGCCTGTTGACCAAAGTTCTCCTGTATTTCTTTAAGAGATTTTTGTGTTTCGCCTTTCATGACCTCAGCCTGTTGACCAAAGTTCTCCTGTATTTCTTTAAGTGTTTTTTGCATTTCCTCCTTGTTGGCTTTTGTATTCTCCTGGATTTCTTTCAATGATTTTTGTGTTTCTCTTGCAAGGGCTTCTAACTTTTGATCCATTTTCTCCTGAATTTCTTTAAGTATGTCCTTCATGTGTTCCTGTACCAGCATCATGACCAGTGATTTTAAATCCAAATCTTGTTTTACTGGTGTGATGGGGTATCCAGGACATGTTGGTAGAGGAGAATTGGGTTCAGATGTTGCCATATTGCCTTGATTTCTGTTAGTGATGTTCCTGCGTTTGCCTTTTGCCATCTAGTTCTCACTTGTGTTAGTTTGTCTTGTCAGTGCTGGACTCACCAGTGCAAGCTGCCCCTTCCCAGTTGGCCTCTGGTGCACAGCTTACCTCCTGCACTGCTTGTAGACAGGGTGCTGCTGCCCAGGCTGTTCAGATCCCAAAGCAGGCACCCGAAGGCTCCCGCTGGGGCCCGATGGATTCACTGGAGCACACTGACTTCTCCCAGCTGGCCGCCCGGAAACCCAGCTAGCCACTTGCAGGACTTGGAGATGTGGTGCTGCCGCCCAGGCTGATCTGGGCAGCAGAACTCCCAACCGGGTTGGTGCACACAAGGCTAGCCTAGCTGCTCAGGCCCTGAGTCTAGGCAAAAGCCTGGCAGGCCAATGTCGGTGCAAAGTTCCCCTCAGCTGTGGGTGTTAATTGGGTGTGTCAGGTGGCTAGGATGGTGGCGTGTGCGAGTTCCCTGAGAGTGCTGGGAGAGTCTGCTGGGCTAACAACCTCCTGGCTGGGTCAGCACACAGATGGCCCAAAGAGCAGCCCAGGGCCTGGGGGCAGTCCAGGGCCTGACCGTCTGAGACCCCTGCTTTGTCCGCCTCGGGCTATGCCTGTTAGCTGGTTTGGTTTTGCCTGCTAGGTCTCTCTGGCTTCCCGTAGGCAAAATGGCAGTGGTGCGCAAACTGGCCTGGATAAACAACCTCCTGGCCGGGTCGGCACACAGATGGCCCACCGAGCAGCCCAGGACCTGGGGGCAGTCCAGGGCCTGACCATCTGAGACCCCTGCTATGTCCGCCTCGGGCTATGCCTGTTAGCTGGTTTGGTTTTGCCTGCTAGGTCTCTCTGGCTTCCCGTAGGCAAAATGGCGGCAGTGCGCCAGCCCAGGCAAACAAGCTCCTGGCTGGGTCGGCACACAGATGGCCCGCTGAGCAGCCCAGGACCTGGGGGCAGTCCAGGGCCTGACCGTCTGAGACCCCTGCTATGTCCGCCTCGGGCTATGCCTGTTAGCCGGTTTGGTTTTGCCTGCTAGGTCTCCCTGGCTTCCCTTAGGCAAAATGGTGGTGGTGCGCGCGCTGGCCCGGGAGGAAAAAAACCTCCTGGCCGGGTTTGCACCCCGGTGGACCCCCGATCAGCCCAGGGCCTGGGTGCAGGCCAATGCCCGTTGGGCTTAGACCCCCGCGATGTTGGTCTCGGGTTATATTTGCGTACCTCAGTCTGATTTCTCTGGCGACCGAGAACCAATATGGAGCCCTAGTAACTGACTGGCGGGAGGCAGAGTTCTGATGTGGTTTCTGTGTGGTGAAAGGCACCGTAAATCCGCCGCTGCTTGCAGCCTGGCTGGCCAGCGATGGCCAGTGGTCGTGGGCGCTGGGTCTGCCTGGACCCTGTCCGCTTGGTTCTACTGCTGATGGCCCTTCCTCTGGACCAGCCGCTGCTGCTGCTGCTGCTGCTGCTGCTGCTGCTGCTGCTGCTGCTGCTACTGCTGCTGCCGCCAAATTAGATATCCTGTTGAGAATAGTTTTAGCTATCCTGGATTTTTTGTTATTCCAGATGAATTTGAGAATTGCTCTTTGAAGAACTGAGTTGGGATTTTGATGGGTATTGCATTGAATCTGTATATTGCTTTTGGCAAGATGGTCATTTTAACTATATTAATCCTGCCAATCCAAAAGCATGGCAGATTTTTCCATTTTCTAAGGTCTTCTTCCATTTCCTTCTTTAGAGACTTGAAGTTCTTGCCATACAGATATTTTCTGTGTTTGGTCAGAGTGACACCAAGGTACATTATATTGTTTATGGCTATTGTGAAGGGTGTGATTTCCCTAATTTCTTTCTCAGCCTGCTTATCCTTTGAGGATAGGAAGGCCTCTGATTTGCTTGAGTTGATTTTATAACCTGCCACTTTGCTGAAGTTGTTTATCAGCTGTAGGAGCTCTCTAGTGGAGTTCTTTGGGTCACTTAGGTAGACTATCATGTCGTCTGCAAATAATGATAGTTTGACTTCTTCCTTTCCAATTTGTATCCCTTTGAACTCCTTATGTTGTCTAATTGCCCTACCTAGTACCTCAAGTACAATATTGAAAAAGATAAGGAGAAGAGGGCAGCCCTGTCTAGTCCCTGATGGATTCCTTCAAGTTTCTCTCCATTTACTTTGACGTTGGCTACTGGTTTGCTGTATATTGCTTTTACTATGTTTAGGTATGGGCCTTGAATTCCTATTCTTTCCAAGACTTTAAGCATGCAAGGATGCTGAATTTTGTCAAATGTTCTTTCAGCATCCAATAAAATGACTATGTGGGTTTTTTTCTTTGAGTTTGTTTATGTAGTGGATTGCATTGATGGATTTCCTTATATTGAACCATCCCTGCATCCCTGGGATGAAGCCCACTTGATCATGATGGATGATCATTTTGATGTGTTCTTGGATTAAGTTGGCAAGAATTTTATTGAATATTTTTGCATCGATGTTCATAAGGGAAATTGGTCTGAAGTTCTCTTTTTTTGTTGGATCCTTGTGTGGTTTGGGTATCAGCATAATACTGGCTTCATAGAAGGAGCTGGGTAGTGTTCCTTCTGTTTCTATTTTGTGGAATAGTTTGGAGAGTATTGGTGTTAGGTCTTTTTTGAAGGTCTGAAACAATTCTGCACTAAAATTATCTGGTCCTGTGCTTTTTTTTAATTTTTTTTATTTATTTATTTATTTTGGTTGGGGGGAAGACTTTCTATGAACCCTTCTATTTCTTTAGGGGTTATGGGACTGTTTAGATGATCTATTAGATCCTGATTTAATTTTGGTATTTGATATCTGTCTAGGAAATTGTCCACTTCCTCCAGATTCTCCAATTGTATTGACTACATGTTTTTGTAGTAGGAGCTGATGATTTTTTGAATTTCCTCAGTTTCTGTTGTTACATCCCCCTTTTCATTTCTTTTTTTTTTTCTGAATATATTCTTTTTTGTTGTTGTTGTTGGTGTGATGCTTTTATTTATTTGCAAAGTTTTTTTTATTCGATATATTTTTTATTTACATTTCAAATGATTTCCCCTTTTCTAGCCCCCAACTCCCGGAAAGTCCCGCAAGCCCCCTTCTCTCCCCCTGTCCTCCCACCCACCCCTTCCCACTTCCCCGTTCTGGTTTTGCCGAATACTGCTTCACTAAGTCTTTCCAGAACAGGGGGCCACTCTTCCTTTCTTCTTATACCTCGTTTGATGTGTAGATTATGTTTGGGTTTTCCAGTCTTCTAGGTTAATATCCACTTATTAGTGAGTGCATACCATGATTGATCTTTTGAGTCAGGGTTACGTCACTTAGTATGATGTTCTCTAGCTCCATCCATTTGCCTAAGAATTTCATGAATTCATTGTTTCTAATGACTGAGTAGTACTCCATTGTGTAGATATACCACATTTTTTGCATCCACTCTTCTGTTGAGGGATACCTGGGTTCTTTCCAGCATCTGGCAATTATAAATAGGGCTGCTATGAACATAGTAGAGCATGTATCCTTATTACATGGTGGGGAATCCTCTGGGTATATGCCCAGGAGTGGTATAGCAGGATCTTCTGGAAGTGAGGTGCCCAGTTTTCGGGGCAACCGCCAGACTGATTTCCAGAGTGGTTGTACCAATTTGCAACCCCACCAGCAGTGGAGGAGTGTTCCTCTTTCTCCACACCCTCTCCAACACCTGCTGTCTCCTGAGTTTTTAATCTTAGCCATTCTGACTGGTGTAAGGTAAAATCTCATGGTTGTTTTGATTTGCATTTCCCTAATGACTAATGAAGTTGAGCATTTTTTAAGATGCTTCTCTGCCATCTGTAGTTCTTCAGTTGAGAATTCTTTATCTATCTTGTTGATTTTCTCAAAGAACCAGCTCCTGGTTTTGCTGATTCTTTGTATGGTTCTCTTTGTTTCTACTTGATTGATTTCAGCCCTGAGTTTGATGATTTCCTGCCTTCTACTCCTCCTGGGTGAAATAGCTTCTTTTTGTTCCAGAGCTTTCAGGTGTGTCATTAAGCTGGTAATGTATGCTCTCTCCATTTTCTTTTTGGAGGCACCCAGGACTATGAGTTTTCCTCTTAGCACTGCTTTCATTGTGTCCCATAGATTTGGGTATGTTGTGTCTTCATTTTCATTGTGTTCTAAACAGTCTTTAATTTCTTTCTTTATTTCTTCCTTGACCAAGGTATCCTTGAGTAGAATATTGCTCAGTTTCTACGTGTATGTGGGTTTTCTGTTGTTTTTGTTGCTATTGAAGACCACTTTTACTCCATAGTGATCTGATAGGAGGCATGGGATTAGTTTGATCTTCTTATATTTGTTGAGGTCTGTCTTGTGACCAGTTATGTGGTCGATTTTGGAGAAGGTACCCTGAGGTGCTGAGAAAAAGGTATATTCTTTTGCTTTAGGATAGAATGTTCTATATATATATATATATCTGTTAAATCTAATTGGTCCAAAGCTTCTATTAGTTTCATTGTGTCCCTGTTTAGTTTCTGTTTTCCTGATCGGTCCATTGAGGAAAGTGCAGTGTTGAAGTCACCCACAATTATTGTGTTAGGTGCAATGTGTGCTTTGAGCTTTAATAAAGTTTCTTTTACGAAAGAGGGTGCCCTTGCATTTGGAGCATAGATGTTCAGGATTGAGAGTTCTTCTTGTTGTATTTTTCCTTTGACCAGCAAGAAGTGTCCCTCAGTGTCTCTTTTGATGACTTTGGGTTGAAAGTCAATTTTATCTGATATTAAAATGGCTACTCCAGCTTTTTTCCTGAGACCATTTGCTCTCAAAATTGTCTTCCAGCCTTTTACTCTAAGGTAGTGTTTGTCTTTGACCCTGAGGTGTGTTTCCTGTAAGCAACAAAATGTAGGGTCCTGTTTACGTATCCAGTCAGTTAGTCTATGTCTTTTTATTGGGGCATTGAGTCTATTGATGTTAAGAGATATTAAGGAATAGTGATTGTTACTTCCTGTCATTTTGACGTTATTTTTTATATTTGATTGGTTAACTTCTTTTGGGTTTGATGAAAGGTTACTATCTTGCTTTTTCCAGGGTGAAGTTTCCCTCCTTGTATTGGTGTTTTCCTCCTATTATCCTTTGTAGGGCTGGGTTTGTGAATAGATATTGGGTAAACTTGGTTTTGTCATGGAATATCTTAGTTTCTCCATCTACGGGGATTGAGAGTTTCGCTGGGTATAGTAGTTTTGGCTGGCATTTGTGTTCTCTTAGAATCTGCATGAGATCTGCCCAGGATCTTCTTGCCTTCATAGTCTCAGGTGAAAAGTCTGCTGTGATTCTGATAGGTCTTCCTTTATATGTTACTTGGCCGTTTTCTCTTACTGCCTTTAATATTCTTTCTTTGTTTAGTACATTTGAGGTTTTGATTATTATGTGACAGGAAGTATTTCTGTTCTGGTCCAGTCTGTTTGGAGTTCTATAGGCTTCTTGTATATTCATGGTCATCTCTCTCTTTAGGTTAGGGAAGTTTTCTTCCATAATTTTATTGAAGATATTTGCTGGCCCTTTAAGTTGTAAATCTTCACTCTCATCTATGCCTATAATTCTTAGGTTTGGTCTTCTCATTGTGTCCTGGATTTCCTGGATATTTTGGGTTACAAGCTTTTTGCATTTTGAATTTTCTTTACCTGTTGAGTCCATGGTTTCTATGGTATCTTCAGCATCTGAGATTCTTTCTTCTATCTCTTGTATTCTGTTGTTGATATTTGCATCTATGTCCCCTGATTTCTTCCCAAGGCTTTCTATCTCCAAAGGTGTCTCCCATTGAGTTTTCTTAGTTGTTTCTACTTCTGATTTTAGGTCCTGGATGGTTTTGCTTAGCTCCTTCACTTGATTGTTTGTGCTTCCCTGTAATTCTTTAAGAGATTTTTGTGTTTCCTCTTTCATGACCTCAGCCTGTTGACCAAAGTTCTCCTGTATTTCTTTAAGTGTTTTTTGCATTTCCTCATTATCGGCTTTTGTATTCTCCTGGATTTCTTTCAATGATTTTTGTGTTTCCCTTGCAAGGGCTTCTAACTTTTGATCCTTTTTCTCCTGAATTTCTTTATGAATGTCCTTCATGTGTTCCTGTACCAGCATCATGACCAGTGATTTTAAATCCAAATCTTGTTTTACTGGTGTGATGGGGTATCCAGGACATGCTGGTAGAGGAGAATTGGGTTAAGATGTTGCCATATTGCCTTGATTTTTGTTAGTGACATTCCTGTGTTTGCCTTTTGCCATCTAGTTCTCACTGGTGTTAATTGGTTTGTCAATGCTGGACTCACCAGTGCAAACTGCCCCTTCCCAGGTGGCCTCTGATGCACAGCTTACCTCCTGCACTGCCTCTAGACAGGGTACTGTTGCCCACGCTGTTCAGATCCTGAAGCAGACACCTGAAGGCTCCCATTGGGGCCTGCTGGATTCACTGGAGCACACCGACTTCTCCCTGCTGACTGCCGGGAAGCCCCTCTTGCCTCTTGCAGGACCTGGAGATGTGGTGTTGCCGCCCAGGCTGATCTGGATACAGAAGCGGAGAGGTCTGAGGGCTACCGCTAGGGGCCTCTGGACTGGAGCCTAAGCTCTGTGGCACAGGAGCAAGCTGTGCTGTGAGCTCCCAGACTGCCTCTGAGTGCACACCAGGTCTCTCACACTTCCTGGAGACGGAGTGCTGTGGCCCAGGCTGTTCAGATACCAAAGCAGGGACCTGAAGGCTCCTGCTGGGGCCTGCTGGACTCACCGGAGCATCCCGACTTCTCCCTGCTGGCCGCCCGGAAGCCCCCCTTTTCATTTCTAATTTTGTTAATTTGGATACTGTCTCTGTGCCCTTTGGTTAGTCTCGCTAAGGGTTTATCTATCTTGTTGATTTTCTCAAAGAACCAGCTCCTGGTTTTGTTGATTCTTTGTATGGTTCTCTTTGTTTCCATTGGATTGATTTCAGCCCTGAGTTTGATGATTTCCTGTCTGCTACTCCTCCTGGGTGAATTAACTTCTTTTTGTTCCAGGGCTTTCAGGTGTGTCAGTGTCATTAAGCTGCTAGTGTATGCTCTCTCCATTTTCTTTTTGGAGGCCCTCAGGGCTATGAGTTTTCCTCTTAGCACTGCTTTCATTTTGTCCCATAGATTTGGGTATGTTGTGCCTTCATTTTCGTTAAATTCTAAAAAGTCTTTGATTTCTTTCTTTATTTCTTCTTTGTCCAAGGTATCATTGAGTAGAGTATTGTTCAGCCTCCATGTGTATGTGCGCTTTCTGTTGTTTTTGTTGCTATTGAAAACCACTCTTATTCCATAGTGATCCGATAGGAGGCATGGGATTAGTTCGATCTCCTTATATTTGTTGAGGTCTGTCTTGTGATTAATTATATGTTGGATTTTGGAGACGGTACCATGAGGTGCTGAGAAAAAGGTATATTCTTTTGCTTTAGGGTGAAATGTTCTATAAATATCAGTTATATCCAATTGGTCCAAAGCTTCAATTAGTTTCTCTGTGTTTCTGTTTTCCTGATTGGTCCATTAAGGAGAGTGGAGTGTTGAAGTCACCCACAATTATTTTGTTAGGTGCAATGTGTGCTTTGAGCTTTAGTAAAGTTTCTTTTACAAAGGAGGGTGCCCTTGCATTTGGAGCATACATGTTCAGAATTGAAAGTTCTTCTTTATGGATTTTTTCCTTTGACCAGCAAGAAGTGTCCTTCCAAGTCACTTTTGATGACTTTAGGTTGTAAGTCAATTTTATCTAATATTAGAATGGCTACTCTGGCTCGTTTCCTGAGACCATTTGCTTGTAAAATTGTTGCTACAAAAGCTACTCTAAGGTAGCTTTTGTCTTTGACACTAAGGTGTGTTTCCTGTATGCAGCAAAATGTAGGGTCCTGTTTCCTTATTCAGTCTGTTAGTCTATGTGTTTTTATTGGGCAATTGAGACCAATGATGTTAAGAGATATTAAGGAATAGTGATTATTACTTCCTGTCACTTTTGATGTTATCTTTATATTTGAGTGGTTAACTTCTTTTGGTTGGATGAAAGAAGGTTACTTTCTTGCTTTTTCCAAAAGTGTAGTTTTTCTCCTTGTATTGGGGTTTTCCACCTGTTATTCTTTGTAGGGCTGGGTTTGTGGAAAGATATTGTATAAATTTGGTTTTGTCATGGTTTCTCCATCTATGGTGATTGAGAGTTTTGCTGGGTATAGTAGTATTGGCTGACATTTGTGTTCTCTTAGGGTCTATATGAGATCTGCCCAGGTTCTTCTAGCTTTCATGGTCTCTGGTGAGAAGTCTGGTGTGATTCTGATAGGTCTTCCTTTATATGTTACTTGGCCTTTTTCTCTTACTGCCTTTAATATTCTTTCTTTGTTTAGTACATTTGGGGTTTTGATTATTTTGTGATGGGAGGATGTGATTTACATTATTATTTCTGCTCTGGTCCAGTCTGTTTGGAGCTCTGTAGGCTTCTTTTATACTTATGGTCATCTCTCTCTTTAGTTTATGGAAGTTTTCTTCTATAATTTTGTTGAAGATATTTGCTGGCCCTTTCAGCTATAAATATTCAATCTCATCTATACCTATAATCCTTAGGTTTGGTCTTCTCATTGTGTCCTGGATTTCCTGGATGTTCTGGGTAACAAGGTTTTTGCATTTGCATTTTCTTTGACTGTTGAGTCCATGGTTTCTATGGTATCTTCAACATCTGAGATTCTTTCTTCTATCTCTTATATTCTGTTGTTGATATTTACATCTCTGGCCCCTGATTTCTTCCCAAGGTTTTCTTTCTCCAAAGTTGTCTCCCTTTGTGATTTCTTAGCTACTTCTACTTCTGTTTTTAGATCCAGGATGGTTTTGCTCAGTTTCTTCATTTGTTTGCTTGTGTTTTCCTTTAGATCTTTAAGAGATTTTTGTGTTTCCTCTTTCATGACTTCTACCTCTTGACTCAATTTCTCCTCCATTTCTTTAAGGGTTTTGTGTGTGTGTGTGTGTGTGTGTGTGTGTGTGTTTCTTCTTTGTTGGCTTCTATCTCTTGATGCTTATTCTCCTGAATTTCCTTTTTTTAAATTTTCTATATTCTTTGTTTACATTCTAAAAGCTTTCCCCTTTCCCAGTCCCCCACCCCCCATATGTTCCATAAGGCCTCTTTTCTCCATCCATTCTCCTGTCTTTCCCCCTCCCTTTTCTCTGTCCTGGTACTCCCCTACAATGCTGGATCAACCCTTTCCAGGATTAGGGCCCTCTTCTTCCTTCTTCATGAGAATCATTTGATAAGCTAATTGTATCTTCAGTATTCAGAGCTTCAGGGCTAATTAATATCCACTTATCAATGATTGCATTCCATATTTATTCTTTTGTGATTGTGTTACCTTGCTTAGGATGATATTTTCCAGTTCCATCCATTTGCCTAAAAAATTCATGAATTCATTGTTTTTAATTGCTGAGTAGTATGCCATTGTGTATATATACCACACTTTCTGTATCCATTCCTCCACTGAGGGATATCTGGGTTCTTTCCAGCTTCTGGCTATTATAAATAAGGCTGCTATGAACATAGTGGAGCATGTGTCCTTATTGAATGCTGGGGAATCCTCTGGATATATGCCCAAGAGTTGTATAGCAGGATCCTCTGGAAGTGTCATGTCTAGTTTTCTGAGGAACCGCCAGACTGATTTCCATAGTTGTTGTACACCTTACAACCCCACAAGCAGTGGAGAAGTGTTCCTCTTTCTCTACATCCTCAACAACACCTCCGGTGTCCTGAATTCTTAACCTTAGCCATTCTGACTGGTGTGAGGTAAAATCTCAGGGTTGTTTGATCTGCATTTCCCTAATGGCTAATGATGTTGAGCACTTCTTAAGGTGCTTCTCAGCCATTCAAATTTCTTCAGGCAAAAATTCTTTGTTTAGGTCTGTACCCCATTTTTAATAGGGTTATTTGGTTCCCTGTGGTTTAACTTCTTGAGTTCTTTGTATATATTGGATATTAGCCCTCTATCGGATGTAGGGTTGGTGAAGATCTTTTCCCAATTTGTTGGTTGCCATTTTGTCCTTTTGACTGTGTCCTTTGCCTTACAGAAACTTTGTAATTTTATGAGGTCCCATTTGTCAATTCTTGATCTTAGAGCATACGCTACTGGTGTTCTGTTCATGAACTTTTCCCCTGTGCCTATGTCCTCAAGGGTTTTCCCCAGTTTCTTTTCTGTTAGTTTCAGTGTGTCTGGCTTTATGTGGAGGTCCTTGATCCATTTGAAGTTGAGCTTAGTACAAGGAGATAAGAATGGATCAATTTGCATTCTTCTGCATGTTGACCTCCAATTGAACCAGCACCATTTGTTGAAAAGACTATCTTTTTTCCACTGGATGTTTTCAGCTCCTTTGTCCAAGACCAAGTGACCATAGGTGTGTGGATTCATTTCTGGATCTTCAATTCTATTCCATTGGTCCACTTGCCTGTCCCTGTGCCCGTACCATGCAGTTTTTAACACTATTGCTCTGTAGTATTGCTTGAGATTGGGGATACTAATAACCCAGAAATTCTTTTACTGTTGAGAATAGTTTTAGCTATCCTGGGTTTTTTGTTATTCCAGATAAATTTGAGAGTTGCCTTTTCCAACTCTGTGAAGAACTGAGTTGGGATTTTGATGGGGATTACATTGAATCTGTATATTGCTTTTGGCAGGATGGCCATTTTAACTATATTAATCCTGCCAATCCAAGAACATGGAACATTTTTCCATTTACTGAGGTCTTCTTCGATTTCCATCTTCAGAGACCAGGAGTTCTTGTCATACAGATCATTCACTTGTTTGGTTAGAGTCACACCAAGATACTTTATATTGTAAATGGCTATTGTGAAGGGTGTCATTTCCCTAACTTCTTTCTCAGCCTGCTTATCCTTTGAATATAGGAAGGCAACTGATTTGCTTGAGTTTATTTTATAAGCAGCCACTTTGCTGAAGTTGTTTATCAGCTGTAGGAGTTCTCTAGTGGAGTTTTTGGGTCACTTAAGTATACTATCATGTCATCTGCAAATAGTAATAATTTGATTTCTTTCTTTCCAATTTGTATACCTTTGACCTCCTTATAATGTCTAATTGCTCTAGCTAGGACTTCACGTACTATATTGAAAAGATATGGAGAGAGAGGGCAGCCTTGTCTAGTCCCTGATTTTAGTTGGATTGCTTCAAGTTTCTCTCCATTTAGATTGATGTTGGCTACTGCTTTGCTGTATATTGCTTTAACGATGTATAGGTCTGGGCCTTGAATTTCTGTCCTTCCAAGACTTTTAGCATGAAAGGATGCTGAATTTTGTCAAATGCCTTTTCAGCATCTAATGAAATGACCATGTGGTTTTTTTTTTCTTTGAGTTTGTTTATGTAGTGGATTGCATTGATGGATTTCCGTATATTGAACCATCCCTGCATTCCTGGGATGAAGCCCACTTGATCATGGTGGATGATCGTTTTGATGTGTTCTTGGATTCGTTTGGCAAGAATTTTATTGAGTATTTTTGCATTGATATTCATAAGGGAAATTGGCCTGAAGTTCTCTTTCTTTGTTGGATCTTTGTGTGGTTTTGGTATCAGTGTAATGGTGGTTTCATAGAATGAGTTGGGTAGTGTTCCTTCTGTTTCTATTTTGTGGAACAGTTTGAAGAATATTGCTGTATATTGCTTTAATTATGTTTAGGTATGGGCCTTGAATTCCTCTTCTTTCCAAGACTTTCAGCAATACAGAATATTGGTGTTAGGTCTTCTTTGAAGGTCTGATAGAATTCTTCACTGAAGCCATCTAGTCCCATGCTTTTTTTTTGGTTGGGAGACTTTCTATGACTCCTTGTATTTCTTTAGGCATTATGGGACTGTTTAGATGATCTATTTGTTCCTGATTTAATTTTGGTGTTTGGTATCTGTCAAGGAAAATGTCCTTTTCCTCCAGATTCTCCAGTTGTGTTGAATATAGGCCTTGGTAGTGAGATCTGATGATTTTTTGGATTTCCTCAGTTTCTGTTGTTATATCTCCCTTTTCATTTCTAATTGTGTTAATCTGGATACTTTCTCTGTGCCCTTTGCTTAGTCTGGCTAAGGGTTTATCTATCTTGTTGATTTTCTCAAAGAACCAGCTCCTGGTTTTGTTGATTCTTTGTATGGTTCTCTTTGTTCCTACTTGATTGATTTCAGCCCTAAGTTTGATGATTTCCTGCCTTCTACCTCTCCTGGGTGAATTTGTGTCTTTTTGCTCCAGGGCTTTCGGGTGTGCGATAAAGCTGCTAGTGTATGATCTCTCCATTTTCTTTTTGGAGGCACTCAGGGCTATGAGTTTTCCTCTTAGCACTGCTTTCCTTGTGTCCCATAATTTTGGGTATGCTGTGTCTTCATTTTCATTAAATTTTAAAAAGTCTTTGATTTCTTTCTTTATTTCTTCCTTGACCAAGGTATCATTGAGTAAAGTATTGTTCAGTTTCCATGTGTATGTGGGCTTTCTGTTGTTTTGGTTGCTATTGAAGACCACTTTTACTCCATATTGATCTGATAGGAGGCATGGGTTTATTTGATCTTCTTATATTTGGTGACGTCTGTCTTGTGAACAATTATATGTTGGATTTTGGAGACGGTACCATGAGGTGCTTTTTTGCTTTAGGGTGAAATGTTATATATATATAACATTTATATAACATATATATATATATATGTTAAATCCAATTGGTCCAAAGCTTCAATTAGTTTCACTGTGTCGCTGTTTAGTTTCTGTTTTCCTGATCGGTCCATGGAGGAAAGTGCAGTGTTGAAGTCACCTGCAATTATTGTGTTAGGTGCAATGTGTGCTTTGAGCTTTAGTAAAGTTTCTTTTATGAATAAGAGTGCCTTTGCATTTGGAGCATAGATGTTCAGGATTGAGACTTCTTCTTATTATATTTTTCCTTTGACCAGCAAGAAGTGTCCCTCAGTGTCTCTTTTGATGATTTTAGGTTGAAAGTCAATTTTATCTGATATTAAAATGGCTACTCTGGCTTGTTTTCTGAGACCATTTGCTTGTAAAATTGTCTTTCAGCCTTTTACTCTAAGGTAGTATTTGTCTTTGACACTGAGGTGTGCTTCCTGTATGCAGCAAATGAAGGATCTTGTTTATGTATCCAGTCTGTTATTCTATGTCTTTTTATTGGGGAATTGAGTCCATTGATGTTAAGAGATATTAAGGAATAGTGATTATTACTTCTTGTCATTTTTTGATGTTATCTTTTATATTTGATTGGTTATCTTCTTTTGGGTTTGATGAAAGTTTACTATCCTGCATTTTCCAGGGTGAAGTTTCCCTCCTTGTATTGGTGTTTTCCTCCTATTATCCTTTGTAGGGCTGGGTTTGTGGTAGATATTGGGTAAACTTGGTTTTGTCATGGAATGTCTTGGTTTCTCCATCTATGGTGACTGAGAGTTTTGCTGGGTATAGAAGCTTTGGCTGGCATTTGTGTTCTCTTAGAATCTGCATGAGATCTGCCCAGGATCTTCTAGCCTTCATAGTCTCTGGTGAGAAGTCTGGTGTGATTCTGATAGGTCTTCCTTTATATGTTACTTGGCCTCTTTCTCTTACTGCCTTTTATATTCGTTTTTTTTTTTGTTGTTGTTGTTTTTTTTGTTGTTGTTGTTTTTTTTTTTTTTTAGTACATTTGGGGTTTTGATTATTATGTGACAGGAGGTATTTCTGTTCAGGTCCAGTCTGTTTGGAGTTCAGTAGGCTTCTTGTATATTCATGGGCATCTCTGTCTTTAGGTTAGGAAAGTTTTCTTCCATAATTTTGTTAAAGATATTTGCTGGCCCTTTAAGTTGTAAATCTTCACTCTCATCTATGCCTATAATCCTTAGATATGGCTTTCTCATTGTGTTCTGGATTTCCTGGATGTTTTGGGTTACAAGCTTTTTGCATTTTCCATTTTCTTTGACCGTTGAGTCCATGGTTTCTATGGTATCTCCGGCTTCTGAGATTCTTTCTTCTATCTCTTGTATTCTGTTGTTATTTATGTCTATGGTCCCTGCTTTCTTCCCCAGGTTTTCCTATCTCCAAAATTGTCTCCCTTTGTGATTTCTTAGTTGTTTCTACTTCTGTTTTTAGATCCTGAATGTTTTTGCTCAGTTCCTTCACTTGCTTGTTTGTGTTTTCCTGTAATTCTTTGAGACATTTTTGTGTTTCTTCTTTCATGATTTCTGCCTGTTGATCAAATTTCTCCTGCACTTTTTAAAGTGATTTTTGCATTTCTTCCTTATTGGCTACTATCGTTTGACCCATGTTCTCCTGAATTTCTTTAAGTGATTTTTGTGTGTCCCTTGTAAGGGCTTCTAGCTTGTGATCATTTTTCTCCTGAATTTTTAAAAGAGATGTATTTATGTCCTTTATGTGTTCTTGTAAAAGCATCACAACCAGTGATTTTACATCCAAATCTTGCTTTTCTGGTGTGTTGGGGTATCTAGGACATGCTATTAATGGAGAATTGGGTTCAGATGCTGCCATATTGCCTTGATTTCTGTTAGTAATGTTCCTACTTTTGCCTTTTGCCATCTAGATTTCACTGGTGTTAGTTGGTCTTGTCAATGCAGGACTCACCCTTGCAAGATGCTTCCCTGCAGCCAGCCTCTAGTTGTACCACTGGCCTCTGTACTGCTTGGGGACAGGGCGCGTGTCCCAGGCTTTCTCCTGAATTTCTTTAAGTGATTTTTGTGTTTCCATTGTAATAGTTTCTAACTTATTCATGTTCCCCCGTAATTCTTGAAGAGATTTATTTATGTCCTTTTTGTGTTCCTCTAGCAGCATCATGACCAGTGTTTTTAAATCCAAATCTTATTTTTCTTTTGTGTTGGGGTATGCAGGACTTGCAGTTATTGAAGAATTGGGTGCAGATATTAACATATTGCCTAGATTTCTTTTAGTAACATTCCTAGGTTTGCCTTTTGCCATCTTGTTATCTCTGGCATTAGGTGGTCTTGCTGTCATTGGCTGGTGTTTGAATCTCCTGTGAACCTGTAAGGCTATTTCCACAACACTGGATGGCTGGGTTTCTCCTGGCACAGACTGCTGATGTGTTGCCCTCCTCTTGGGTACCCTTGGAGACCTAGTGTGCCCTGCCCCAAGTTGTCTCTGTGAACCCGATGCTGCCCATTTGCTCCTTCAGGGAATGATGATGGTGGATGCTGCGGGGACCTTTTCTGAATGCTGATCCCTCTGCAGGGCAACAGATCCCACAACCAGGTTGGTACACACATGACTGGCCTAGCTGCCCAGGCCCTGAGACCAAGTATAACCCTGACAGGCTTAGGCCCAATCAATGCTCACCTCGGGTTATGTCTGCTAATTGATTCTGTCAGGTAGCCAGGAAGGCGTTGCGCACCCCTGCAAGTGCTGGGCAGTCTGCTGGACAAACAACCTCCTGGCCAGTTGACACATAGATGGCCGACCAAGCTGCCCAGGGCCTGGGTGCCGGCACAAGCCTGCCAGGCTTAGACCCCAGTGATGTTAGCCTCGGTCTATGTCTGCTAGCTGGCTTTGTCTGTTAGATCTCTCTGGTGTCCGGTTGCCCAGACAGCAATGCATGCACATATGCAAATGCTGGACAATCTGCAGGGCACACGGTTTCCGGGATGGGTTGGCACACAGATGGCCGACCGAGCTGCCCAGGGCCTGGGTGCTGGCACAAGCCTGCCAGGCTTAGACCCAAGTGATGTTAGCCTCAGGCATGTCTGCTGGCGTCTGGTACCCAAGATGGTGGCGCATGCCCCTGTAAGTGCTGGGCAGACTGCAGGGCAAATGACCTCCTGGGCCACATTGGCACACAGATGGCCCATCGAGCTACCCAGGACCCGGGTACAGTCCAGAGCCTGACAGGTTCAGACCCAAATGATGCTAGCCTCAGACTATGTCTGTGTACCTGGCACTGTCAGATCGCTCTGGTGTCCAGGAGCCAAGATGGCAGAGTGCCTCTCATAACTGGCTAGCAGGAAGAAGAGGTTTAATGTGGCTTCAGTACGGTAAAAAGTGCTGTAATTCTGCTGCTACTCGCAGCTCGGCTGGTCGGCAGTGGCCAGTGGTAGCGGTCGCAGGACCTGCCTTGTCCCTGTTGCCTTGATTCTGCTGGTGGTGGACCTCTCCACTGGATGAGCTGCTGCCAATGCCTGTGCGTCACAGCTGTCACCACCTCTGCTGCTCGAAATGTTTATCCAAATATTTCTACCCTCTCAACATACTAGAAACACATCTGCCACCATCTGGACCTGCCTTTCCTCCCCCAAAAAAAACTCATTTTTAAATAAGCTGTGTACCTTGTACATTCCTTACCACTGTATTTCTAAAACTAAATATTAGTTGTAAGTTTTATATATAATAGAAGTAAAGAACAAGAATGCGGGCCTACCAGAATCCTAACTGGAGAATGCTAAATGCTAATCAGCTCCTTGCTGTCCTTCTCAACAGTCTCTGTTTGTACAACAGCTTCACAAAAGACAGCTAATCTCCAAAGATATTGGTCCATCCACCTCTTTAGAATTCCAGCCAAGACCTCAGTTAATTGCTGATCTTTCTCAAAACATTAAGACTGGAAAACAAATAATGCCCACTAGCTTTATTTTGGTTTAACCAATTTTCCAATTCCATTACAGACAAGAAAAGAATTCTTCACACCAATCATCAGAAAGCATTTATAAGACCATAATCCCAATCACCTTTTTTGGTTATAAATTATACATATGTTTTTATTTTGAAGGAAAATTTACAAATAATTCTTGTCTTGGATGGGAAAAAAACAATATAGGGAGCTTGGACTCAGGGACTTATATTGTTCCTTCCCTTTTATCTGTCCTTTCAACTTAAGTTCTGGGAAGAACATTGAAAAAATAAAAGTGTGATTATCATAATATTATAAGAAATTAGACAACAAATGATGAATGATTAAATGTACTATTAAACAAAAGCATTTTATCATATACATCAATATATTTTAAGAATTCTTTTAATTTGATGCAGACTTGAAATTATTTTTTACATTGAAACAGAATTTTGCATTGTAGTAAAATTTAAATTTTTCATTGGTATAAATCTTTGTGTTTTGATACAAAGTTAAAGATTTATTTTATTGCACTTACTTATCCACTGTGATTATGCAGCTCTTTTAAAAATGACTTAAGCACAGTCCTTTTACAGGATGGTATTACAAACAACTTAAGATGACTATGTAAAGCCTATTACTGGGCAGTAAATCAAAGTCATGTTCATGTTGGATTTTTTTTTGTAATTCCACTGAAATATATATTCTGGGATACACTGGTACCAGATAATTGGAAACATGCAATATTTGACTGCTCAGATATTCTGTGAATAGATTGATGTCTTCCAGGTCTTCAGACACTCACAGAACATGGCATTTAAGGATGTATTCTATTAATTTCAGTCCTTTTCAATATTGACACATATCAGATGCTGGCAACAATTTGGAATAAAATGATAATCATAGAAAAGCCTCCATATACAGTTGCTTGAATTGTGGGAAGCCAACTATGGACAGAAAAAAGAAATAATCAACAAATCCAACAAATCCAGGCACTGGTTCTTTGAGAAAATCAACAAGATAGATAAACCCTTAGCCAGACTGACCAAGGGACAGAGAAAGTATCCAGATTAACAAAATTAGAAACAAAAAGGGGGATATAACAACAGAAACTGAGGAAAGCCAAAAAATCATCAGATCCTACTACAAAAGCCTATACTCAACACAACTGGAGAATCTGGAGGAAATGGACAATTTCCTAGACAGATACCAAATACAAAAATTAAATCAGGACCAATAAATCATCTAAACAGTCCCATAACCCCTAAAGAAATAGAAGGGGTCATAGAAAGTCTTCCAACCAAAAAAAGCACAGGACCAGATGGTTCAGTGCAGAATTCTATCAGACCTTCAAAGAAGAGTTAACACCAATACTCTTCAAACTATTCCACAAAATAGAAACAGAAGGAACACTACCCAATTCCTTCTACGAAACCACAATTACGCTGATACCAAAACCACACAAAGATCCAACAAAGAAAGAAAACTTCAGACCAATCTCCCTTATGAACATCGATGCAAAAATACTCAATAAAATTCTTGCCAACCGAATCCAAGAACACATCAAAATGATCATCCACCATGATCAAGTAGGCTTTACCCCAGGGATGCAGGGTTGGTTCAATATACGGAAATCCATCAATGCAATCCACTACATAAACAAACTCAAAGAAAAAAACCACATGGTCATTTCATTGGATGCTGAAAAGGCATTTGAAAAAATTCAGCATCCTTTCATGCTTAAAGTCTTGGAAAGAACAGGAATTCAAGGCCCATACCTAAACATCGTTAAAGCAATATACAGCAAAGCAGTAGCCAACATCAAACTAAATGGAGAGAAAGGTGAAGCAATCCCACTAAAATCAGGGAATAGACAGGGCTGCCCCCTTTCTCTTTATCTTTTCAATATTGTACTTGAGGTATTAGCTCGGGCAATTAGACAACATGAGGAGTTCAAAGGGATACAAATTGGAAAGGAAGAAGTCAAACTATCATTATTTGCAGATGACATGATAATCTACCTAAGTGACCCAAAAAAGTCCACTAGAGAACTCCTACAGCTGATAAACAACTTCAGCAAGGTAGCAGGTTATAAAATCAACTCAAGCAAATCAGTGGCCTTCCTATACTCAAAGGATAAGCAGGCTGAGAAAGAAATTAGGGAAATGACCCCCTTCACAATAGCCACAAACAGTTTAAAGTACCTTGGGGTGACTCTTACCAAACATGTGAAAGATCTGTATGACAAGAACTTCAAGACTCTGAAGAGGAAATGGAAGAAGACCTCAAAAAATGGGAAAACCTCCAATGCTCATGGATCAGCAGGATCAATATAGTTAAAATGGCCATTTTGCCAAAAGCAATATACAGATTCAATGCAATACCCATCAAAATCCCAACTCAATTTTTCACAGAGTTAGAAAGAGCAACTATCAAATTCATCTGGAATGACAAAAAACCCAAGATAGCTAAAACTATTCTCAGCAATAAAAGAAAGTCTGGGGGAACCTGTATCCCTGACCTCAAGCAATACTACAGAGCAATAGTGTTAAAAACTGCATGGTATTGGCACAGTGACAGACAAGTGGACAAATGGAATAGAATTGAAGATCCAGAAATGAACCCACACACCTATGGCCACTTGATCCTCGACAAAGGAGCTGAAAACATCCAATGGAAAAAAGATAGCCTTTTCAACAAGTGGTGCTGGTTCAACTGGAGGTCAGCATGCAGAAGAATGTGAATTGATCCATCCTTGTCTCCTTGTACTAAGCTCAAATCCAAATGGATCAAGGACCTCCACATAACACTGACACTCTGAAGCTAATAGAAAAGAAACTGGGGAAGACCCTTAAGGACATCAGTACAGGGAGAAAGTTTCTGAACAGAACACCAATAGCCTATGCTCTAAGATCAAGAATTGATAAATGGGACCTCATAAAATTACAAAGTTTCTGTAAAGCAAAGGACACCATCAAAAGGACAAATCAGCAACCAACAAATTGGGGAAAGATCTTCACCAATCCTACATCAGAGAGAGGGCTAATATCCAATATATATAAAGAACTCAAGAAGTTAAACTCCAGAAAACCAAACAACCCTATTAAAAAATGGGGTACAGATTTAAACAAAGAATTCTCACCTGAAGAATTTCGGATGGTGCAAAAACATCTTAAAAAATGCTCAACTTCATTAGTCATTAGGGAAATGCAAATCAAAACAACCCTGAGATTTCACCTTACACCAGTCAGAATGGCTAAGATTAAAAATTCAGGAGACAGCAGGTGTTGGCGAGGATGTAGAGAAAGAGGAACACTCCTCCACTGCTGGTGGGGTTGCAAATTGGTACAACCACTCTGGAAATCAGTCTGGCGGTTCCTCCGAAAACTGGGCACCTCACTTCCAGAAGATCCTGCTATACCACTCCTGGGCATATACCCAGAGGATTCCCCACCATGTAATAAGGATACATGCTCTACTATGTTAATAGCAGCCTATTTATAATTGCCAGAAGTTGGAAAGAACCCAGGTATCCCTCAACAGAAGAGTGGATGCAAAAAATGTGGTATATATACACAATGGAGTACTATTCAGCCATTAGAACAATGAATTCATGAAATTCTTAGGCAAATGGAAGGAGCTGGAGAATATCATACTAAGTGAGGTAACCCTGACTCAAAAGATGAATCATGATATGCACTCACTAATAAGTGGATATTAGCCTAGAAAACTGGAATACCAAAAATATAATCCACACATCAAATGAGGTACAAGAAGAACGGAGGAGTGGCCCCTTGTTCTGGAAAGACTCAGTGAAGCAGTATAGAGCAAAACCAGAACAGGGAAGTGGGAAGGGTTGGGTGGGAAAACAGGGGGAGGGAAGGGGACTGATGGGACTTTCGGGGAGTGGGGGTCCGGAAAAGGGGAAATCATTTGAAATGTAAATAAATATATCAATAAAAAAACAATGCCTTAACAATTTCAGCAGACATGACATCATTCTGAAAGGCCAAACAGATACAGAAAAGAGGACTGCAAAGCTTTGCCAGGACAAGGTAACCAAATCCATCCCCTTTCTTGCCTCACAAAATATCTGACTGATATTATGGCCTATATGGCTGTAGAAAGGTCCTACAACTTTAGAGAAAATTTTGGGGGCTGGCCAGGTAATTCACAGCTCATGACATTTCTTGGTTTTGGATGACTACTCCTTATTCATGCTGCATAATCCGATGTTTATTTCCTTCTTAGAACCTCTGATGAACTTGAATTCTAAATCATCTCTCTCTTATTATATACCCTTTGTTCATTTTATATTTACAATGATATAATAGGTTCAGGAAGGTAATATTTGTGACATAATAATCCTTAGGATAAATAATCACAAGGCTAAGAAATAGAATATTTTCTCTTGAGTTGCCAGATAAGAACATACTGGCTTTCTTTTGATTGTAATTTGTGTTTTTTTATTAAATTATTTCTTTTTATTTACATTTAAATTTGGCCCAACTTCCCCAATCACCCCTCTTTCTTTCTTATCTTCACCTGGAGCCACTTTTACCACACCCTTCTAGCATCCATATTTCCTGGTACATCAAGTCTCAACTGGATTAGACACATGGACTCCACTAAGGCCAGACAAAACAGGCCTGTGTATGCATGTGCCATGTGACACAGCCCATGAATGGTCTTTGAAAGGTGGCTTATTCTCTGGGAGCTCCAGGTAGTTTGTACTGTTGTCCTTCCTATGACTTAGCAAACCCATTATGTCCCTTCAATGTTCCCCAACTTCATCAAAAGAGGTCAACGAATTCAGGCCAATTGATGACTGTACTTATCTCCATCTATCCCAGTCAGATGCTTTAGAGCCTCTCAGAGAACTGCCATACTATGCTCCTGACTACAAGTAAACATGATATCAGTGATAATGTCCAGGTTTAGTTCCCACCTATTGGATAGATCCCATGTTGGCCATGTTATTAGAAGTGTAGGCCTTTTCTTCAGTCACTGTTGCATAGTTGCCTCTGCTGGCATTTTCTTTAGACAGGAGTCAAGATTTTTGAAGATAGGTAGGTGACCCCATCTGTTCACTTGGGTCCCTCTATTCAAGTTCCAATTCCCCACTTTGGGGATTTCACCTAAGATCTTCTATACTGAGTCCTAGCAATCTCTCAGATCTCAGGTACTTAGGACATTCTAGAGGTTACAACTGTCATCCACACCCACATATACATGTCTCTATTCATTCTCCTGGTGTTCTGGGTTTCTCTCCTTTATCCTGCAGACTTGATCCTGTTGGCTCTTTTCCTTTCTTCTTGCCCAATCTCACTAAGGTCTCTCCCTCACTCTGCCACCCATTATTATCTTGTTCTCCCTTAAAAGTGTGGTTAAGTTATGCTCACTTTAACATTAATTGCTCAAATTCTTCTTTTATTAGATATACACTTTATTAACATTCCCAGTGTTGTCCCCTTTCCTGGTTCCTCTCTCCCCCAAAAATCCCTTAAGCCATCTACCCTTCCTTAATCAACCCTCTCCCCCTTCCCTGTCCTGATATTCCTCTACCCTACTGCATCAAGTTTTCCAAAGACCTCTCCTCCCTTTGATGTTCAACAAGGCCATCCTCTGCTGCCTAAGTGTCTGGAGCCATGTGTCCCTCCATGTGTACTCTTTGGTGGCTGATTTTGTCCCTGGGAAGTCTGGGAGCACTGGGTGACTCACATTGTTGCTCCTCTTATGATGCTGCAAACCCCTTCAGCTCCTTGGGTCCCATTGGGGACCCTGTGCTCAGTTCAATGGTTGGCTGAGAGTGTCCCCCTCTCTATTGTTATGCATTAGCAGAGCCTCCCAGGTGACACCTATATCCAACTCCAATCAGCAAGTACTTGTGGGCATCTATAATAGTATCTGGGTTTTTTCACTCTATATGGGATAGATCCTTGGGTAGGGTAGTCTCTGGATGGTCTTATCCTCAGACTCTGCTCCACCCATTGTGTCTGAATCTGCTTCTGTGGGCATTCACCTCCCCCTTCTACAAAGGACCAGAGTATCTATACTTTGTTCTTTCTCCTTGGGCATCATTTGATATGTGAAATGTGTCTTGGATATTCCAAGCTTCTGTGCTAATATCCACTCATTGGTGAGTGCATAATATGTGTGTTCCTTTGTAACTGGGTTATGTCACTCAGGATGATATTTTACTCTTCCATCCTTTGTCTAAGAATTTCATGAACTCATTGTTTTTAATAGCTGAACAGTACTCCATTTTGTATATATACCACATCTTCTGTGTCCATTCCTTCGTTGAGGGTCATCAGGGTCCTTTCCAGCTTCTGGCTATTATAAATAAGGCAGCTATGAACATAGTGGAGCATGTATCCTTATTACATGCTGGGGAATTCTCTGGGTATATGCTCGGGAGAGGTATAGCAGGGTCCTCCAGTAGTATTATGCCTAGTTTTGTGAAGAACCACCAAACTGGTACAAGAGTGGTTGTACCAGCTTGCAGTCCCACCAGCCATGGAGGAGTGTTCCTCTTTCTCCACATCCTCTCCAGCACCTGCTGTCTACTGACTTTTTGATCTTAGTCATTCTGACTGGTGTGAGGTGAAATCTCAGGGTTGTTTTGATTTGCATTTCCCTGATGAAAAAGGATGTTGAACATTTCTTTAGGTAGTTCTCAGACATTCAATATTCCTCAGGTAAACATTCTTTGTTTAACTCTGTACACCATTTTTAGTAGGGTTCTTTGGAGACTAACTTGTTGAGCTTTTTTTATATATTAGATATTGGCCCTCTGTCAGATGTAGGGTTGGAAAAGATCTTTTCCCAATTTGTGATTGCCATTTTGTCCTATTGACAGTGTCCTTTGCCTAACAGAACTTTGTAGTTTTATGTGGTTCCATTTGTCAATTCTTGATCTTAGAGCAAAATCTATTTGCATTCTGTTCAGGAAATTTCCCCCTTTGCCCATGTGCTCAAGGCTCTTTTCCATGTTTTTTCTATTAGTTTCAATGTGTCTGGTCTTATGTGCAGGCCCTTGATCCATTTGGAGTTGAGCATAGTACAAGGAGATAAGAATGGATCGATTTGAATTCTTCTGTCTGCTAGCTGCCAGTTAGGCCAGCACCATTTGTCAAAAAGGCTATCTTTTTCCATTGGATGGACTTAACTCCTTTGTCAAAGATCAAGTGGCCATAAGTATGTGGGTTCATTTTTGGGTCTTCAATTCTATTCCATTGATCTACCCACCTGCCACTGTGCCAATACCATGCAGTTTTTTAATACTATTGCTCTGTAGTACTGCTTGAGGTTGGGGATATTGATGCCCCCAGAAGTTCTTTTACTGCTGAGAATAGTTTTAGCTATCCTGGGTTTTTTGTTATTCCAGATGAGTTTGAGAATTGCTCTTTCTAAGTCTATGAAGAAGTGAGTTGGGATTTTGATGGGGATTGCATTGAATCTGTATATTGCTTTTGGTAAGATGGCCATTTTTACTATAATAATCCTGCCAGTCCATGAATATGGGAGTTCTTTCCAAATTCTGAGGTATTCTTCCATTTCTTTATTCTGCTTCTTGAAGTTCTTGCCATACAGATCTTTCACTTGTTTGGTTAGAGTCACACCAAGATACTTTACATTGCTTGTGACTATTGTAAATGGTGTTGTTTCCCTAATTTCATTCTCAGCCTGTTTATCCTTTGAGTATAGGAAGGCTATTGACTTGTTTGAGTAAATTTTATATCTGGTCACATTGCTGAGGCTGTTTATCAGCTGCATATTGGCATTTTCTATCTATTATCCTCTGTGAGGGCTGGATTTGAGAAAAATATTATGCAAATTTGGTTTTTATCATGGAATATCTTGGTTTCTCCATCCATGGTGATTGAGAGTTTTTCTGGGTATAGTAGCCTGGGCTGGCATTTGTGTTCTCTAATACTCTGAATGAGCTCTGCCCAGGATTTTCTTGCTTTCATGGTCTCTGATGAGAAGTCTGGTGTGATTCTGATAGGTCTTCCTTTATATGTTATTTGGCCATTTTCTCTTACTGTTTAAATATTCTTTGTTTAGTACATTTTGTGCTTGATTATTATGTAATGGGAGGTATTTTTGTTCTGGTCCAGTCTGCTTGGAGTTCTGTAGGCTTCTTGTATATTCATAGGCATCTCTCTCTTCAGGTTAGGGAAGCTTTCTTCTATAATATTTTTGAAGATATTTACTGGCCCTTTAAGTTGGAAATCTTCACTATCTTCTATACCTATAATCCTTAGATTTGGTCTTCTCATTTTGTCCTGGATTTTCTGCTTGTTTTGGGTTACAAACTTTTTGTATTTTGCATTTTCTTTGACTATTGATTCAATGTTTTCTATGGTACCTTCAGGACCTGAGATTCTTTCTTCTATCTCCTGTCTATGACTCCTGATTTCTTTCCAAGGTTTTCTATCTCCAAAGTTGTCTCCCTTTGTGATTTCTTAGTTGCTTTTAGTTCTGTTTTTAGATCCTGGATGGGTTTGTTTCTTTGTGTTTTCCTGTAATTCTTTAAGAGATTTTTGTGTTTCCCCTTTCAGGGCTTCTGCCTGTTGACCCATGTTTCCCTATATTTCTTTAAGCCATTTTTATGCTTCCTTTTTAAGGGCTTCTACCTGTTGAGTCATGTTCTCCTGTACTTTTTTAAGGGAGTTATTTATGTCCTTCTTGAAGTCCTCTATCAGCATCATGAGATATGACTTTTAAATCCAGCTCTTGATTTTCTGGTGTGTTGGCATATCCAGGACTTGCTGTTGTTGGAGAATTTGTTTCAGATGTTGCTTCAGTTTCTGTTGGTAATGTTCTTGTATTTGCCTTTTCCTATCTGGTTATCCCTGGTGTTAGCTGGTGTTGCTGCACCTGACTGTGGCTTATCTGTCATGCAAATCTCTGTATCTGTGCTCCTAGGAGACATGTTCTCTCTGAGTACACAGGTATAGACCTGAGATTCTTTCTTCTATCTCCTGTCTATGACTCCTGATTTCTTTCCAAGGTTTTCTATCTCCAAAGTTGTCTCCCTTTGTGATTTCTTAGTTGCTTTTAGTTCTGTTTTTAGATCCTGGATGGGTTTGTTTCTTTGTGTTTTCCTGTAATTCTTTAAGAGATTTTTGTATTCCAGGTATAGGTATTCCTGGGATGTATTCCTCCTCTCTTGTAGTTGTATTTTGTATGTGTCCACACATACAAATATATGAAATACAGGAGCACATGGGTCAACAGGTAGAATCCCATAAGGAGAAAACACAAAAAACACTTAAAGAAGTACAGGGGATCAAGGGTCAACAGGCAGAACTCCTGAAAGCTCTGTGGTCCTGATCAACTCTGGGTGCAAGAGGATATCATAAGACTCATGTCACAGACTGTTCCTAGGCTCTTGTGCCCTCAGGGTTTCCAGCTGTTTCCTCAGAACTACAGGGTTTGTCCTACCTGTGCTGTCTGGCCTCTTTAAGCTCTGAGTGTTTAGCTACCTCCATAGGTCTCTTGGATATGCTGCAAGGTGGCAGAGGATGGTTACAAGCTGGAGAAGGAAGCTAGGGAGCTTCTACCAGAGGGTTCCAGGTATGATCCTCTGAGTGGCAACTTGGGTTGTACCTGCAAAGGCAGGCCCCTCCACAATCCTGGGTGGCTATGCTGTCTTCCTATACCACTTGTGTATGGTGGGCTGTGCCAAAGGATGGACACAAGCCAGAAACAGACACCAGAGGGCTTCCATGAGAGGATTTCTGATGTGAACCTCTGAGCAGCAGGCATGGTTCTATCTGTGCAGGCCAGTTTTTCTGCACTCCTGGGTGATTAAGCTGTCTCCCTGTGTCCCTTGGTTATGGTGCTCTATGCCAGAAGATGGACCCAAGCCAGATACAGGAACTGGAGGGCTTCCACCAGAGGTCCCTGGGTGTGAACCTCTGAGCAGCAGGTGTAGTTTTATCTGTTCAAGTCAGTTTGTCTGCACTCCTAGGTGGTTAAGCTGTCTCCCTGTGCCCCTTGGGTATGGTGTGCTATGCCAGAGAATGGACCCAAGCCAGATACAGGAACTGGAGGGCCTCCACCAGAGGTCCCTGGAGGTGAACCTCTGAGCAGCAGGTGCAGTTTTACCTGTGCAGACCAGTTTCTCTGCACTCCTGAGTGGGTAAACTGCCTTTCTGCACCATTTGGGTATGGTAAACTGTGTCAGAGGATGGAACCAAAGCAGAGACAAAAACCCAAGGACTTCTGCTGGAGGATTCTGGGTGAGATCCTCTGATGGGGGTGGGGGGTGTCGTTCTATCTGTGCAGGCTGGTTTATTCACACTTCTGAGTGGTTAAACTGCCTCCCTGTGCCGCCTAGTTAAGATGCACTGTGACCACTTGTTAAAATTCGTATGAACTATATCATGACTATACAGTATTTTTTGGCTGATATCCATTTATAAATGAATACTTATCATGGAAGTTCTTTTTTGTGTAGGTTACCTCCTTACACAACTCTATTTCAGCCACTTGGGTATGGCATGCTGTGCAAGAGGATGAACCCAAGCCAGAGGCAGATACCAGAAGGCTTCTGCCAGAGGGTTCCTGGTGTGAACCTCTGAGCAGCAGTTTTTGTTTTACCTGTGCTGCTTGCCTTCCCCACACTCTTGGGTGGCTAAGCTGCCTCCCAGCACCACTTCAGTTTGGCAACATATGCCCACTTGTAAAAATTCTTATGAACCATATCATGACTCTACAGTACTTTTTGGCTTTTGCAATGTGTGCTTTTTGCATAGAACATATTGAAGTATCTTCTATGAATGTGGGTGTGCTTGTATTTTGGGCATAGATGTTCAGAACTGAGCCTGGTTCTTTGACAGAATCAACAGGATCTGTAAACTCCTAGCCAAATTAACTAAAGGTCCCAGAGGCAGTATCAAATTTAACAAACTCAGAAATGAGAAGGGAGGCATAATAACAGAAACTGAGGAGATTCAAAATGCATCAGATCTGAATTCAAGAGCTTATACTCAACTAAATTGAAAAATCTGGATGAAGTAGATATTTTCTACACAGATACCTCATACCAAAGATAAATCAAGAACAAGTAAACTAAACAGGCCTTTATACCCCAAGAAAATAGAAGAAATCATTAAAAACCTCCCAACCTCCCCCTAAAAGCTAATGTTCCCCAAACAATTCCATTATATACAAACAGAAGGAACACTATGTAAATCATTCTATAAAGCCACAATTACTTTGATACCTAAACTACATAAAGATGTAAGAAAGGAGAACCTCAGACCAATTTTGCGTATGATTATGATTTAAAAATACTGAATAATATTCTCTCAAACTAAATCAAAAACACATCAAAATGATCATTCATCATGATTAAGTGACGGTCATACGAGCAATGCAAAGTTGGTTCAATATATGAGAATCCATTAATGTAAAGCACTATATGAACATACGCAATGAAAAAAATTACATGATCATCTCTTTAGATGCTAGAAAACCATTTGACAAACTATAACAACATTCATGATATTTGAGAGATCAGAATCCAAGGCCCATATCTAAACATAATAAAAGCAATTTACTGCAAGCCAACAGCTAATTTCAAATAAAATGGAGAGATAGTTGTAACAATCAAATTAAAATCAGGGCCAAGACAAGAATCCCTACTCTCTCCATATCTTTTCAGTATAGTACTCAAGGTTCCAGCTAGAACAATAAGACAACAAAAAGAGATCAAGGGGATACAAATTGGCAAAGAAGTAAAGGTATCACTGTTTGCAGATGATATGTTAGTATTCATAAGCAACCCCAAAAATTCTATCAGAAAAGTTCTGGAACTGACAAACAACTTTAGCAAAGAGGCTAGATACAAAATGAACTCAAATAAATTCTTTATACAAATGATAACCTAGCTAAGAAAGAAAGCATGGAAACAAATCCCTTCACAATAGCCACAAATAGTATGACATATCTTGGGGTAATTTTTAACAACGAGTGAAAGATCTTTATGACAATAACTTCTAGTCTCTCCAGAAGGAAATCAGAGACCTTAGAAAATGTATAGACTTCTATGCTCATGGGTTGGCAGAAATAACATAGTAAAAATGGCTATGGATTACCAAAGGCAATCCATAGATTCAACTCAATCTCCATCAAAATCCCAGCACAATTCAATAAAGACATGAGAGAGGAATTCTCAAGTTCATCTGGACAGGCAAAAAACCCAGAGTAGTGAAAACAATTCTTAAAAATAAAAGGACTTCTGCTGGCATCACGATCTCTGACCTCAAGCTATACTACAAAGCAGTGTTGTATGGTACAGTGAATTTTGTATGGTACAGCAGTTTTGTATGGTACATAAATATAACCACACATGGATGGGTACTTACTCTTTGACAAAGAAGCCAAAAATATACAACAGTAAAAGAAAGCATCTTCAATAAATGGTGCTGGTCTAACTGGCACCCTGTATGTAAAAAAATAAAAATGGACCCATATGTGTCACCTTGCAGAAAGGTCAAGGTCAAGTTGAACAGAAGATGGATGCAAAAAATGTGGTATGTATACACAATAGAGTACTACAGAGCCATTAGAAACAATGAATTCATGAAAGATAAATTTAGATACACCGAACATAAAGCTAGATACACTGAATCCAATAGGAGACAAAGTGGGAAAGAGCCTTGAACTCATTGGGACAGGAGAAAATTTACTAAAGAGTACTCCTATGGCTCAGGCTCTAAGACCAAGAATTGATAAATAGGACCTCAAGAAAATAGAAATCTTCTGTAAAGCAAAGGACATAGACAATAGGAGAAATTGACAATATACAGATTGGGAGAACATCTCACTAACCCCATATACTATAGAGCTAATATCCAAAACATATAAGGAACTCAAGAAGGTAAACCATGAAAAAAATGAAACAACCCAATCAAAAAAATCAAGTATAGAACTAAGCAGAGAATTCACAACAAAGGAATCATGAATGGCTATGAAGCACTTAAAATTTCAAAGTCCTTACTGATCAGAAAAATGGAAATCAACAGGACCCTGAGATTCCACCTTACACCAATCAGAATGGGTCAAAACCCCAGGTGAGAGCACTTGTTGATGAGGATGTAGAGAAAGAGGAACATTCCTCCATTGCTGATGAAATTGCAAACTGGTACAGTAACTCTGGAAATCATTCTGGAGATTCCTCAGAAAATTGGATATAGATCTACCTAAAGATCAGCTAGACCACTCTTGGGCAGATACCCAAAAGATGATCCACCATGCCACAGGAGCTTGTGCTACTGTATGTTCATAGCAGCCTTATTTATAATAGCCAGAAGCTGGATAGAATCCAGAAGTCCACAACAGAACAATGTATTGAGAAGCTGTGGTACATTTACACAATGCAGCTATTTCAAGTATGAAAAAAAAGGACTTCATGAAAGTTACAGGCATGTGAATGGAAATAGAAAATATCATCCTAAGTGGGGTGACCCAGAAATACAAAATCATTCCTGGTTTGTACTCACTTATAAGTGGATATTAGACAAAAAGCTCACAATGTCCATGATATAACCTGCAGACCACATGGAGCTAAGGATAAAGAAAGTCCAGGATGTGAATGCTTCAGTCCTTCACTGAGAGATGAACAGTATGATCAAGGGAGGTAGACCAAGAGGGGACCTGGAGGGAGAGAGGATGGGGGCAAAATAAGGTGGCAGCATCAGGTACTGGAAGGGACAGTAGAGAAGTACAGAGGGTCAGGAGATTGAATAAAAATAAGATGAGGAAATGGGGACAGACACTGAAGAGTCCCAGATGCCAGGGAAACAAGGGACTCCCAGGACCCAACAAAGATGATTTTAGCAGAGAAGGAGAGATAGAAACTCTAGACATCACCTCCAGTAGATAGATATGGCTCTGGTCAAGGGATGGAGCCACACAACTCATCTCACAACTCATCTTCTGGGTTAAAACTTTGAGATAGTTTTAACCCAGAAAAGTTCCTATCCAAAGAAAGAACAGGGGCAAAACAATGGAGCAGAGACTGATGGAAAGTCCATCCTGGGACTTCCCCACCTGGAGATTCATCCTACCTACAGACACCAAACCTAACATTGCTGTGGTTGCCAAAGGGCACACATAGAAACCTTGTGTGGCTGTTCCTTGGGAGGTTCACCCAGCATCTGAACAATGCAGACATGGTTGCTTGGAGCCAACATCAGACTGAGGTCAGGAACGCTGTTTGGGGAGCTGGGGGAATGACCGGAGGAACTGATGGGTTCAACCCCATAGGAAGAACATCATTTGGCCAGACAGCCCAGTTCTCCCAGGAACTAGCCCACCAACCAAGGAGTGTACAGGGAGGGATCCATGGCTCCAGATATGTAGGAAGCAGAGGATGGCATTGTTTGACATCAACGGGAGGGGGGTCCTTGGTCCTGTAGAGGCTTGTTGCCCCAGCAAAGGGGGATGCTTGAGGAGTGGGATAGGAGAAGGTGTGAGGGTAGGAGAACATCCTTATAGAGGTAAAGAGGAGGGATCAGAGGGAGTTTGTGTGGAGGGGTAACTGGGAAATGGGATATAATTTGAGACATAAACAAAGGGAATGATTAAAAATATGTAAAAGCAAAACTAGTGTTTTGGTGCTTCTGTTTGCTTGTTTGTCTTTTTGTTTTATTTTGTTTTGCTTTGCTTTAATGACCAAAGGACCACTTGCAGGTGGCCAAGTGTTTCTTCCATTGTATCCAATATTTCACTATCAGATACATGAAGGATGAGATGAAAGGTCCTTTAAAGTTTTTTTTTTCATAAGATCTTAAAATGCCTTTCTCTTTCTCTGCATGTAAACTGCCAGATTGTTTAAATTGTTTCACTGATCTTACTGTTTCAGGAAAATCTGTGTACAATTGCCACACACTATATAACCTGTTTGAATAAAGGACAAGTGAAATATTGAAGGAAAAATGTAGTATAATATAGTGTTCATGGAATTCATCCTAGTTTTCACAGTCTGGAAAATTCTTTATTTTTCTGGTTAGCACAGATATTTTGTCAGAAGACAAATTCATATTTTAAATGTGAAGATCTGTTTTACAAGCATACATTGCAGGGGTTGTGTAGTATGGGAAGAAGGGGAACCACTGCCAAGTTGATAACTCATTCTGAATGAAGTAATTAGGTTCTATAGGGTATTTTTAATGCACAGATATGGGAGTATTAGAAGAATTGGAACATAAAGAGCCTTTTCTGAAGAGGTTAGAAATATGATGCTTAAATGCCCTGAGACTTGGAGAAAGACCAGATATTGAGCCAGGGTGATACATTCTGTTGAATTTTGTAAATAAATGATGAGACAAGGATGATGTTGGCCTGTCGATGGGTTTTGGTTTACGCATATTTAGGATTCCATATTGGAGCCTGATAAAGGAAAACAGTATATCAGATTGTGTGGCTTTTAGGAAAAGGAAGATGAGTATTGTTGGTGAACCTGAGGTCAGATGGATTTGTGGAGCAAAATTGGTTAGAGGCTCCAATTTTGGTTCTGATGTCCCTTCATAGAAAAGGGACAAGAGAATGAGACAGGTTGGAACCTATAGGAAGGAATAGGTAAGGAAAATACTCAGAAAAGTCCAGGAAAGTGGTGGAGTTTAGTGAGATTAGTAAGGCTTTCCAAGTATCCTGACAATAGAAAATTGCATATGAGAGGTGGGATTCTAAGAGGACATAGGAATGAAAAAGTGGCCTGGTATCTAGAGGGAGGAAGGTGATGATACCATTCACTGCCTTGGTCCTGTGACACCTATGGAAGTCTCCCCCACTACCATTGTATCCAACAGGGGCCTTGAGTAATCATCACAATACCAAGGCAATGAAACTGCCTTGGGAGACCAGGTCCCCTTAGTCATCTATGGCCATACCTAGGAGAGTGGCCTAGGCCAGATGTCCTGGTGCTACAAGGGACAGGGGGGGAAATTAACAGCCCAGTGTTCTCATTGATGGTACCCAGGATGTGGCCAAAGTAGTTTATGAGAGGATGGGCAAGCCTGGGCCCAGTGACATTCCTAACCACTTTTGTGGCATGGATCTTGTGGTCCTCAGAAGATGGAAAGCAAGGGATCATGAGTAGTTGTTATGGCTAGCTGCAAGGTCTTAGCTGCCATCAGGCATTTTTGGTTTTGGGGTCTTATCTTCTCTCCTATGCTACACCTTGAAAGCCACCACTGACTTTTGGCTGGGGAGTTTGTAGGTCCTAGAAACTTGAATTTGGCCGTAATATCAGGAAAACTCTGGAAAAAGTAGTATCATGGACAGACTTGTGGAGAAAGGACATGAAGCAAGTTGTCTGGACTTGATCTGAATGTGTACCATAGCCTTGTATCTGACTTGCCTTTTCTCCATGGAGTGAAAGTTGTTGGTGAGAATTATATAAATGCCATTGAAAGTAAAGTTGCAAGAATAAGCAACTTTTTAACTTAAGATTTCCATAGATGTAAAATGACACCATGACCACAGCAACACTTACAAAGGCAAACATTTAATTGTAGCTGGGTTATACTTCAGAGATTAGTTCATTATCATCATTGTGGAAAGCATGGCAGCAAGAAGTCAGGTATGGTACTGGGGAGGTAGCTGAAAGACCTCTGGGATGGCAGGCAGTAGTAAGAGATCATGAGTCACTAGGCCTGAGTTCTGAGTTCCTAATCCCTCTAAGTCCAACTCTAGTAACATACTGCCTCAAATTAGACCACCTATGCCCATAAAAGGTCATACGCCCTAATGGTGTCAGTCCCTGGGAGTTCATGGTGGCCATTTTTATTGAAACAAGTGTTTGAGGTTGTGACTCTTTTAGATTTAATTAGAATTCACTTAATGAGAAAAGAATGTATACTCTGACCAAGCCATCCACACCAGAATCCTCCCACAGAGAACTGTGTCTGGTTTAGGCTGAGTAGTGAGAAGTAAAAGAGGCCCCATAGTGAATGAGAAACAAAGAAATAAAACTCTACCTATTTATAAAGTCCACACTGGATAATTCCTTGGCTTTTTGATCACACTACAGAGCCTGCCCAATAATGGCCTCAACTTACCTTTTCTTCTCTCCCTCTTTGGTCTCTTTCATCTCCCATTTTCCCTCCTCAGTGATAGATATTCAGAATCAAGCCTCTTGGGAACCCACTTTCAGTCCTTGTTTGGTTTTTACCATGCTGTCACTTTTAATCAAGATGGATATGAAGTCACATGATAAAATCCATGCTTTCCAACCCTAAGAGAGATGCTTGTCTGCTGGGTGGCATCCTCCATGCTGATGAGGGAACAGTAGCTAATATGTCAACAGGCCATATATTTCTTTAAGATTAGCTATATGCAAATGTTTAGTTATTAACCTGAGTGTTACTAGTTTTAAGTTAACCCTTAACTTAAAAAATTTTAATCATGGCCAATATACTTACAAATCTTGAAGAACAAGAAGTATATTGGGATAGGATTTATCTTAGTAAAAATTTAGGAAGTTAAACCCAAACCAAAAGATTATGAGATGAATAACAATAGTCCCTCTTGGTAATAGTCTCTCCTTTTAGTTTGCTTTGCTCTCCTTTCTCTGACACATAAGTCAGGCAGCTCACATGATACGGGGACAGAGATTTTAGAGGAAATCTTTAAATAAGAATGCTTGGGTCTGGGCTGGAGAGATGGCTCAGCAGCTAAGAATACTGACTGCTCTTCAGAAGGTCCTGAGTTCAAATACCAGCAACCACATGGTGCCTCACAACCATCTGTAATAAGATCTGATGCCCCCTCTTCTGGAATGTCTAAAGACAGCTTCCATGTACTTACATACTAGATAGATAGATAGATAGATAGATAGATAGATAGATAGATAGATAGATAGATAGATAGATAGATAGATAGATAGATATCTAACATCTTTTACTTCCAATAAAAATTAGAGATAAAAATAAAACCAGTTATAGAAGATAAAGAAAGACTGACATGGATGTTTAACTAGCTGTCCTGGTGATGAAATATACTGCTCTTAGTCACATTCTTATTGGATCTTTCCTTTATTTACATTTCAAATGTTATCCTCTTTCCTGGTTTCCCTTCTGAAAACGACCTATTCTGTCCCCGTCCCCTTGCTCACCAACCCACCCACTCCTGCTTTCCAGTCCTGCTATTCCCCTATACTGGGGCATCTCCCTTTGGTGTCCAACAAGGCCATCCTCATCTACATATGCTAAGGAAATCTTTACAAAAAAGAATGCTTGCATGTAAAGAAGTGGGAAACAATACTGCAGCTTCAGCTCTTAATTGAAGTGGGACAACATAAAACAATACTCTAATGTTACTCATACCTAAAAGACACACTGATGCCTATAAAATAAATTCAGTACACTTAGAATAAAGAAGAGAAAAAGGGGAAAAACTTGAGACCAGGCTTATAGACAGAGGATCCTGCAGGAGGGAGCTGAAAGACTAACCAGCTAACCTGAGCGTTCTTAACCTCCTGGTAGTTCCCAGTTTGCAACAAACTTACAGACCCATCTATGGTGACTTAAAAGACAATCATTTACACAGTAGGGGTGACAATCGGACAAAACCAAAAAGGGTGTGAAACAAAGAGAAATAGGGAATGGGGAATTGCTTCCCATTTCCATGATGGCTTGCAGTATTTGCAGAGATCCTGCATAATATTGAGAACTAGAGTAACCATCCTCTGATCAATAGGATTGACAACCTAAGTGGCAATGTGGTCAAATATGATTGTAAAAGCAAACAAATTTAGGTCACTTTCATGTTGGTTACCAGGTGGAGAGGCTGGAGGTTTTGTAAAAGGCATCACAAAAGGGGGATAAAGCAGTACGGAAGACACCATTCTGTTTTCATGAAGCATTAGTACCATAAAGAAAAGTAAAAGGGGGGAGAAGTAAATAAAAGCCTTTTTGATGTAACACCAGCATAAATTGACAAGCAAACTGTTTTGTACTGCACATGAAGCAAAAACAACAAGAAATTATTGAAGTTAGGGACGATGAAGTGATTAGTTGTTTAACTAAAAAATTAAAAGTATCTACTTTTCAGACATTCCTGATTGATTCTTCCTGGAATTATTTAAGCCCCAATTTGTTTTTCAAACAATTCATGTTCATAATAAGTCAAAATATTCATATGACCCTGTAATTGGTCCTATGAATCTATGTAGCTTAGGCTATATGTGAACTTTTTTCCTGCTTTTGGACACAGAGCCCAAGATACATCGATTCATACTTTACTTTGGGTGATTCAAGACCTATGAAGTTTTGAGACATGTAGGGTAGAAACAGCCAAAAAGGCTAGTGGTCATCAGCTAGGGTGATGTAGGTTTTCTAAAAGCTAATGAGGCTACCTGGGATGCCTCATTAGTATGGGGAAGCTTTTCAGGAATCTCGGTTACTGACTGAAAAGTTTATCAGGAGGAACGAAATTGCTCCTGTAATTGAATTGAGGCTATATGATGTTCCTCTGGCAGAGGCAAATGTGATTGATTTCCCCAGACAAGGTCAGGGAAGGAAAAAATCCTGCTAATGAAAAGCATCATCTATACTGCACTGATCACAGAATGTACCCAGTCATAGTAGACTTTAACCTAATTAGCAGAGTTTTCCCATATGTATACATGGGTACATAGGCACGCGTGCTCACACGCGCACACACATACACACACACACACACACTCGCACACACACTTGCACATGCGCACGCACATGCACACATGCGCACACACAAACAGACTGAAATTCAATAATTTTATGGAAATATAAAAATGGTCACTTCCCCTGTGTGCTGCATTTACTCCCAGCTGTTGTATGAGAACAATGACTGAGCTAGATCTACTGACAAGCAAAATATTTTGAAGAACATCTACGAAATTCCTGTCCATCTTTACAAATTTATATTAAGAGGACTTGACATTGCTTCAGGAAAAACAGAGGTTTACAATGTGGAACAACCAGATTGTTGGCTTTATTTGCTATCAATTTTTCTTAGAATCCTCTTACTATAGCATAGCTCCCTTTTGTATGAGTAAAGTTTATATTCAGCTCAGTTGTTCTCAATAGAAAAGTTTACTATTTGTGAGAGTTTATTTATACTTGTATGCACACAGTTGGCTTGTTCACTGTAGGGCTTTGTAGGGGTTCTAGATCCTCCTAGTGGCCCAGGAACAATTTAGTTCCATTGACAGTGTGGACTCCATATCCTCCAAATCCTGACCCAATCAGGGATGTCACATCTCAGACACTGTGTTGAACACAAGGACTCCACATTGCTCTCCTGTGGTACCTCGCCTCTGGTTTCTTTCCTACTTAGTATGAGGTAATTTATTAACTTGTTTCCACCCTGGAATTGGTCATATGAATCAATGTAGCTTGGACTCTGTGTAAATTCTTTGTCATTGTTTGTCAGAAGTATTTCTTCACATGATCTTGGCCTGTAGATTTCTGGGAACGAAGACAGTCAAAGACGGGAGTACAATTGCAGAGTACAGGAAGCTATGATTACATGATACATCAGCATTAGGATAATCAAGTGGATGTTTTATTTTAAATAAGTAAATAACTATCATAGGTTTAAGAGCATGTAGGAAGTGTCTTCTGGCAGATATTGCTGAGAGAGAGCCCTCAGCTCAGGTCTTCTGTTGGGGATGTTTCATGGCAACCACAGGCTTAACTTTGGTCTTTGGTCTAATTAACCACATCTCATAAAACAACATAATGATGCTGATGGCTGAAAGCACAGCTGTCAGCATCCCGAGTGGGAACACATGTGTTTTCTGCTTTCTTAGCAGATCATCTTTCCCAATAGGAAACTTTGGTGGAAAATCAAGGGTACTTTCTCCATAAAGGTCCACTACATGGTTCCAACTCACAGCCAAAACTGTGCAAATGATGTTTAGAACCAGAAACAAGACAGAAGTGTTATAACACAGGATCATGAAATTAGGATAGGGGGCTCTCATCCAGCAGATCATAATAGCCACAGAACTGAAAATAAGAACTACGGGCTGCATAAAATTAGCTAATAATATCAGGCCCCATGCATACTCAATTTCAATTGAAATGGTCCAGCTGGAGTTCATAGCACTGTGCACTGGCACTCTGATTATTGAGCCTGATTTGTTGACGTCTTGATAATAGTAAGCTTCCCACAGTCCAATGTATACCAGGTGTAGAGCCTTGTTGTTGAATTCCCACAGACGCCAATATCTACTAGTAGCTAGGCTTATACCAAAGCCCCAGACCATAAAGCTGCAGAACAGGCTTGTCAATCTGAAAATCCACTCCTTCACTTCAGCAGAACTATAGTTGATGTCAGAGAAGTGTAGAATCAGGCACAAAACATAAAAGAAAAGAAAGAGTATAAGTTATTGTTAGAGAAATTTAACTAGTCATATTTTGTTTCCTCTATCTAAAAATTACACTTAAGATTTCTCTACGCATCTTAATCTTTTAAGTGCTATAGACAAGAATTAAAGAAACATTTTTGTTTAGTTTTCAATCACTATCAAGAGATTAGACATGGATCAATGGACGAGATTATTTGCTGTTCCTGTAAATGACCAAAGTTTGTTTCCAAACATACTCCTTGGACCCACCTCTTCCAAAGGGGATAATGCCTCTCCTGTCCTTCAAGGACATGGCACGCGCCCCTCACACATAGCCCCAACTGACCTCTACCTCTGTAATAAGTAAAATAAAATAAGACACTTTGCAATTATTATTTGTTATTTTGGAATGTTTTGCTTGCATATACACCTGTGCATGTATAACTTGTGGTCCTGGTGTCTGTAGAGTCCAAAAGAGAATACCAGAAACTGGGAATGGAGTCCAAAAGAGTATCAGAAACAGCTTTTGGTGGGACATTAGGCAGGTACTTGGAGTTAATCCCTGGTCCTGTCAAAGATGAGTTGCTGCACTCATTTTTATCAATGAAATATATGAGATTCATTCATATATACAATGAAATATGACAATTTTAAGATTGATAAACACAAAAGAAAAACTCTAGGAAGACTAGATTTCTCTACAATCAGCTTTGGTAGGCACTGACATTTTTACTTGTAAATGTGTTACAAATCATGAGATTATTTAAAAGTGTGAAGTCTTATAAATAAAATCAGAATCCTGAACATATTCCTGAAGATGTACTAAAAATAAATAATGGCTGGCTGATGGTGGCACATGCCTTTAATTCTAGCACTTGGGAGGCAGAGGCAGATGTATTTCTTAGTTTGAGGCCAATCTGGTTTACAGAGTGAGTTCTAGGACAGCCAGGGCTACACAGAGAAACCCTGTCTCAAAAAAAAAAAAAAAACCACCAATACACACACACACACAAATATGTGAATCAGTGGTATAGTCATTGCCAAGTATGTACTGGACAGTGATTTCTATAATAAATAATACTCTTACACACATACACAAACACATACTATATAAAACATAGAAATCATGGTAACCATCATGGATTTGTTGTTGATGTTGTTTTGGTTTGTTGTTTTTCCTATGTTCAAATTTCTACATTCAGATAGCCAGATTTGCAATGTATGTTGACATATTTCACAAAAGAAAATTTTAGCTTTTGTAAAGCTAAATTACACTTAACATTGATACTGCAAATGAAGTAAGTTATCAGGATGTCTTATCAGCTCGAATCTGTAACAAAAATTAAAAAGAGTGGTTGGGGATTTAGTTCAGTAGTAGAGCACTTGCCCCAGCAAGCACAAGGCCCTGGGTTCAGTCCTCAGCTCTGTTAAAAATTTTTTTAAAGAACCAGAACTTATATGCTAGGTAATCTCTGCAGGGTGGTTCTGCAAGAAGGGAAATAATTGAATCTTCTACTCACTATAAGTATAGACCCTACCCATGGCTGAATAGTTAGAAGTCTCCAGAGAACCTAAAATTTATATTTTCTTGACCAGAAACATTTTCTCCCACATACCCTCTGTAGTGGTTTGAATGTTCTTGACTCAAAAAGTAGCACTCCTAAAACGTGTAGCCTTGTTTGAGGAAGTATGTTACTGTGGAAATAGGCATTGAGACCCCATCCTCATAGCTTCCCATGAGACATTCTCTTTTCTGGATGCTTTGGATCAAGATGTAGAATGCTCAGCTTCTCCTCCAATACCAGGCCTGCCTTTGTGCCATGATGATAATGGTCTGAACATCTGAAAGTGTAAGCTATCCCCCATTTAGATGCTGTCTTTGTAAGAGTTGACTTGGACATTGTGTCTCTTCACAGCAATGGAAACCCTAAGATCCACACTATATTTCTAACTGGGTGAAGGCAGGTCTTACTTGAAAAGTTACAACAGACATGTAAGTTTTTAATTCACATATCAACTGATGCCCAAGAAGAAGGAAGGAGAGGCCCCTGGTCCTGGAAAGGCTCAGTGCAGCAGTGTAGGGGAATACCAGGACAGGGAAGTGGGAAGGGCTTGATTGGGGAACAGGAGAGAGGAGAGGGCTTATGGGACTTTCAGGGAGGGCGATCCAGGAAAGGGGAAATCATTTGAAATGTAAATAAAGAATATATCACATTAAAAAAACAAAGAGAAAGGATGGTTTTGAATTGATACCCAGCTTGGTTAATACCCTGAATATAGAAGAGTGAGCTTTGAGAAAGAGTGAAGGAGGACTGACATTTCTGCCACAACAGACCAAGTAGAAATATCCTCTTCTTTGTAAGGCTTGGGGATTTCTGTGTTTCAAACTGGGGAAGTGGATGTATGCTTTACCTGAAGAACAAATTTCAAGGTGATTGTGGAGGTCTCTCTTTACATCTTACCTCTGCATGTTATATGTGAATTTATACATTCGGAAGGTGGGTCAAAATGTTCATAGTAGTAATAAATGTTGTGGTGGGAATCACTGGGAAAAAGGAAGCACCTGCAAAAATAATTTTTTACTGTGAGGCATAATGTTAACCATATAGATAATTCTCAACAGTCCTATAACAAATACATATACACATTCTCACATGCATGTGCACAAGCACATTCACATGTGCATGAGCGTGCACACACACTCATATAGTCCTCATGCTCTCGTTCTATGCCTTTGAATAAAGGTTCTTAAACAGATCACTCAATATTTGGTCCTACAGCATTCACATCACTAACCCAGATGTTATCTATAATTGACAAAGAAAAGCTTTTTCTCTAATAAAGTCTCACTGGGAGTACAAATTACTTTTACTTCAGGACCAATACCCTGCAGTAGATGCTCAACACAAAACAAACCCAATGGGCATTGCTGAGGAGGGTACCTTGCCTCACAATGATTTTTGTTTTTGTTTGTTTATTTATTCTCTCGCTTTCTTTTATACTAATAGGACTCTTTGTTTTTCAATGTTGAGTTTCTATAGAATATAGTTCTCTCTGTGTGTATCTGTGTGAGATTTTGCCTCTTTATTCTGGTTGTTTGCTTTCAGCTTATTCCATTTTTATTTTTTATTTTTTCTATATTCTTTGTTTACATTCCAAATGATTTCTCCTTTCCCAGTTCAACCCTCCCCATAAGTCCCTTTAGGCCTTTTCCCTCTGCCCATTACCCAATCACCCCCTCCCACTTCTCTGTTCTGATAATCCCCTACATTGCTGCATTTCCAGGACTAGGGCTTTCTCCTTCCTTCTTCTTGTGAATCATTTGATATGTGAATTGTGTCTTGGTTATTCAGAACTTCTGGGCTAATATCCACTTATCAGTGATTGCATTTCATGTGTGTTCTTTTGTGATTGGGTTACTTCACATAGGATGATATCTTCCAGTTCCAACCATTTGTCTCAGAATTTCATGAATTCATTGTTTCTAATGGCTAAGTGGTATTCCACTGTACAAATATACCATATTTTCTGTACCCATTCCTCCATTGAGAGATATCAGGGTTCTTTTCAGCTTTTGGGTATTATAAATAAAGCTGCTATGAACATAGTGGAGCATGTGTCCTAATACATGCTGGGGAATCCTCTGGGTATATGCCCAGGAGTGGTATAGCAGGGTCCTTTGGAATTGTTGGGCCCAGTTCTCTTAGCAAATGCCAGACTGATTTCCAGAGTGGTTATACCTTGCAAACCCACCAACGGGGGAGTGCTCCTCTTTCTCCACATCCTTCCCAACACCTGCTTTCTCCTGAGTTTTTACTCTTAGCTATTATGACTGTTGTGAGGTGAAATGTCAAGGTTGTTTTTATTTGCATTTCCCTAATGACTAATGATGTTGAACATTTCTTAAGGTGCTTCTCAGCCATTCATAATTCTTCGTGTGAAAATTCTTTGTTTAGCTCTGTACCCCATTTTTCAGTAGGTTTATTTGGTTCTCTGGCATCTAACTTTGAGTTCTTTGTATATATTGGATATTAGCCCTCTGTCTGATGTAGGGTTGGTAAATATCTTTTTCCATTTTGTTGGTTGCTGCTTTGTCATTTTGGTAGTGTCCATTTCCTTACAGAATGATTGTAATTTTATGTGGTCCCATTTGTCAGTTCTTGATCTTAGAGCATAAGCTATTGGTGCTGTTCAGGAACTTTTCCTGGAATGAGGCCAACTTGATGGTGAGGAATGATGTGTTTGTTGTGTTCCTGGATTCAGCATTAAAGAATTTTATTGAATAGTTTTTATCAATGTCCTCGTAAGAACTTAGACTGAAGTTCTTTTTCTTTGTTCAGTTTTTGTGTGGTTTAGGTATCTGAGTAACTCTAGCCTCATTGAATGAATCAGGTAGTGTTCCATCTCTTTCTAGAATAGAAAGTAAAAGAGTTTGAGGAGTATTCAGATCAGCTCTTGAAAGTCTGATAGAATTCTACACAAGAAGTATCTGGCTTTGTACTTTTTTTGTTGGAAGACTTAATGACTGCTCTTATTATTTTATGCATTATAGGGCTTTTTTGAAAGTATATATGTTCTTGATGTAACTTTGGTGTGTATATATGTTTAGAAATTCATCCATTTTTGTGCATAGTTTAGTTTTGTGGAGTATATAACTGTGAATCACTACATATTTTTTTTAACTTTCTTATTTCCTGTTGTGATTTCTCCATTTTCATTTCAGACTTTGTTAGTTTGAATGCAGTCTGTGTCCCTATTAGTTAGTTTGGCTAAGAGTTTGTCTATCTTATTCATTTTTTTCAAAGAGCATATTCTTTTTTTTTTATTCGATATAATTTATTTACATTTCAAATGATTTCCCCTTTTCTAGCCCCCCCCACTCCCCGAAAGTCCCGTAAGCCCCCTTCTCTTCCCCTGTCCCCCCTCCCACCCCTTCCCAGTTCCCCGTTCTGGTTTTGCCAAATACTGTTTCACTGAGTCTTTCCAGAATCAGGGACCACTCCTGCTTTCTTCTTGTATCTCATTTGATGTGTGGATTATGTTTTGGGTATTCCAGTTTTCTAGGTTAATAACCACTTATTAGTGAGTGCATACCATGATTCACCTTTTGAGTCTGGGTTACCTCACTTAGTATGATGTTCTCTAGCTCCATCCATTTGCCTAAGAATTTCATGAATTCATTGTTTCTAATGGCTGAATAGTACTCCATTGTGTAGATATACCACATTTTTTGTATCCACTCTTCTGTTGAGGGATACCTGGGTTCTTTCCAGCATCTGGCAATTATAAATAGGGCTGCTATGAATATAGTAGAGCATGTATCCTTATTACATGGTGGGGAATCCTCTGGGTATATGCCCAGGAGTGGTATAGCAGGATCTTCTGGAAGTGAGGTGCCCAATTTTCGGGGCAACCGCCAGACTGATTTCCAGAGTGGTTGTACCAATTTGCAACCCCACCAGCAGTGGAGGAGTGTTCCTCTTTCTCCGCACCCTCTCCAACACCTGCTGTCTCCTGAATTTTTAATCTTAGCCATTCTGACTGGTGTAAGATGAAATCTTAGGGTTGTTTTGATTTGCATTTCCCTAATGACTAATGAAGTGGAGCATTTTTTAAGATGCTTCTCCGCCATCCGAAGTTCTTCAGGTGAGAATTCTTTGTTTAACTCTGTACCCCATTTTTTAATAGGGTTGTTCGGTTTTCTGGAGTCTAACTTCTTGAGTTCTTTATATATATTGGATATTAGCCCTCTATCTGATGTAGGATTGGTGAAGATCTTTTCCCAATTTGTTGGTTGCCGATCTGTCCTCTTGATGGTGTCCTTTGCCTTACAGAAACTCTGTAACCTTATGAGGTCCCATTTGTCAATTCTTGCTCTTAGAGCATACGCTATTGGTGTTCTGTTCAGAAACTTTCTCCCTGTACCGATGTCCTCAAGGGTCTTCCCCAGTTTCTTTTCTATTAGCTTCAGAGTGTCTGGCTTTATGTGGAGGTCCTTGATCCATTTGGATTTGAGCTTAGTACAAGGAGACAAGGATGGATCAATTCGCATTCTTCTGCATGCTGACCTCCAGTTGAACCAGCACCATTTGTTGAAAAGGCTATCTTTTTTCCATTGGATGTTTTCAGCCTCTTTGTCGAGGATCAAGTGGCCATAGGTGTGTGGGTTCATTTCTGGATCTTCAATCCTGTTCCATTGATCCTCCTGCCTGTCACTGTACCAATACCATGCAGTTTTTTTTTTGTCTTTTTTTTTTATTTGATATAATTTATTTACATTTCAAATGATTTCCCCTTTTCTAGCCCCCCCCCACTCCCCGAAAGTCCCGTAAGCCCCCTTCTCTTCCCCTGTCCTCCCTCCCACCCCTTCCCAGTTCCCCGTTCTGGTTTTGCCAAATACTGTTTCACTGAGTCTTTCCAGAACCAGGGACCACTCCTGCTTTCTTCTTGTATCTCATTTGATGTGTGGATTATGTTTTGGGTATTCCAGTTTTCTAGGTTAATAACCACTTATTAGTGAGTGCATACCATGATTCACCTTTTGAGTCTGGGTTACCTCACTTAGTATGATGTTCTCTAGCTCCATCCATTTGCCTAAGAATTTCATGAATTCATTGTTTCTAATGGCTGAATAGTACTCCATTGTGTAGATATACCACATTTTTTGTATCCACTCTTCTGTTGAGGGATACCTGGGTTCTTTCCAGCATCTGGCAATTATAAATAGGGCTGCTATGAACATAGTAGAGCATGTATCCTTATTACATGGTGGGGAATCCTCTGGGTATATGCCCAGGAGTGGTATAGCAGGATCTTCTGGAAGTGAGGTGCCCAGTTTTCGGAGGAACCGCCAGACTGCTTTCCAGAGTGGTTGTACCAATTTGCAACCCCACCAGCAGTGGAGGAGTGTTCCTATTTCTCTGCACCCTCTCCAACACCTGCTGTCTCCTGAATTTTTAATCTTAGCCATTCTGACTGGTGTAAGATGAAATCTTAGGGTTGTTTTGATTTGCATTTCCCTAATGACTAATGAAGTGGAGCATTTTTTAAGATGCTTCTCCGCCATCCGAAGTTCTTCAGGTGAGAATTCTTTGTTTAACTCTGTACCCCATTTTTTAATAGGGTTGTTCGGTTTTCTGGAGTCTAACTTCTTGAGTTCTTTATATATATTGGATATTAGCCCTCTATCTGATGTAGGATTGGTGAAGATCTTTTCCCAATTTGTTGGTTGCCGATCTGTCCTCTTGATGGTGTCCTTTGCCTTACAGAAACTCTGTAACCTTATGAGGTCCCATTTGTCAATTCTTGCTCTTAGAGCATACGCTATTGGTGTTCTGTTCAGAAACTTTCTCCCTGTACCGATGTCCTCAAGGGTCTTCCCCAGTTTCTTTTCTATTAGCTTCAGAGTGTCTGGCTTTATGTGGAGGTCCTTGATCCATTTGGATTTGAGCTTAGTACAAGGAGACAAGGATGGATCAATTCGCATTCTTCTGCATGCTGACCTCCAGTTGAACCAGCACCATTTGTTGAAAAGGCTATCTTTTTTCCATTGGATGTTTTCAGCCTCTTTGTCGAGGATCAAGTGGCCATAGGTGTGTGGGTTCATTTCTGGATCTTCAATCCTGTTCCATTGATCCTCCTGCCTGTCACTGTACCAATACCATGCAGTTTTTAACACTATTGCTCTGTAGTATTGCTTGAGGTCAGGGATACTGATTCCCCCAGATTTTCTTTTGTTGCTGAGAATAGTTTTAGCTATCCTGGGTTTTTTGTTGTTCCAGATGAATTTGATAATTGCTCTTTCTAACTCTCTGAAGAATTGAGTTGGGATTTTGATGGGTATTGCATTGAATCTGTATAGTGCTTTAGGCAAAATGGCCATTTTAACTATATTGATTCTACCGATCCATGAGCATGGGAGGTTTTCCCATTTTTTGAGGTCTTCTTCCATTTCCTTCTTCAGAGTCTTGAAGTTCTTGTCATACAGATCTTTCGCATGTTTGGTAAGAGTCACCCCAAGATACTTTATACTGTTTGTGGCTATTGTGAAGGGGGTCATTTCCCTAATTTCTTTCTCAGCCTGCTTATCCTTTGAGTATAAGAAGGCCACTGATTTGATTGAGTTGATTTTGTAACCTGCCACTTTGCTGAAGTTGTTTATCAGCTGTAGGAGCTCTCTAGTGGAGTTCTTTGGGTCACTTAGGTAGACGATCATGTCGTCTGCAAATAATGATAGTTTGACTTCTTCCTTTCCAATTTGTATCCCTTTGACCTCCTTATGTTGTCGAATTGCCCGAGCTAGTACCTCAAGTACAATATTGAAAAGATAAGGAGAAAGGGGGCAGCCTTGTCTGGTCCCTGATTTCAGTGGGATTGCTTCAAGTTTCTCTCCGTTTAGTTTGATGCTGGCTACCGGTTTGCTGTATATTGCTTTTACTATGTTTAGGTATGGGCCTTGAATTCCTGTTCTCTCCAAGACTTTAAGCATGAAAGGATGCTGAATTTTGTCAAATGCTTTTTCAGCATCCAATGAAATGACCATGTGGTTTTGTTCTTTGAGTTTGTTTATGTAGTGGATTGTATTGATGGATTTCCGTATATTGAACCAACCCTGCATTCCCGGGATAAAGCCTACTTGATCATGGTGGATGATCGTTTTGATGTGTTCTTGGATTCGGTTGGCAAGAATTTTATTGAGTATTTTTGCATCGATGTTCATAAGGGAAATTGGTCTGAAGTTCTCTTTCTTTGTTGGATCTTTGTGTGGCTTTGGTATCAGCGTAATTTTGGCTTCGTAGAAGGAATTGGGTAGTGTTCCTTCTGTTTCTATTTTGTGGAATAGTTTGAAGAGTATTGGTGTTAACTCTTCTTTGAAGGTCTGGTAGAATTCTGCACTGAAACCATCTGGTCCTGTGCTTTTTTTGGTTGGAAGACTTTCTATGACTCCTTCTATTTCTTTAGGCTTTATGGGACTGTTCAGATGGTCTAGTTGGTCCTGATTTAATTTTGGTATTTGGTATCTGTCAAGGAAATTGTCCATTTCCTCCAGATTCTCCAGTTGTGTTGAGTACAGGCTCTTGTAGTAGGATCTGATGATTTTTTGGATTTCCTCAGTTTCCGTTGTTATGTCTCCCTTTTCATTTCTAAGTTTGTTAATTTGGATACTTTCTCTGTGCCCTTTGGTCAGTCTGGCTAAGGGTTTATCTATCTTGTTGATTTTCTCAAAGAACCAGCTCCTGGTTTTGTTGATTTTTTGTATGGTTCTCTTTGTTTCTACTTGATTGATTTCGGCCCTGAGTTTGATGATTTCCTGCCTTCTACTCCTCCTGGGTGAAATAGCTTCTTTTTGTTCTAGGGCTTTCAGGTGTGTCATTAAGTTGGTAATGTATGCTTTCTCCATTTTCTTTTTGGAGGCACTCAGGGCTTTGAGTTTTCCTCTTAGCACTGCTTTCATTGTGTCCCATAGATTTGGGTATGTTGTGTTTTCATTTTCATTGTGTTCTAAAAAGTCTTTAATTTCTTTCTTTATTTCTTCCTTGACCAAGGTATCATTGAGTAGAGTATTGTTCAATTTCCACGTGTATGTGGGTTTTCTGTTGTTTCTGTTGCTATTGAAGACCACTTTTATTCCATAGTGATCAGATAGGAGGCATGGGATTAGTTCTATCTTCTTATATTTGTTGAGGTCTGTCTTGTGACCAATTATATGGTCGATTTTGGAGAAGGTACCATGAGGTGCTGAAAAAAAGGTATATTCTTTTGTTTTAGGATAGAATGTTCTATATATATCTGTTAAATCTAATTGGTCCAAAGCTTCAATTAGTTTCATTGTGTCCTTGTTTAGTTTCTGTTTTCCTGATCGGTCCATTGAAGAAAGTGCAGTGTTGAAGTCACCCACAATTATTGTGTTAGGTGCAATGTGTGCTTTGAGTTTTAATAAAGTTTCTTTTATGAAAGAGGATGCCCTTGCATTTGGAGCATAGATGTTCAGGATTGAGAGTTCTTCTTGTTGTATTTTTCCTTTGACCAGCAAGAAGTGTCCCTCAGAGTCTCTTTTGATGACTTTGGGTTGAAAGTCAATTTTATCTGATATTAAAATGGCTACTCCAGCTTGTTTCCTGGGACCATTTGCTTGTAAAATTGTCTTCCAGCCTTTTACTCTAAGGTAGTGTTTGTCTTTGACCCTGAGGTGTGTTTCCTGTAAGCAGCAAAATGTAGGGTCCTGTTTACGTATCCAGTCAGTTAGTCTGTGTCTTTTTATTGGGGCATTGAGTCCATTGATGTTAAGAGATATTAAGGAATAGTGATTGTTACTTCCTATCATTTTTGACGTTATTTTTTTAAATTTGATTGCTTAACTTCTTTTGGGTTTGATGAAAGGTTACTATCTTGCTTTTTTCAGGGTGAAGTTTCCCTCCTTGTATTGGTGTTGTCCTCCTATTATCCTTTTTAGGGCTGGGTTTGTGGATAGATATTGGGTGAACTTGGTTTTGTCGTGAAATATCTTAGTTTCTCCATCTATGGTGATTGAGAGTTTTGCTGGATATAGTAGTTTTGGTTGGCATTTGTGTTCTCTTAGAGTCTGCATGAGATCTGCCCAGGACCTTCTAGCCTTCATAGTCTCAGGTGAAAAGTCTGCTGTGATTCTGATAGGTCTTCCTTTATATGTTACTTGGCCTTTTTCTCTTACTGCCTTTAATATTCTTTCTTTGTTTAGAACTTTTGGTGTTTTGATTATTATGTGACGGGAAGTATTTCTGTTCTGGTCCAGTCTGTTTGGAGTTCTGTAGGCTTCTTGTATATTCATGGGCATCTCTCTCTTTAGGTTAGGGAAGTTTTCTTCCATAATTTTATTGAAGATATTTGCTGGCCCTTTAAGTTGTAAATCTTCACTCTCATCTATGCCTATAATCCTTAGGTTTGTTCTTCTCATTGTGTCCTGTATTTCCTGGATATTTTGGGTTACAAGCTTTTTGCATTTTGCATTTTCTTTAACTGTTGAGTCCATGGTTTCTATGGAATCTTCAGCATCTGAGATTCTTTCTTCTATTTCTTGTATTCTGTTGTTGATATTTGCATCTCTGTCCCCTAATTTCTTCCCAAGGCTTTCTATCTCCAAAGTTGTCTCCTTTTGAGTTTTCTTAGTTGTTTCTACTTCTGTTTTTAGATCCTGGATGGTTTTGCTTAGCTCCTTCACTTGCTTGTTTGTGCTTTCCTGTAATTCTTTAAGAGATTTTTGTGTTTTTTCTTTCATGACCTCAGCCTGTTGACCAAAGTTCTCCTGTATTTCTTTAAGTGTTTTTTGCATTTCCTCCTTGTTGGCTTTTGTATTCTCCTGGATTTCTTTCAATGATTTTTGTGTTTCCCTTGCAAGGGCTTCTAACTTTTGATCCATTTTCTCCTGAATGTCCTTCATGTGTTCCTGTACCAGCATCATGACCAGTGATTTTAAATCCAAATCTTGTTTTACTGGTGTGATGGGGTATCCAGGACTTGCTGGTAGAGGAGAATTTGGTTCAGATGTTGCCATATTGCCTTGATTTCTGTTAGTGACGTTCCTGCGTTTGCCTTTTGCCATCTAGTTCTCACTGGTGTTAGTTTATCTTGTCAGTGCTGGACTCACCAGTGCAAGCTGCCCCTTCCCCGTTGGCCTCTGGTGAACAGCTTACACTCTGCACTGCCTGTAGACAGGGTGCTGCTGTCCAGGCTGTTCAGATCCCGAAGCAGGCACCTGAAGGCTCCCGCTGGGGCCCGCAGGATTTATTGGAGCACACCGACTTCTCCCAGCTGGCCGCCCGGAAGCCTCCACTAGCCTCTTGAGGGACCTGGAGATGTGGCGGCCACCCAGGCGGATCTGAAGTGGAGAGAGTTGACCTGAGGGCTTCTGCCTGAGGCCTTGCCCCAGATTGTGTCTGTGGGCCAGATGGAACCCGTGTGCACCACCAGGGAGCTCCGAAGGTGTATGTTGCTGTGACCTCCCCTGTGTTCTGCTCACTCCGCTGGGCAGCCGATTTCCCCAACCGGGCTGGCGCACACTAGGTTAGGCTTGTCGCCCGGGCCCTGAGTTCAGGCAAACGCCTGGGAGGCCAAGGTCCGAGCAAAGTTCCCCTAGGGCTATGACTGTTATTTGGGTCCGCCAGGTGACCCGGATGGCGGGCGTACGCGTCCGCGCTCCCCGAAAGCACCGGGAGAGTCTGTTGTGCTAATAACCTCCTGGGCGGGTTGACACACAGATGGCCCACCAAGCCGCCCAGTTCTTGGGGTCAGTCCTGTGCCTTTTGGGGCCTAGACCCCCGTTTTGTTAGCCTCAGGCTATGCTTGTTAGCAGTCTCTGCCCTCCCGAGCACTCTGGCTCCTGTAGGCAAAATGGCGGCGCGTGCGCCGGCCGGGGCAAAAAAAACTCCTGGCTGGGTTGGCGCCCGGATGGCCACTCGAACAGCCCAGGGCCTGGGTGCAGGCCAACGCCCGTCTGGCTCAGACCCCTGCGGTGTTGGGCCTAGGATTATGTTTGTGTACCTCAGTCTGACCGATCTCTGGAGCCCGGGATCAAGATGGAGGTGAGTCTCTCCTGACTGGCGGGAAGCCGAGTTCTGAAGTGGCTTCCGTGCAGCGAAAGGCTCCGCAGAACCGCAGCTGTTTGCCGCCCGGCTGGTCAGCGAAGGTCAGTGGTCGTGGGCGCAGGGCCTAACTGGACCCTGTGTCGCCTTGGTTCCACCGCTGATGGCCCTTCAGCTGGAGCAGCCACTGCTCCAAAGAGCATATTCTTGATATTGTTGATTCTTTGTATTCTTCTCTTTGTCCATAATTGACTGATTTGGGTTCTAAAGTTGATTATTTCCTAGAATCTACTCTTGTCGGCTTTGTTTATTTCCCCTTTCTCTCTTTTTTTATTAAGTATTTTATTTACATTTCAAATGTTATCTCATTTCCTGGTTTCCCCTCCCAAAACACCATATCCTAACACCATTCCCCTTACTCAATCCACTCACTCCCTCTACCCTATCCAGGCATTCCCCTACACTGGGGCATTTGAAAGTCTGATAGAATTTGGCCTTCTCAGGACCAAGAGCCTCTCCTTCCTTTGATGACCATCAAGACCATCCTCTGCTTGAACTTTGTTCTGTGAGTTGTATCTTGGTTATTCCAAGGTTCTGGCCTAATATCCACTAATCCGTGAATGCATACCATGTGTGTATTTTTCTTTTTCTTTTTTTTTAATTGTTTTTTATTCGATATATTTTTTATTTACATTTCGAATGATTTCCCCTTTTCTAGCCCACTCCCCGAAAGTCCCATAAGCCCCCTTCTCTCCCCCTGTCCTCCCACCCACCCCTTCCCACTTCCCCGTTCTAGTTTTGCCGAATACTGCTTCACTGAGTCTTTCCAGAACAAGGGGCCACTCCTCCTTTCTTGTACCTCAATTGATGTGTGGATTATGTTTTCGGTATCCCAGTTTTCTAGGTTAATATCTACTTATTAGTGAGTGCATACCATGATTCACCTTTTGAGTCTGGGTTACCTCACTTAGTATGATATTCTCTAGCTCCATCCATTTGCCTAAGAATTTCATGAATTCTTTGTTTCTAATGGCTGAATAGTACTCCATTGTGTAGATATACCACATTTTTTGCATCCACTCTTCTGTTGAGGGATACCTGCGTTCTTTCCAGCATCTGGCAATTATAAATAGGACTGCTATGAACATAGTAGAGCATGTATCCTTATTACATGGTGGGGAATCCTCTGGGTATATGCCTAGGAGTGGTATAGCAGGATCTTCAGGAAGTGAGGTGCCCAGTTTTCGGAGGAACCGCCAGACTGATTTCCAGAGTGGTTGTACCAATCACTGAGTCTTTCCAGAACAACCCCACCAGCAGTGGAGGAGTGTTCCTCTTTCTCCACATCCTCTCCAACACCTGCTGTCTCCTGAATTTTTAATCTTAGCCATTTTGACTGGTGTAAGGTGAAATCTCAGGGTTGTTTTGATTTGCATTTCCCTAAAGACTAATGAAGTTTAGCATTTTTTAAGATGCTTCTCCACCATCCGAAGTTCTTCAGGTGAGAATTCTTTGTTTAACTCTGTACCCTATTTTTTAATAGGGTTGTTTGGTTTTTCTGCAGTCTAACTTCTTGAGTTCTTTATATATATTGGATATTAGCCCTCTATCTGTTGTAGGATTGGTGAAGATATTTTCCCAATTTGTTGGTTGCCGATTTGTCCTCTTGATGGTGTATTTTTCTGATGTGTGTATTTTTCTGATTGTATTGCCTAACTCAGGGTAATATTATTTAGTTCCATTCATTTTCCTAAGAATTTCATGAATTCATTGGTTTTAATAGCTGAATAATACTCCATTGTGTAAACATTCCACATTTTCTGTATCCATTCCTCTGTTGAGGGACATCTGGGTTCTTTCCAGCTTCTGGCTATTATAAATAAGGCTGCTATGAACATAATGAAGAATGTTTCTCTATTACATGGTAGAGCATTTTCTGGGTATATGCCCAGGAGTGGTATGTCCAATTTTCTAAGGAAATGCCAAACTGATTGCCAGAGTAATTGTACCAGATTGCAGTCCCACAAACAATGGAGAAGTGTTCCTCTTTCTCCACATTCTTGCCAGCATTTGCTGTCCCCCACATTTTTCATCTTAGACATTCTAACTGGTGTGAGGTGGTTGTTTTGATTTGCATTTCCCTGATAACTAAGGATGCTGATCATTTCCTTAGGTACTTTAGAGCCATTTGAGTTTTCTTAGTTGAGAATTCTCTGTTTAATTCTGTACACCATTTTTTAAAAAATATTTTTATTTTCTATATTCTTTGTTTACATTCCAAATAATTTTCCCTTTCCCGGATCCCCCCTCCCCATATGTCCCATAAACCTTCTTCTCTCCATCCATTCTCCAATCACCTCCCTCCTTTTTCTCTGTCCTTATATTCCCTTCCAATGCTAGATCGATCCTTTCCAGGATCAGGACCCTCTCCATACTTCTTCATGGGAGTCATTTGTTATGCGATTTGTGCCTTGGGCATTCAGGGCTTCTGGGCTAATTAATATCCACTTATCAGAGATTGCATTCCATGTGTGACTGGGTTACCTCACTTAGAATGATATTTTCCAGATCAAACCATTTGCCTAAAAATTTTGGGAATTCATTGTTTCTAATTGCTGAGTAGTATTCCATTGTGTAAATATACCACATTTTCTGTATCCATTCCTTCTTTGAGGGACATCTGGGTTCTTTCCAGCTTCTGGCTACTATAAATAAGGCTGCTATGAACATAATGGAGCATGTGTCTTTATTGCATGCCGGGGAATCCTTTGGGTATATGCCCAGGAGAGGTATAGCAGGGTCCTACTGAAGTGTTGTGTCCAGTTTTCTGAGGAACCGCCAGACTGATTTACAAAGTGGTTGTACCATCTTACAGCCCCACTAGCAGTGGAGGAGTCTTCCTCTTTCTCCACATCCTCGCCAATACCTGCTGTCTCCTGAGTTTTTGACCTTAGCCATCTGACTGGTCTGTATACCATTTTTTAATATGGTTATATGTTTCTTTGGAGTTTTCCATGTGTATGTGTGCTTTCTGTTGCTATTGCTGTTATTGATGACCAGCCTTAATCCATAGTGATCTGATAGGAGGCATGGGATTATTTCAGTCTTTTTACATCTGTTGAGGTCTGATTGGTGATTGTTTATATGGTCACCTTTGGAAGGTAGAATGAGGTGTTGAGAAGATGGTATATTCTTTTGATTTAAGATGAAATCTTCTATAGATATCTGCTAAGACCATTTGGCCCAAGACTTCTGTGAGTTCACTGTGTCTCTGTTTATTTTGTGTTTCCATGATCTGTCTATTGATTATAGTGGGGTGGTGAAGTCATCCACAATTATTGTCTGAAGTGAAATGTGTGCTTTGGGTTTTATTAAAGTTTCTTTTATGAATGTGGGTGCCCTTGCATTTGGATCATAGATGTTCAGAATTGAGCGTTTTTCTTGGTATATTGTTTCTTTGATGAGTATGAAATATTTTTTTTGATGACTTTTGGTTGAAAGTTGATTTTATCAACTTATTAGCTATTAGAATCGCTACTCCAGCTTGTTTCCTAGGACCATTTGCTTGGAAAATTGTTTTCTAGCCCTTTACACTGAGGTAGTATTTGACTTTGGTACTGAAGTGCTTTTCCTGTGTGCAGGAAGGTGCTGGATTATATTTTTGTATCCATTGTGTTAGTTTATGTCTTATTATTAGTAAATTGAAACCATTGATGTTAAAATATATTAAGGAATAGTGATTCTTGCTTTCTGTTTTTCTTTGATGTTTTTTTTATGTTTGTGTGCTTATCTTCTTTTGGGTTTCTTGAAACATTGCTTTCTTGCTTTTTCTGGGATGTAGTTTCCTTCCTTAGGTTGGTGTTTTCCATCTATTATTCTTGGCAGGGCTGGAATTGTTGAAAGAGATTGTGTAAATTTGGTTTTATCATGAAATTTCTTGGTTTCTCCATCTAGGATAATTGAGAATTTTTGTGGGTATAGCAGTCTGAGCTGGCGTTTGCATCTCATAGTGTCTATATGAGATCTGCCCAGGATCTTCTAGCTTTCATCTTCTCTAGTGAGAATAAATAAAATATCCAATAAAAGAGAAAAATAAAATAGTTGAAGAAAATAGATAATAAATTTGAGAGAACAAGGAAATTTCATGCAAAATATTGGAGGAGTGAAATGAAAAATAAAAGTTAAATGTAATTTGAAAAAATAAAAAAAATTAAATAGAATTTTTATTGTTCCTTTCTTTTTATCTATCTTTCTTTCATTCATAGGAAATGGAAAGTAGGTTGAAAGTATTAAAAGTGGAATATATTAATATGAAAAATCAGGCACAAAATGATGAATGGTTTAATCTACTCTTAAACAAAATAACTTATACCTATAGCCTTACATTTTAAGATATTTTTATATTGTTATCCATATTTGATGTTCTGTTTTGTTGCCTTTACACAGAATTTTGCATACTGATAAAAGTTTAAATTTTTCATCGAAATAAATTTTCTATTTTGTTACTCTTATAGAGTCATTATGCCTATGGAACTCATTTGAAAATCCAAGGCTTAATCAAATTCCTATTAGTAGATACTTTTATAAAATGTTTAGGATAATTAATTAATGCAAGTTACAAGCCAGTCAATCAAAGTGATATTCATGTTAGATTCTGCTAAAGGAGAATCCCAGCCCACAGAAGGTAGTGGCAGAGTCACAGAGTAGGACTCTGTTGATGATGACTTTGAAGTCTGAGGGTCTCAGGGCTTTCGAACTCTCTAACTGTACTGAAATGCTGATGATAACTACTAAAATGTCCTAGAAACTTTCTTGCTCTTTCTGAGGGTGAAAGAATGCTGGCTTAGGAGATTAACACCTGTAGCCTAACAGGGGAGAATTAAGCAATGTGGACTTTGTTCTATCTCAGCAGGAACTGCTGGGCTTTTTCAGCTTGCTAGTCAGAAGTCACAGGAGAAAAATGGACACTTAGAAAAGTGGTTAATAAGTCTATTACTAAGTTGTAAAATGTTTCCTTTGAAAGCTATCTAAGAAGAAAAGTGGGAAAATCCTAAGTGGAGAAAAGGAAAGTTCTAAGTGGGGAAAGGTAAAAAGTGAGAGAGAGAGAGAGAGAGAGACAGAGTGAGAGGTGGTGAAGAGAAAGAGAGAAAGAAAGAGAAAGAGAAATAGAAAGAGAAAGAGAAAGAGAGAGAAAGAAGGTGTGCAAGAGAAAAGAGAAAGAAAATTTTCAGCAATCAATATCCAGGGAGGTAAATTTCCTGGGAACATTCTTTTGTAGTACACCCACTCTGATCATATTTGTGGTTGGCCTGAACTTTAGAAGGAATGCTTACACCAGCATTTATGTCTTAACTTGCCAAACAGGACATTGCTGATGGAAAGTGGTCTTGGGAGCTTAGACTTTATTTGGCTCATATTAAAAAATGTCAGTTTTATGCAATGGCTTCTGATTTGTTTCTTATTGCATCATCAAAACTGAGCAGTCATTGTTAATTTAGAGCAAATGAGGAACTACGTACCAGCTATTTACTCTCTCTCTCTTACTCTCTCTCTTCCTCTCTCCCTCTCTCTCTCCCTCTCTCTCTGTATGTGTGTGTATGTATGTGCTTGTCTGTGTGTCTGCATGTGTGTAGATTTTCTTCTATAATGCTAATTTACTCAGTTCAACCTGAGTCCTCTTTGAACAAGGCAAGAACTGAGTTTTATACTTGAAACACTTGGCCAAAATCAGTATTTTCACAGGTCAATGAAACAATAAGGTATGTCAAACCTGTTATTATTTGTCACTTTATAAGTTTTATATAACATTTACAGAGTCCATACAAATCTTTATAGATTTTTGTCTGTCAATGGAAGAAGATAAATAAGGATATTTGTAATTAAAATCAGGGACCTGTGTTATCTTTCTCTGTCTCTGTTTCTCTGTTGTCTCTGTGTTTGTATCTCTGTGTGTCTCTGTATCTGTCTCTTTCTGTCTTTGTCTTTCTCTGTCTCTGTCTGTAACTCTCCCCCTCTCTAATTTAAGACTTTGTCATAGTCTCTGAGCAGCTTTTGAGGCTCTGCTAGTTTTATTAAGCAATTGAGGGCCTACAGTTTCTTGAGCCTCAGTTTCTAGGTTTTCTAAAGAGACTTAGGTAATTAACCTTTCAATTGAATTCCCAATAATTGTATTGCTAGCAAGAAACACATTCAATATTTGCATCTAAAGTTATTTCAAAACTGGAGGGCGTTAAAGTTAAAAAAGAGTCCACCTTAGGGATGGGTTGCAGAAGAGTAATTACTATTATAAAAGCAGGCATAAGGTCTGCTGAATTGTCTGATGAAGATAGGGCCGGGGGCAAGTATATCCCTAAAATTGTTGATGCACGCTATAATAACAAATGAAAGTTTACAAACTTACTTGAATGATGTTTTGGTTTTGCCTCCTTGAGTAAATTTCTTATTTGTTGTTGATATGTAGAAGACAAAAAATTTCCAATTATGAAAGCTGATAGAAAAAACAAAGTGGAAAGCCATAACTATTCCTTATGTTGGTTGTTAAAGAAGAATTAAACTGGAATTGATAAAGAAGGAAAACAAGTAATAAAAGAGTGAATACTTGAGGGAGGCTTACAATATTGGCAACAAGCAAAAAAAACTTGTCCTAAATACTGACATTTTGTTTTCAAACTCCTTTTTTACTCATGAACTGAAACTAAGTTCAAGGTCCCAGGCCCTAGGGCAGACGTATATTCCCAATAACTGTTATCTTTCTCTGAATAACTCCCCTAATTTATTTAATTCATTTTTTGCACTCCAATACATAATGATTATTCCTACCCAAAGCTTAGATTATTTCCACTGCTCATAATCCACCAACTATCTAGGGTAGTCATGGAAACATAAGAATGTTTAGACTTATTTCTCAGTACTGAGAAACCATTAATGTTCATCCATACTAAGAGATAGTTTTCAGAGCCTTGAGACTTCCCGAGTACCTGTTAAGTCTAAATAGCTGATAGTCTTCAGAAAGAATGTCAACACAATTGGATGGTGCCTCAATTCTGCTCATCTCAATTGATGGTGCCCTTGATATATGGAAATAACTCCTAATGCTGTGATTTGTATCATTAGGTAAGTCATTCTGAGAATCTCTTCAAAAAGGCAGAAATCCAGAAGTGTGTAATATGATGTGGAGCAACCTGCCTTTCTTATATGTAATTTGTCATGTAATTAAATATGTTCCAGGAAATAAAACAGCCAAATAATGACTTAGTAATATAAATCAATAGAGTATACTTCATTTTATAAGTTAAATCCATCTGACATCTTCATAATGTATACTATCTTTTAAAATATTTTTATCATTTTTCATATATTGTGAACAAATGTCACCCCCACAATTTGTCTAGCTCCTCCCTACTTCAGTAACCTTTAATTCTGAACTTTTACTATGAGGAAAGAAAATTCTGCACTTTTACTAAAATCAAATGGACTGTCTTGATTTTAGAAGCATACTATTCAGTGGCCTATTGTCATTTAATTGTTCTCAGAAAATTCAGGCACATTTTAGTTTTACCCACATGAAAATGTATACTCACCCACTAGCTATTGCATGGTTTCCATCTTTATATCCTCTGTCTCTGTGGATTTCATTCTACCATGTGTCTCATGTGTGAAATTATATATTTGTTCATTTGTAATTTTCTCCTTTCACTTTATGTACTTATGGTTTCATGTGCTATTCATGTTGTGGGTCAGATGTGGTTCTACAGCACTACTTGATCCCTCATGGGGTCGAGGAAATGATGTACAGCAGATTGAAATGATGAAGAGGACCTGGAAATAGATGGGGTCTGTAGGATCCCAGTCTGGCTAGGTATGAATGCCAAGAGAAGTCCTTAGACTTCATTAGAAGTCCTTAGACTTCATTAAAATCCTTCATTAGAATCTAAGGATTTTAATGAAACAGCTTTTAAAAGACAAGCTAAATTTATGTACATACTTTTATTCAGGGTTTGTAGGCACACATTTTGTTGAGGTTCAACCAGGCCTGTATATGAACCTTGGAGTGCACAAATATTTTCCAGGAAGCGTAGTGCAGGGGGTTGGGGTCCTCTCACAAGATCAGAATAGTTGAAGCCCTAATGGTAAAGGGAATCCTCTATTTTGGATTGAGCTCAGAGCAGCTATCTGAACATGATTGACTGTGACCTTAGTTAGCAGGGTTTCCCCATAATCTCATGTATTAAATTACATGTCAAAATCTCTTTCCAATTTGTACATACATTTAGCCATAACAGAACATATATGTGGTCACACTTTTGCTTACTGTGAATAGTGCTAAAACATTGCTTTATGAACATTCATTTAATGATTTTCCTGAAGTCTTCTTGTAATAGGTCCCAAAACTGAAATGAAAGACAACATTGAAACACTATGCTTTATCATTTTAGAGATGGCTAGTTTTCTACACTGCCATGGATATAAATATTTTTAACTGTCTCACACCTTTTCTTGAAGTACTGTGTTTTTCTTCTAAGACAAATGCATTTTTCACAAAAAGATTTTATTCAAGCTGAGGTGGAGGCAAATATTTTATATTTTCCACAAATTTTTTTCATTTGTGATTTTCCTTACTATAGAACATTCAAATGGCCACTGTTGACTATTGTTGTATATAAATAAATTTCAACCATTTGTTGTCAATATTTCTGTGTGAATAAGCATTCCTCTAATATCAGGAGAGCCAGTAAGCACAGCATTTAATGATGAATTCTCCTGACATGGATTGTTGTTTATATCTCTATAACTTACTGATTTAAAGCATATGATTTCATTATTTTACATTTTGTTGATATTGGAGACATACATTTGGGCATTTATTGCAATTTCATGAGTATTGAAAGTTGTTTATTATGAAAAACTAAATTTCACACAATATATTATTTTGATAAGTTTTTCCTCCAACAACTCAGATCTCCCCAGAAGACTCTTCTATTCTGACTCATACCTTTTTTACCTGTCACTGGAATAGAAACTGAAATATAAATAAGAAACATTTAAAAATGAAATAGGGAAAGCCAAGCTACACGGCCATTTTAGCTTCTGGATGGATTGGACAAGCAGCACCAGGTACACTGAGAACATCCCGAGTCTAGCCTCACTTGGGAGGCAGCCAGTGAGGCCACTGCCTGCACCCAGGGCCTGGGCAGCTCTGTGGGCTGTCTGTGTGCCAGCTCTGTCAGGGGAAGTTTGTCCTGCCGACTGACCAGCATTTGCAGGAGTCTCTTCCATCTTGGCTCCTGGACAGAACAGAAAGGCAGCACAAGGTACGCTGAGAACATCCCATGCCTAACATCGCTTGGGAGGCAGTATGTCAGGGTACTGCCTATGCCCAGGCCATGGGAAGCTCTGCAGGCCATCTGTGTGCCAGCTCTCTCAGGGGATCTTTGCCCTGCAGACTGATTGGCACTTGGAGGTGGTCCCTGAGGTCTCTGAACAGAGAGAAACTGAGTATAACATTGCTTCAGGCAAGGTACACCAGGGTTCCAACAGCACTCAAGAGTAAGGCAGCACATCAGAAATCTGTGCCAGGGGAAACCAAGTCATCCAGTGGTGCAGAAATAGCCTTACAGGTTCAGAGGCGGTTCAAACACCAGCCAATGACAACAGGACCAACTAACTTCAGAGACAACCAGAGGGCAAAAGGCAAACGTAGGGATGTCACTAACAGAAACCAAAGCAAAATGGCAGCATCTGAACCCAATTCACCAACAACAGCAAGTCCTGGATACCCCAATACACCAGAAAAGCAAGATTTGGATTTAAAATCACTGTTCAGGATGCTGGACACATGAAGGACATAAATAAATTTCTTTAAAAAATACAGGAGAAAATGAATCAAAATGTAGAAGCCCTTACTAGAGAAACACAAATATCACTTAAAGAAATTCAGGAGAATATGCGTCAACAAAAAGAAGGCAATAAAGAGGAAATGGAAAAGTCACTTAAATAAATACAGGAGAACTTGGGTCAACAGGCAGAAGTTATGAAAGAAGAAACACAGAAATCTCTTAAAAAATGATAGGACAAAAACTCAGGAGATGGCAGGTGTTGGCGAGGATATAGAGAAAGAGGAACACTCCACCACTGCTGGTGGGATTGCAAGATGGTGCAACCACTATGGAAATCAGTCTGGCGGTTCCTCAGAAAACTGGGCATGTCACTTCCTGAGGACCCTGTTATACCACTACTGGGCATATATCCAGAGGATTCTTCAGCATGCAATAAGGACACATGCTCCACTATGTTCATAGCAGCCCTATTTGTAGTAGCCAGAAGCTGGAAAGAAACCAGGTGTCCTTCAATGGAGGAATGGATACAAAAAATGTGGTATATATACACAATGGAGTACTATTCAGCCATTAGAAACAATGAATCCATGAAACTCTTAGACAAATGGATGGAGCTGGAGAACATCATACTAAGTGAGGTAACCCAGTCTCAAAAGATCAATCATGGTATGTACTCACTGATAAGTGGATATTAGCCTAGAAACTTTGAATACACAGGACATAATCCACAAATTAAATGATGTCCAAAAAGAATGGAGGAGTGGCCCCTGGTTCTGGAAAGACTCAGTGCAAGAGTATAGGGGAATTCCAGAACAGTATGATGTTCTCCAGCTCCATACATTTGTCTAAGAATTTCATTGTTTCTGAAGGCTGAATAGTACTCCATTGTGTAAATATACCACATTTTTTGTATCCATTCCTCCCTTGAAGGACATCTAGGTTCTTTCCAACTTCTGGCTACTACAAATAGGGCTGCTATGACCATAGTGAAGCATGTGTCTTTATTGCATGCTGAAGAATCCTCTGGATATATGCCCAGTAGTCGTATAACAGGGTCCTCAGGAAGTGACATGCCCAGTTTTCTGAGGAACCGCCAGACTGATTTCCAAAGTGGTTGCACCATCTTGCAATCCCACCAGCAGTGGAGGAGTGTTCCTCTTTCTCCACATCCTCGCCAACACCTGCTGTCTCCTGAATTTTTGATCTTTGCCATTCTGACTGGTGTGAGGTGAAATCTCAGGGTTGTTTTGATTTGCATTTCCCTAATGATTAATGATGTTGAACATTTCTTAAGGTGTTTCTCAGCTCTCCGAAGTTCTTCATGGAATTCTCAAAATTTTTAGGCAAATGGTTTGATATGGAAAATATCATTCTAAGTGAGGTAACCCAGTCATAAAATAATACACATGGAATGCAATCTCTGATAAGTGGATATTAATTAGCCCAGAAGCCCTGAATAACCAAGGCACAAATTGCCTAACAAATGACACCCATGAAGAAGTATTGAGAAGGTCCTGCTCCTGGAAATGATTGATCTAGCATTGGAAGGGAATATAAGGACAGAGAAAAAAAGGAGGGAGGTGATTGGAGAATGGATGGAGAGAAGAAGGTTTATGGGACGTATGGGGATAGGGAATCAGGAAAGGGGAAATCATTTGGAATGTAAACAAAGAATATAGAAAATAAAAATATTAAAAAAAAAGAACGACAGGAAAACACAATCAAGTGAAGGAACTGAGCAAAACCATCCAGCATCTAAAAACAGAAGTAGAAACAACTAAGAAATCACAATGGGACACAGCTTTGAGTTGAAAACCTTGGGGTCAAAGCAGGGGCCATAGATTAAAATACCAACAACAGAATACAAGAGATAGAAGAAAGAATCTCAGATACTGAAGATTCCATAGAAACCATGAACTCAACAGTCAAAGAAAATGCAAAATGCAAAAACCTTGTAACCCAAAGCATCCATGAAATCCAGGACACAGAAGACCAAACCTAAGGATTATAGGCAAAGATGAGAGTGAAGATTTACAACTGAAAGGGCCAGAAAATATCTTCAACAAAATTATGAAAGAAAACTTCCCCAACCTAAAGAGAGAGATGCCTATGAATATACAAGAAGCCTACAGAACTACAAACAGATTGGACCAGAACAGAAATACCTCCCAACACATAATAATCAAAACCCCAAATGTACTAAACAAAGAAAGAATGTTAAAAGCAGTAAGAGAAAAAGGCCAAGTAACATATAAAGGAAGACCTATCAGAATCACACCAGACTTCTCACCAGAGACCATGAAAGCTAGAAGATCCTGGGCAGATCTCATGCAGACTCTAAGAGAACACAAATGCCAGCCAAAACTACTATACCCAGCAAAACTCTCAATCACAATAGATGGAGAAACCAAGATATTCCATGACAAAACTAAATTTACACAATACCTTTCCACAAACTCTGCCCTACAAAGGACAATTGGTGGAAAACACCAATACAAGGCAGGGAAACTACACTTTTGGGAAAAGCAAGATAGTAACCTTCTTCCATCAATCCCAAAAGAAGATAACCACTCAAATATAAAAATTACATCAAAAATAAAAAGAAGTAATAATTATGTAATAAAAATTAAGTAATAATCACTATTACTTAATATCTCTTAGCATCAATGGACTCAATTTCCCAATAAAAAGACACAAGACTAACAAACTAGATATGCAAACATGACACTACATTTTGCTGCATAAAGGAAAGACATCTCAGTGTCAAAGACAAAGAGCACTACCTCAGAGTGAAAGGTTGTTAGACAATTTTACAAGCAAATGGTGTCAGAAAAAAAGCCTGAGTAGCCATTCAAATATCAGATAAAGTTGACTTTTAACCTGAAGTCATTAAAAGAGACATGGCAGGACACTTTACTGGTTAAAGGAAAAATACAACAAGAGAGCTCTCAAATTTGAACATCTATGCTTCAAATTCAATGCACTTTCATTCATTAAAGAAACTTTATTAAAGCTCAAAGCACACATTGCAACTAAAACAAAAATTGTGGGTGACTTCAACACTCCACTCTCCTCAATGGACTATCAGGAAAACAGAAACTAAACAGGGACACAGTGAAACTAATTGAAGCTTTGGACCAATTTGATTTAGCAGATATATATATAATATTTCATTCTAAAGCAAAAGAATATACCTTTTTCTCAGCACCTCATGGTACCCTCTCCAAAATCAACTATATAATTGGTCACAAGACAGACCTCAATAAATATAAGAAGATCGAACTAATCCCATGCCTCCTATCAAATCACTATGGCGTAAGAGTGGTCTTTAATAGCAATAAAAACAACAGGAAGCCCACATACACATGGGGGCTGAACAATACTCTACTCAATGATACCTTGGTCAAGGAAGAAATAAAGAAATCAAAGATTTTCTAGAATTTAATGAAAATGAAGGCACAACATACCGAGATCTATGGGACACAATGAAAGCAGTACTAAGAGGAAAACTCATAGCCCTGAGTGCCTCCAAAAAGAAACTGAAGAAAGCATACACTAACAGCTTGATAGCACACCTTAAAGCCCTGGAACAAAAAGAAGCTAATTCACCCAAGAGGAGTAGAAGGCTGGAAATCATCAAACTCAGGGCCAAAATCAATCAAGTAGAAACAAAGAGAACCATTCAAAGAATCAACAAAACCAGGAGCTGGTTCTTTGAGAAAATCAACAAGATAGGTAAACCCTTGGCCTGACTAACCAAAGGGCACAGAGAAAGTATCCAAATTAACAAACTTAGAAAAGAAAAGGGAGATATAACAACAGAAACTGAGGAAATTTAAAAAATCATCAGATCCTACTACAAAAGCCTATAGTCAACACAACTGGAGAATCTGGAGGAAATGTACAATTTCCTAGACAGATACCAAATAACAAAATTAAATCAGGATCAACTAGACCATCTAAACAGACGCATAACCACTCAAGAAATAGAAGAAGTCATAGAAATTCTTCAAACGTAAAAAAGCACAGGACCAGATAGTTTTAGAGCAGATTTCTATCAGACCTTCAAAGTAGACCTAACACCAACACTCTTCAAACTATTCCACAAAATAGAAACAGAAGGAACACTACCCTCCTCGTTGTACGAAGCCACAGTTCCTCTGATACTAAAACCACACAAAGATCCAACAAAGAAAGAAAACTTCAGGCCAATTCCCCTTATGTATATTGATGCAAAAATACTCAATAAAATTCTTGCCCACAGAATCCAAGAACACATCAAAACGATCATCCACCATGTTGAAGTAGGCTTCATCCCAGGTATGCAGGGATGGATCAATATATGAAAACCATCAATGCAATACACTACATAAACAAGCACAATGAAAATGCCACATGGTCATTTCATTAGGTGCTGAAAAGCATTTGACAAAATTCAGCTTCCTTTCATGCTAAAAGTCTTGGAAAGTACAGCAACTCAAGGCCCACACCTAAATGTAATAAATTCATTATACAGCAAACCAGTAGCTAACATCAAACTAAATGGAGAGAAACTTGAAGCAATCCCACTAAAATCAGAGACTAGGCAAGGCTGCCCCTCTCTCCATATCTTTTCAATATAGTTCTTGAAGTCCTAGCCAGATCAACTAGACAACATAAGGAGGTCAAAGGGATACAAATTGAAAAGGAAGAAGTCAAACTATCACTATTTGTAGACGACATGATAGTTTACTTAAGTGACCCAAAAAACTCCACCAGGGAACTCCTACAGCTGAAAAGCAACTTCAGCAAAGTGACTGCTTATAAAAGCAACTCGAGAAAATCAGTGGCCTTCCTGTGCTCAAAGGATAAGCAGGCTGAGAAATAAATTAGGGAAATGACACCCTTCTTAATAACCACAAACAATATAAAATACCTTGGTGTGACTCTAACCAAACAAGTGAAAGATCTGTATGACAAGAACTTCAGGTCTGTGAAGAAGAAAATGGAAGAAGACCTCAGAAAATGGAAAAAATATCCATGCTTGTGGATTGGCAGGATTAATATAGTAAAAATGGCCATCTTGCCAAAAGCAATATACAGATTCAATGCAATCCCCATCAAACTCCCAACTGAGTTCTTCATAGATTTAGAAAGAGCAATTCTCAATTTCATCTAGAATAACAAAACACACAGGATAGCTAAAACTATTCTCTACAGTAAAAGAACTTCAGAGGAATCAGTATCCAGGACCTCAAACAATACTACAGAGCAATAATAATAAAAACTGCATGGTATTGGTACAGAGACAGGCAAGTAGATCAAGGGAATAGAATTGAAAAACCAGAATTGAAATGAACCCACACACCTATGGTCACTTGATCTTTGGCAAAGAACCTGAAAACTTCCAGTGGGAAAAAGACAGCCTTTTCACCAAATGGTGCTGGTTCAATGGGAAGTCAACATGCTGAAGATTGTGAATTGTTCCATTCTTATCTCCTTATACTAAGCTCAACTCCAGGTGAATCAAGGACCTCCACATAAAGCCAGACACACTGAAATCAATAGAAAAAAAACTGAGGAGGACCCTTGAAGACATGGGCACAGGGGAAAAGTTCCTGAGCAACACCAATAACTTATGCTCTAAGATCAAGAATTGACAAATGGGACCACATAAAATTACAATCATTCTGTAAGGAAATGGACACTACCAAAATGACAAAACAGCAACCAACAAAATGGAAAAAGATATTTACCAACCCTACATCAGACAGAGGGCTAATATCCAATATATACAAAGAATTCAAAGTTAGATGCCAGAGAACCAAATAAACCTACTGAAAAATGGGGTACAGAGCTAAACAAAGAATTTTCACACGAAGAATTATGAATGGCTGAGAAGCACCTTAAGAAATGTTCAACATCATTAGTCATTAGGGAAATGCAAATAAAAACAACCTTGACATTTCACCTCACAACAGTCATAATAGCTAAGAATAAAAACTCAGGAGATAGCAGGTGTTGGGAAGGATGTGGAGAAAGAGGAGCACTCCCCCGTTGGTGGGTTTGCAAGGTATAACCACTCTGGAAATCAGTCTGGCATTTGCTAAGAGAACTGGGCCCAACAATTCCAAAGGACCCTGCTATACCACTCCTGGGCATATACCCAGAGGATTCCCCAGCATGTATTAGGACACATGCTCCACTATGTTCATAGCAGCTTTATTTATAATACCCAAAAGCTGAAAAGAACCCTGATATCTCTCAATGGAGGAATGGGTACAGAAAATATGGTATATTTGTACAGTGGAATACCACTTAGCCATTAGAAACAATGAATTCATGAAATTCTGAGACAAATGGTTGGAACTGGGAGATATCATCCTATGTGAAGTAACCCAATCACAAAAGAACACACATGAAATGCAATCACTGATAAGTGGATATTAGCCCAGAAGTTCTGAATAACCAAGACACAATTCACATATCAAATGATTCACAAGAAGAAGGAAGGAGAAAGCCCTAGTCCTGGAAATGCAGCAATGTAGGGGATTATCAGAACAGAGAAGTGGGAGGGGGTGATTGGGTAATGGGCAGAGGGAAAAGGCCTAAAGGGACTTATGGGGAGGGCTGAACTGGGAAAGGAGAAATCATTTGGAATGTAAACAAAGAATATAGAAAAAATAAAAAATAAAAATGGAATAAACTGAAAGCAAACAACCAGAATAAAGAGGCAAAATCTCACACAGATACACACAGAGAGAACTATATTCTATAGAAACTCAACATTGAAAAACAAAGAGTCCTATTAGTATAAAAGAAAGCGAGAGAATAAATAAACAAACAAAAACAAAAATCATTGTGAGGCAAGGTACCCTCCTCAGCAATGCCCATGGGTTTGTTTTGTGTTGACCATCTACTGCAGGGTATTGGACCTGAAGTAAAAGTAATTTGTACTCCCAGTGAGACTTTATTAGAGAAAAAGCTTTTCTTTGTCAATTATAGATAACATCTGGGTTAGTGATGTGAATGCTGTAGGACCAAATATTGAGTGATCTGTTTAATAACCTTTATTCAAAGGCATAGAACGAGAGCATGAGGACTATATGAGTGTGTGTGCACGCTCATGCACATGTGAATGTGCTTGTGCACATGCATGTGAGAATGTGTATATGTATTTGTTATAGGACTGTTGAGAATTATCTATATGGTTAACATTATGCCTCACAATAAAAAATTATTTTTGCAGGTGCTTCCTTTTTCCCAGTGATTCCCACCACAACATTTATTACTACTATGAACATTTTGACCCACCTTCCGAATGTATAAATTCACATATAACATGCAGAGGTAAGATGTAAAGAGAGACCTCCACAATCACCTTGAAATTTGTTCTTCAGGTAAAGCATACATCCACTTCCCCAGTTTGAAACACAGAAATCCCCAAGCCTTACAAAGAAGAGGATATTCCTACTTGGTCTGTTGTGGCAGAAATGTCAGTCCTCCTTCACTCTTTCTCCAAGCTCACTCTTCTATATTCAGGGTATTAACCAAGCTGGGTATCAATTCAAAACCATCCTTTCTCTTTGTTTTTTAATGTGATATATTCTTTATTTACGTTTCAAATGATTTCCCCTTTCCTGTATCCCCCTCCCTGAAAGTCCCATAAGCCCTCTCCCCTCTCCTGTTCCCCAATCAACCCCTTCCCACTTCCCTGTCCTGGTAATCCCCTACACTGCTGCACTGAGCCTTTCCAGGACCAGGGGCCTCTCCTTCCTTCTTCTTGGGCATCAGTTGATATGTGAATTAAAAACCTACATGTCTGTTGTAACTTTTCAAGTAAGACCTGCCTTCACCCAGTTAGAAATATAGTGTGGATCTTAGGGTTTCCATTGCTGTGAAGAGACACAATGTCCAAGTCAACTCTTCCAAAGACAGCATCTAATTGGGGGATAGCTTACACTTTCAGATGTTCAGACCATTATCATCATGGCACAAAGGCAGGCCTGGTATTGGAGGAGAAGCTGAGCATTCTACATCTTGATCCAAAGCATCCAGAAAAGAGAATGTCTCATGGGAAGCTATGAGGATGGGGTCTCAATGCCTATTTCCACGGTAACATACTTCCTCAAACAAGGCTACACGTTTTAGGAGTGCTACTTTTTGAGGCAAGAACATTCAAACCACTACAGAGGGTATGTGGGAGAAAATGTTTCTGGTCAAGAAAATATAAATTTTAGGTTCTCTGGAGACTTCTAACTATTCAGCCATGGGTAGGGTCTATACTTATAGTGAGTAGAAGATTCAATTATTTCCCTTCTTGCAGAACCACCCTGCAGAGATTACCTAGCATATAAGTTCTGGTTCTTTAAAAAAAATTTTAACAGAGCTGAGGACTGAACCCAGGGCCTTGTGCTTGCTGGAGCAAGTGCTCTACTACTGAACTAAATCCCCAACCACTCTTTTTAATTTTTGTTACAGATTTGAGCTGATAAGACATCCTGATAACTTACTTCATTTGCAGTATCAATGTTAAGTGTAATTTAGCTTTACAAAAGCTAAAATTTTCTTTTGTGAAATATGTCAACATACATTGCAAATCTGGCTATCTGAATGTAGAAATTTGAACATAGGAAAAACAACAAACCAAAACAACATCAACAACAAATCCATGATGGTTACCATGATTTCTATGTTTTATATAGTATGTGTTTGTGTATGTGTGTAAGAGTATTATTTATTATAGAAATCACTGTCCAGTACATACTTGGCAATGACTATACCACTGATTCACATATTTGTGTGTGTGTGTGTGTGTGTGTGTGTGTGTGTGTGTGTGTGTGTGTATTGGTGGTTTTTTTTTTTTTTGAGACAGGGTTTCTCTGTGTAGCCCTGGCTGTCCTAGAACTCACTCTGTAAACCAGATTGGCCTCAAACTAAGAAATACATCTGCCTCTGCCTCCCAAGTGCTAGAATTAAAGGCATGTGCCACCATCAGCCAGCCATTATTTATTTTTAGTACATCTTCAGGAATATGTTCAGGATTCTGATTTTATTTATAAGACTTCACACTTTTAAATAATCTCATGATTTGTAACACATTTACAAGTAAAAATGTCAGTGCCTACCAAAGCTGATTGTAGAGAAATCTAGTCTTCCTAGAGTTTTTCTTTTGTGTTTATCAATCTTAAAATTGTCATATTTCATTGTATATATGAATGAATCTCATATATTTCATTGATAAAAATGAGTGCAGCAACTCATCTTTGACAGGACCAGGGATTAACTCCAAGTACCTGCCTAATGTCCCACCAAAAGCTGTTTCTGATACTCTTTTGGACTCCATTCCCAGTTTCTGGTATTCTCTTTTGGACTCTACAGACACCAGGACCACAAGTTATACATGCACAGGTGTATATGCAAGCAAAACATTCCAAAATAACAAATAATAATTGCAAAGTGTCTTATTTTATTTTACTTATTACAGAGGTAGAGGTCAGTTGGGGCTATGTGTGAGGGGCGCGTGCCATGTCCTTGAAGGACAGGAGAGGCATTATCCCCTTTGGAAGAGGTGGGTCCAAGGAGTATGTTTGGAAACAAACTTTGGTCATTTACAGGAACAGCAAATAATCTCGTCCATTGATCCATGTCTAATCTCTTGATAGTGATTGAAAACTAAACAAAAATGTTTCTTTAATTCTTGTCTATAGCACTTAAAAGATTAAGATGCGTAGAGAAATCTTAAGTGTAATTTTTAGATAGAGGAAACAAAATATGACTAGTTAAATTTCTCTAACAATAACTTATACTCTTTCTTTTCTTTTATGTTTTGTGCCTGATTCTACACTTCTCTGACATCAACTATAGTTCTGCTGAAGTGAAGGAGTGGATTTTCAGATTGACAAGCCTGTTCTGCAGCTTTATGGTCTGGGGCTTTGGTATAAGCCTAGCTACTAGTAGATATTGGCGTCTGTGGGAATTCAACAACAAGGCTCTACACCTGGTATACATTGGACTGTGGGAAGCTTACTATTATCAAGACGTCAACAAATCAGGCTCAATAATCAGAGTGCCAGTGCACAGTGCTATGAACTCCAGCTGGACCATTTCAATTGAAATTGAGTATGCACGGGGCCTGATATTATTAGCTAATTTTATGCAGCCCGTAGTTCTTATTTTCAGTTCTGTGGCTATTATGATCTGCTGGATGAGAGCCCCCTATCCTAATTTCATGATCCTGTGTTATAACACTTCTGTCTTGTTTCTGGTTCTAAACATCATTTGCACAGTTTTGGCTGTGAGTTGGAACCATGTAGTGGACCTTTATGGAGAAAGTACCCTTGATTTTCCACCAAAGTTTCCTGTTGGGAAAGATGATCTGCTAAGAAAGCAGAAAACACATGTGTTCCCACTCGGGATGCTGACAGCTGTGCTTTCAGCCATCAGCATCATTATGTTGTTTTATGAGATGTGGTTAATTAGACCAAAGACCAAAGTTAAGCCTGTGGTTGCCATGAAACATCCCCAACAGAAGACCTGAGCTGAGGGCTCTCTCTCAGCAATATCTGCCAGAAGACACTTCCTACATGCTCTTAAACCTATGATAGTTATTTACTTATTTAAAATAAAACATCCACTTGATTATCCTAATGCTGATGTATCATGTAATCATAGCTTCCTGTACTCTGCAATTGTACTCCCGTCTTTGACTGTCTTCGTTCCCAGAAATCTACAGGCCAAGATCATGTGAAGAAATACTTCTGACAAACAATGACAAAGAATTTACACAGAGTCCAAGCTACATTGATTCATATGACCAATTCCAGGGTGGAAACAAGTTAATAAATTACCTCATACTAAGTAGGAAAGAAACCAGAAGCGAGGTACCACAGGAGAGCAATGTGGAGTCCTTGTGTTCAACACAGTGTCTGAGATGTGACATCCCTGATTGGGTCAGGATTTGGAGGATATGGAGTCCACACTGTCAATGGAACTAAATTTTTCCTGGGCCACTAGGAGGAACTAGAACCCCTACAAAGCCCTACAGTGAACAAGCCAACTGTGTGCATACAAGTATAAATAAACTCTCACAAATAGTAAACTTTTCTATTGAGAACAACTGAGCTGAATATAAACTTTACTCATACAAAAGGGAGCTATGCTACAGTAAGAGGATTCTAAGAAAATTTGATAGCAAATAAAGCCAACAATCTGGTTGTTCCACATTGTAAACCTCTGTTTTTCCTGAAGCAATGTCAAGTCCTCATAATATAAATTTGTAAAGATGGAAAGGAATTTCGTAGATGTTCTTCAAAATATTTTGCTTGTCAGTAGATCTAGCTTAGTCATTGTTCTCATACAACAGCTGGGAGTAAATGCAGCACACAGGGGAAGTGACCATTTTTATATTTCCATAAAATTATTGAATTTCAGTCTGTTTGTGTGTGCGCATGTGTGCATGTGCGTGCACATGTGCAAGTGTGTGTGCGAGTGTGTGTGTGTGTGTGTGTGTGTGTGTGTATGTGTGTGCGCGTGTGAGCACGCGTGCCTATGTACCCATGTATACATATGGGAAAACTCTGCTAATTAGGTTAAAGTCTACTATGACTGGGTACATTCTGTGATCAGTGCAGTATAGATGATGCTTTTCATTAGCAGGATTTTTTCCTTCCCTGACCTTGTCTGGGGAAATCAATCACATTTGCCTCTGCCAGAGGAACATCATATAGCCTCAATTCAATTACAGGAGCAATTTCGTTCCTCCTGATAAACTTTTCAGTCAGTAACCGAGATTCCTGAAAAGCTTCCCCATACTAATGAGGCATCCCAGGTAGCCTCATTAGCTTTTAGAAAACCTACATCACCCTAGCTGATGACCACTAGCCTTTTTGGCTGTTTCTACCCTACATGTCTCAAAACTTCATAGGTCTTGAATCACCCAAAGTAAAGTATGAATCGATGTATCTTGGGCTCTGTGTCCAAAAGCAGGAAAAAAGTTCACATATAGCCTAAGCTACATAGATTCATAGGACCAATTACAGGGTCATATGAATATTTTGACTTATTATGAACATGAATTGTTTGAAAAACAAATTGGGGCTTAAATAATTCCAGGAAGAATCAATCAGGAATGTCTGAAAAGTAGATACTTTTAATTTTTTAGTTAAACAACTAATCACTTCATCGTCCCTAACTTCAATAATTTCTTGTTGTTTTTGCTTCATGTGCAGTACAAAACAGTTTGCTTGTCAATTTATGCTGGTGTTACATCAAAAAGGCTTTTATTTACTTCTCCCCCCTTTTACTTTTCTTTATGGTACTAATGCTTCATGAAAACAGAATGGTGTCTTCCGTACTGCTTTATCCCCCTTTTGTGATGCCTTTTACAAAACCTCCAGCCTCTCCACCTGGTAACCAACATGAAAGTGACCTAAATTTGTTTGCTTTTACAATCATATTTGACCACATTGCCACTTAGGTTGTCAATCCTATTGATCAGAGGATGGTTACTCTAGTTCTCAATATTATGCAGGATCTCTGCAAATACTGCAAGCCATCATGGAAATGGGAAGCAATTCCCCATTCCCTATTTCTCTTTGTTTCACACCCTTTTTGGTTTTGTCCGATTGTCACCCCTACTGTGTAAATGATTGTCTTTTAAGTCACCATAGATGGGTCTGTAAGTTTGTTGCAAACTGGGAACTACCAGGAGGTTAAGAACGCTCAGGTTAGCTGGTTAGTCTTTCAGCTCCCTCCTGCAGGATCCTCTGTCTATAAGCCTGGTCTCAAGTTTTTCCCCTTTTTCTCTTCTTTATTCTAAGTGTACTGAATTTATTTTATAGGCATCAGTGTGTCTTTTAGGTATGAGTAACATTAGAGTATTGTTTTATGTTGTCCCACTTCAATTAAGAGCTGAAGCTGCAGTATTGTTTCCCACTTCTTTACATGCAAGCATTCTTTTTTGTAAAGATTTCCTTAGCATATGTAGATGAGGATGGCCTTGTTGGACACCAAAGGGAGATGCCCCAGTATAGGGGAATAGCAGGACTGGAAAGCAGGAGTGGGTGGGTTGGTGAGCAAGGGGACGGGGACAGAATAGGTCGTTTTCAGAAGGGAAACCAGGAAAGAGGATAACATTTGAAATGTAAATAAAGGAAAGATCCAATAAGAATGTGACTAAGAGCAGTATATTTCATCACCAGGACAGCTAGTTAAACATCCATGTCAGTCTTTCTTTATCTTCTATAACTGGTTTTATTTTTATCTCTAATTTTTATTGGAAGTAAAAGATGTTAGATATCTATCTATCTATCTATCTATCTATCTATCTATCTATCTATCTAGTATGTAAGTACATGGAAGCTGTCTTTAGACATTCCAGAAGAGGGGGCATCAGATCTTATTACAGATGGTTGTGAGGCACCATGTGGTTGCTGGTATTTGAACTCAGGACCTTCTGAAGAGCAGTCAGTATTCTTAGCTGCTGAGCCATCTCTCCAGCCCAGACCCAAGCATTCTTATTTAAAGATTTCCTCTAAAATCTCTGTCCCCGTATCATGTGAGCTGCCTGACTTATGTGTCAGAGAAAGGAGAGCAAAGCAAACTAAAAGGAGAGACTATTACCAAGAGGGACTATTGTTATTCATCTCATAATCTTTTGGTTTGGGTTTAACTTCCTAAATTTTTACTAAGATAAATCCTATCCCAATATACTTCTTGTTCTTCAAGATTTGTAAGTATATTGGCCATGATTAAAATTTTTTAAGTTAAGGGTTAACTTAAAACTAGTAACACTCAGGTTAATAACTAAACATTTGCATATAGCTAATCTTAAAGAAATATATGGCCTGTTGACATATTAGCTACTGTTCCCTCATCAGCATGGAGGATGCCACCCAGCAGACAAGCATCTCTCTTAGGGTTGGAAAGCATGGATTTTATCATGTGACTTCATATCCATCTTGATTAAAAGTGACAGCATGGTAAAAACCAAACAAGGACTGAAAGTGGGTTCCCAAGAGGCTTGATTCTGAATATCTATCACTGAGGAGGGAAAATGGGAGATGAAAGAGACCAAAGAGGGAGAGAAGAAATGGTAAGTTGAGGCCATTATTGGGCAGGCTCTGTAGTGTGATCAAAAAGCCAAGGAATTATCCAGTGTGGACTTTATAAATAGGTAGAGTTTTATTTCTTTGTTTCTCATTCACTATGGGGCCTCTTTTACTTCTCACTACTCAGCCTAAACCAGACACAGTTCTCTGTGGGAGGATTCTGGTGTGGATGGCTTGGTCAGAGTATACATTCTTTTCTCATTAAGTGAATTCTAATTAAATCTAAAAGAGTCACAACCTCAAACACTTGTTTCAATAAAAATGGCCACCATGAACTCCCAGGGACTGACACCATTAGGGCGTATGACCTTTTATGGGCATAGGTGGTCTAATTTGAGGCAGTATGTTACTAGAGTTGGACTTAGAGGGATTAGGAACTCAGAACTCAGGCCTAGTGACTCATGATCTCTTACTACTGCCTGCCATCCCAGAGGTCTTTCAGCTACCTCCCCAGTACCATACCTGACTTCTTGCTGCCATGCTTTCCACAATGATGATAATGAACTAATCTCTGAAGTATAACCCAGCTACAATTAAATGTTTGCCTTTGTAAGTGTTGCTGTGGTCATGGTGTCATTTTACATCTATGGAAATCTTAAGTTAAAAAGTTGCTTATTCTTGCAACTTTACTTTCAATGGCATTTATATAATTCTCACCAACAACTTTCACCCCATGGAGAAAAGGCAAGTCAGATACAAGGCTATGGTACACATTCAGATCAAGTCCAGACAACTTGCTTCATGTCCTTTCTCCACAAGTCTGTCCATGATACTACTTTTTCCAGAGTTTTCCTGATATTACGGCCAAATTCAAGTTTCTAGGACCTACAAACTCCCCAGCCAAAAGTCAGTGGTGGCTTTCAAGGTGTAGCATAGGAGAGAAGATAAGACCCCAAAACCAAAAATGCCTGATGGCAGCTAAGACCTTGCAGCTAGCCATAACAACTACTCATGATCCCTTGCTTTCCATCTTCTGAGGACCACAAGATCCATGCCACAAAAGTGGTTAGGAATGTCACTGGGCCCAGGCTTGCCCATCCTCTCATAAACTACTTTGGCCACATCCTGGGTACCATCAATGAGAACACTGGGCTGTTAATTTCCCCCCCTGTCCCTTGTAGCACCAGGACATCTGGCCTAGGCCACTCTCCTAGGTATGGCCATAGATGACTAAGGGGACCTGGTCTCCCAAGGCAGTTTCATTGCCTTGGTATTGTGATGATTACTCAAGGCCCCTGTTGGATACAATGGTAGTGGGGGAGACTTCCATAGGTGTCACAGGACCAAGGCAGTGAATGGTATCATCACCTTCCTCCCTCTAGATACCAGGCCACTTTTTCATTCCTATGTCCTCTTAGAATCCCACCTCTCATATGCAATTTTCTATTGTCAGGATACTTGGAAAGCCTTACTAATCTCACTAAACTCCACCACTTTCCTGGACTTTTCTGAGTATTTTCCTTACCTATTCCTTCCTATAGGTTCCAACCTGTCTCATTCTCTTGTCCCTTTTCTATGAAGGGACATCAGAACCAAAATTGGAGCCTCTAACCAATTTTGCTCCACAAATCCATCTGACCTCAGGTTCACCAACAATACTCATCTTCCTTTTCCTAAAAGCCACACAATCTGATATACTGTTTTCCTTTATCAGGCTCCAATATGGAATCCTAAATATGCGTAAACCAAAACCCATCGACAGGCCAACATCATCCTTGTCTCATCATTTATTTACAAAATTCAACAGAATGTATCACCCTGGCTCAATATCTGGTCTTTCTCCAAGTCTCAGGGCATTTAAGCATCATATTTCTAATCTCTTCAGAAAAGGCTCTTTATGTTCCAATTCTTCTAATACTCCCATATCTGTGCATTAAAAATACCCTATAGAACCTAATTACTTCATTCAGAATGAGTTATCAACTTGGCAGTGGTTCCCCTTCTTCCCATACTACACAACCCCTGCAATGTATGCTTGTAAAACAGATCTTCACATTTAAAATATGAATTTGTCTTCTGACAAAATATCTGTGCTAACCAGAAAAATAAAGAATTTTCCAGACTGTGAAAACTAGGATGAATTCCATGAACACTATATTATACTACATTTTTCCTTCAATATTTCACTTGTCCTTTATTCAAACAGGTTATATAGTGTGTGGCAATTGTACACAGATTTTCCTGAAACAGTAAGATCAGTGAAACAATTTAAACAATCTGGCAGTTTACATGCAGAGAAAGAGAAAGGCATTTTAAGATCTTATGAAAAAAAAAACTTTAAAGGACCTTTCATCTCATCCTTCATGTATCTGATAGTGAAATATTGGATACAATGGAAGAAACACTTGGCCACCTGCAAGTGGTCCTTTGGTCATTAAAGCAAAGCAAAACAAAATAAAACAAAAAGACAAACAAGCAAACAGAAGCACCAAAACACTAGTTTTGCTTTTACATATTTTTAATCATTCCCTTTGTTTATGTCTCAAATTATATCCCATTTCCCAGTTACCCCTCCACACAAACTCCCTCTGATCCCTCCTCTTTACCTCTATAAGGATGTTCTCCTACCCTCACACCTTCTCCTATCCCACTCCTCAAGCATCCCCCTTTGCTGGGGCAACAAGCCTCTACAGGACCAAGGACCCCCCTCCCGTTGATGTCAAACAATGCCATCCTCTGCTTCCTACATATCTGGAGCCATGGATCCCTCCCTGTACACTCCTTGGTTGGTGGGCTAGTTCCTGGGAGAACTGGGCTGTCTGGCCAAATGATGTTCTTCCTATGGGGTTGAACCCATCAGTTCCTCCGGTCATTCCCCCAGCTCCCCAAACAGCGTTCCTGACCTCAGTCTGATGTTGGCTCCAAGCAACCATGTCTGCATTGTTCAGATGCTGGGTGAACCTCCCAAGGAACAGCCACACAAGGTTTCTATGTGTGCCTTTTGGCAACCACAGCAATGTTAGGTTTGGTGTCTGTAGGTAGGATGAATCTCCAGGTGGGGAAGTCCCAGGATGGACTTTCCATCAGTCTCTGCTCCATTGTTTTGCCCCTGTTCTTTCTTTGGATAGGAACTTTTCTGGGTTAAAACTATCTCAAATTTTTAACCCAGAAGATGAGTTGTGAGATGAGTTGTGTGGCTCCATCCCTCGACCAGAGCCATATCTATCTACTGGAGGTGATGTCTAGAGTTTCTATCTCTCCTTCTCTGCTAAAATCATCTTTGTTGGGTCCTGGGAGTCCCTTGTTTCCCTGGCATCTGGGACTCTTCAGTGTCTGTCCCCATTTCCTCATCTTATTTTTATTCAATCTCCTGACCCTCTGTACTTCTCTACTGTCCCTTCCAGTACCTGATGCTGCCACCTTATTTTGCCCCCATCCTCTCTCCCTCCAGGTCCCCTCTTGGTCTACCTCCCTTGATCATACTGTTCATCTCTCAGTGAAGGACTGAAGCATTCACATCCTGGACTTTCTTTATCCTTAGCTCCATGTGGTCTGCAGGTTATATCATGGACATTGTGAGCTTTTTGTCTAATATCCACTTATAAGTGAGTACAAACCAGGAATGATTTTGTATTTCTGGGCCACCTCACTTAGGATGATATTTTCTATTTCCATTCACATGCCTGTAACTTTCATGAAGTCCTTTTTTCCATACCTGAAATAGCTGCATTGTATAAATGTACCACAGCTTCTCAATACATTGTTCTGTTGTGGACTTCTGGATTCTATCCAGCTTCTGGCTATTATAAATAAGGCTGCTATGAACATACAGTAGCACAAGCTCCTGTGGCATGGTGGATCATCTTTTGGGTATCTGCCCAAGAGTGGTCGATCTGATCCCTATTTGTTTCAAATATATATATTTGAATAGCATATATATATATGAAATATATATATATATATGAAATATATATGTATATATATATAAATTTCATATATATATATATATATATATATATACATATATATATATAAATAGTAAAAGGCAAAATGTCATCCATATATTGGATGCATTGGTTCCAAGAGACCATTGCCTGAATTTGTTTTTGCATTTGTCTTTCCCAAGAAAGAATCTTTTGGTTTATTTACTCGGTTGCTTAGCCAGGACAACAGACCTAGAATTATGGATGATAGAAGAAGCCTAGTGCAGTTGCTTTGTGTATTTGTCCCTTTGACCCTACTCACAGTTGCTTATCTCAAGGGTCATGGACCTTAAATAGGCAATTCTCTTCTTTTGTGATAATGATGGGGTTTATTCAAAATTATATTTTATCATATAGGGTTGAAAGTGGCACTCTCTCCAACATTTTTGTTTTGTCAAGTGTATGTCTTTATATTTAGGCTCCTTTCCACAAGGAAAGCAAATAAATGGATACCATTTGCAAAGAAAGCTTATAGGGAAAAGCTCAAGTAATAATGAGAAACCACAACCTGCTACTGGGCATTTGATTTTGCCAATTACTATATTACAATTGCAGTCCTGAAAGGTCTCCCTACCCTGAAATTCCCATATTAGTATGGGGCTGGCAAAAATAAAGACCCCCAGCACAGGGGCAACAATAAATAAATAAAGGAGCAGTATCCTGGGAGCATCATTAGCCTGTCAATTAGATGTAATAGCACACCTCATTAGAAAAAGCATATAAGATTCAGAGTCATTTCAGGATATACCTGCTAAGCTTGGGTCACAAAACTCTTTTAAATTCCCCCATGGGAGGAAGGTTGGCTTTTCTGAGCATAAAAACTTTTTCTCTTCCGCAGCTAGGGTCCTTCTCCCTTGGGTGTCTAACCCATTTTGGGGGGGGGGGGAGATCAAAGCTTAACCTATAAAACACATAAAAGAAACTGAATTAGGCCTTTTTAATTAGTTGCATTAGTATCTAGCATGACTACAAATACAGTTCTAACCATGTTAAAGAATATGATCATGTTTAAGGTGACTGATGATTAACTCAAATGTCTTAATTACCTTTAAAATTATTTCATATTTTGTATATGGTTACAATTCTTTAAGTTTCTTCCTGTTTCATTTGTGCCTTAAAAATAACAATCTTTGAGTTGAAGTTCTTTTAGTAGCAAAATCAAAATTTTAATTATAGGTAAGGTCCTTATGGAGACTAACAAGTATAATGATCCTTAAAATGGACAGAGGAACAAGTCAAAATAATCATTTTGTGGGTAAAAAGTGAATGGTTTATCCAAATAGCTAAAGTTTAAAAGAACAATAAGCTATACAGATATTGCTGTGAACATAAAAAACCTTAGGAGCTTATAAATTTTGTTTAGTAAATATACTTTATTTATCAAACAGGTTGCTATTAATCTATATTTTTAGCAGCTTGGTGTTGAATAATTAGCAAAGGCACAGGTAATTAAATATATATTTTTAAGTTATATTTTAAGTTAATTTGAATGGATTTTTAAAATTTTATATTTTATTATATAGAGTACATTTTAAATGTGGAATCATAAATACAGTATGTGGTAGGGAAAGTAATAAAATTTATATCTAAAATATTTGAGAGATATTGTTGCCTTCTTAATCTTAAAGAAGATACAATAATGAACATAGTCCATGTTGACTAAGAAGGTTTATATTGCTACTTTTTATTAGGTGGTCATTTTAAACTGGTGAAGTCACATACCAGGTTGAAAGCCATGTGGTCATTTAAATCGTACTAAGGTCAGTAGCCAAGATGGAGACCCATATGTTTGCTGTTTAATGATTTAGTAGATATATGAGAGTTGGAAACAAGTGTGTGTGTGTGTGTGTGTGTGTGTGTGTGTGTGTGTATACACAGAGAGAGAATTGAATCTCATATATATATAAAACACATGCATAGGAGGCCAAATAAGCCTTATTTTGGTAATTAATTATAAGTTTATATATGAATATATTAAAGATTATAATTATGAAAAAATTTTAGTAAACATACATGTTTAAAATATTTTTAACCGTTTTAATATAAGCATAAAATTAGATTTAAACTGAGGGCAGTGTCAGGACAGGAAAGGGCTACTTAGTTGGGGAAATGGCAAGGATCTTGGCTAAGAAAGCTGTTCTCACAAAGTCAAAAGTTGTATTGCAGCTTTTTTAGTTATCAACAATGCAGAATTAGCTTTAGGAAGGGAAGTCTCCCAGACCTGCTAATATAAAGAACATTGTTAAATCTTGTGGGAGGAAATAACCCTAACCCTGTCAATCTTAGCAGTCCCAGAATGTACCATTTTCTTATACAAGGGAAGCATAGATGATTCCCCCACCCCCTGCCCCAGGACAAGGGCAGAGGTATGAGCCACATTTAGCCAAGTTTTTTCTATAAGATAGGGTGCAGGCCAGTGGGCAATGGTGTTTTGGGGGACCCAGCCCACTGGGAATTTTTCCCTGATACAGGCTGGGGTATGAAGGGGTAGAATATTCTGCTACCTCATCAGAGCCATAAGCTGAGAGGCTTTATAAAAAAGGATAGATATCCCTCATTGGACCTAATTTCTTTATAAGACTGGTTGCTGAAAGCCTTCTCCCTTAGTTCTGGCTTTAAGCTATCAATTCTGGTTAGAAGGGTCTCAAGTTGGTTGTAGATCCTCTGAGGCATCTGAGCACTGATGCTGCAATGGGGTAAAAAAAAGGAGTGGGAACTCATCTTCAAACTCCTTTTTCTGGGTGTGATGGATCACTGTCTTTCAGTGTTATCTCAAACCTGCTCTTCCAGATGCCAAGGACACAGGGATATGACTTTATCATAAAAGATAAGGTGTTTAGTAGAAACATTCATCCACCTGCATTCCAGATCTCCCCTCAGAACATTGAGCTGACTGCTCCATCTGTGAGGGGGACATTGCCCATATTGGAAAGGTCCATTCACTTTACCCTTCTTAAAGTACCAGCTGTGAAAATCTGGATCCAGGAGTGGGTGAGGGAGGTAAAGTCACAAATCCATAAAAGAGACTCAAGTACAAGCATCAAGGTTCTGAATCTATTGTATTGCAAAGCAGCAAGCATTTTTATATAGCCTTTGAACCAATGGGTAATATATCTGAACTCTGTACTAGCCACTAATATGCTTGTCAATATGGTGCCAAGCTGTCAGCATCTGAGGCAATTTTTATGCAGATAGGAGAAAGCATCTACTTCCCTATTCCGAACCCAATCTGAGGCTCACTAATTTGCTAGGTTTCTCTATCTTGTGTCATGTGATATGTAAGTGGACATAGGCTCTTGCACTATTAAAAATAGTATGGAAGTCTCCTTCACGAGACATCAGACCCCACCTAGGGACCAGAGCACCTATGTTGAGATACTATGTTTTCCCTTCAGAAGTGATAAACCTGATCTGCAAGATGGGAAGTAAACTCTATTGTAGCAGCTAGGAAGTATTGAGAGTGTCAACACTGATTTTGAAGTGCTGAGTGTTAGGGTTCTGGACAGAGGTACAAGTTGAATACAACCTGCAATAAAAACTCTTTTGAAGTCTCAAGGTTCATAGTATGAGTTTCTACATTTTTTACCGTCATAGTACTGAAGGAAAGGTACTTCTACCTTCTAACAGTGATCATGGGGTTCATTTATTAAAAGCAATGTTGTTTGTATAAATGTGCATTTACTTCAATTTAAGTTATAATGAATTATGTCTTACATGTAGTTAACAGTAGACTAGAAGAATAGAAAAATACATATTTGCTCTTAAGTAGCACATTTCAATATAAGGTAAGTTTCATTGGTTATTAAAGAATAATATAATGCTAAACCAAGCTCTTATATATTTTTCCTGTTAAATATGATTTTAGTATTGTTTAAAATTAAAAGTTAAGAGATGGAGAATGATGATACAGTGCTTAAGATTGTTTCCTGTTCTTTCCCTGTCCTTACAGCTACTTACAAATAACTGCAATTTCTGTTCCAAGAGATCCAGTACTCTCCTCTCATCTTCAGGTACACCTGTACTCATGTGAACAGTCATTATGAGACAGATAGGTGAACAAAAGATAGCATACTGCTTGAATGTTTACTGTTCTTGCATAAGACTTACATTTGGTTCTCATTATCTCTCTTAGACATCCCACAATTGAGTGTATCTTCATGTAATCCTTTGCCTTTGAACTGCCAGGGAGCCCTCAAACTTGTACACATGTATACAAATCAATAAAAGTAATAAAGTATTTTTAAAATAATATGATTAATCAAAAATCATACATAACTCAGGTAGAAGTATAAAATAGCATTGTTGAGGGAAATCCTGTTTATTAAAACAATATGTAAAGAGCAGCTATAGGAAATAGCATTGTATTTTTTTCTGATTTCATGTTACAGTTTAACAGATTTGTACAACTTGATCTAATTAACTACAAAATGAAAATCCTTGTCACGGCATTAGCCATTCCAAAGTAAAGTAATAATGTGGTTGGTTGTCTAACAAGACTAGAGGACTTTGGATTTTCTATCCAAGGAGTGAGGGTCGGGTTCAAGGGATAACCTGCCTTTGCAGTTGAAGACAAGATCCAGGAAAAGTGTGGACTCACTATAGTAGCTAAATGCTTGAGACTGGTGAAACCTATTTGTCTCCATTTGCCATTGCCAGATATTGGTCTGCACATAACAGTGCTTCCAGGACTCACTGACTCCTTTAAAATTAAAAAAAAAAAGAAAGACATGTAAGTTGCTATCCAAAGTGATTATATTTATTCTCAAAATTCATCAATTGTCATAGCAATGTTATGTTCATGTGCAGAATGGATATATAAATGAATCTTTCATATCTCAAATTAATTTCACAAATACCAGAGCCATCAAAGCTTAAACTACATGATTAAGTTCTCAAAAGTGAAATTGAAATAGCTGAACTGAGAGTGCCATGAACAAGGATATGTCTAATTTTCATGACTGTAATCCCAGGGGGGCATGAGATGGACATCACAGACAATGATCCAGAATCTTACCCTCACCTAATGTCTATTCCACACTCCAAACAGAACCATTGTTCATTGAAACAGTTGATGAATGACTTTATGAATAGACCCATCTTAATACATTAACCATTTCTTATATGAATGTAACCTGTTCCCTGTGGGCTGAGAATGATGATAATCACTCAAGTCAAATAGCTTTGATCATATCAGCAAATATGTTTGTGCCTACAATTCACTCTTTGGTGCAGCAGAACTGTCAACTCTTAGGTTAGTTACTATGGACCAAATCCTTTGGTTATGTTTGGGACATTGAAGTACAGCCTTATTAAAATGAACTCCAATGTCTAAAAATTGTTCCTATTTTTGGGTTTCTACCACAGTAAGACCCATGATTTTAAGCTCTACTAAAAACAAAGCAAACAATCAAAAAGTCTTTATCTTTTTATGTTCATTTCATAACAAGTTCATCATTTTTATGATTGGTATAAAATATATATAGTAATATATATAGTGTTAAATATAATAAAAATGAAATTATAAGTAAAAAAGACAGGTTCTTACATTTGTATTCATGCTGAAACCTTAAAAAGACACTTTTATGCAAAATTATATATAGTTTATAAGTAATTTATGTCTCTAGTAAATTAACAAGTGTGTTATTAGATTGTTACTGTTAATTAATCAATATCAAGTGGTATAATAGAAAATTTATAAAAAAACAAATATTCATGAAATGAATATTTCATGCAAATAGATGAATCTTAAGAATATCATCCTGAATGAGGTAACATTTTGGGACATGCATGGTGTGTATTCACTTATAAGTGGATATTATCTATAAAATACAGGAAAACTGGCTATATTAAAAAGACCCACAGAAGCTAAACAAGAAGGAAGACCCAAACAAGCATGCTTGAATTTTACTTAAAAGGGGAAATGAAATAGTCATAAGAGGCAAATGGGGGAAAGGAACTGGGTCACAGAGGAGATCGGGAGGAAACTGGGGTCCTTTAGGATCAAGTGTGGGAAGAGACATGAAAATGAATGGAAATCTGCAACTGATGGGAGTAAAGAGGAAGGCTGCATCTCCAGGAAGAGACAGAGAATTGGGTATGGGAGACACCCAAGAATTAATGGAGTGTCCTTACCTGTGACTCACAGCATTGGAAATATGGAACCTAAAAGTCCACCTCTTGTAGACAGGAACCCCAATGGAGTGATAGGGACACCAACCTAGCCACAAAACTTTCAACCCAAAATTTATCTTGTCTACAAGAAATGCAGGGGTTGGGGATGTGGCAGAGACTGAGGAAATGGCTGAACTTGAGACCCCATCCCACGGGCAAGCATATATCCCTGATACTATTAAGGATACTCTGTTATGCTTACAGTTGGGAGACTAGCACAGCTGTCTTCTGACAGGTTTCACCAAACAGTTGAGTCAGAGAGATGCAGACACGCACAGCCAAACAGTGGATGGAGCTCAGGGACTCTTACAGAAGAACAAGAGGAAGGATCACAGCTGCTAAGGGTATAGGAAGTCTATAGGAAGATCAACTAACCTGGGCCCTTGGAGCTATCAGAGACTGAACAACCAACCAAAGAACATTCACGGACTGGACCTAGGCCTCCCCATACATCTTAGTCTTTATGTGGGTCCTGAACAACTGGAATGGTGACTATCCCAAAAACTGTTGCTTATCTATGGGATATGTTCTAGCTGGGCTGCCTCATCTGGACTCAGTGAGAGAGGATGTATCTAGCCTCAAAGAGACTTGGTAGCCAAGGCTCAAGACTTCCCCAGGGGAACACCACCCACTCAGAGGAGAAGGGGAGGGGAAATTGTGGAGGAAGTGACCAGGAGGGAGCAGTGAGCAAGATGTAAAGTGAGTAAACATAAATAAATTAAATAATTAAACAAATAAATGTAAGAAAAGAAAAAAAAGAAAAAGAACTATTGTCTTGTTGTTTAGTAAAACATATGTTCTTTATATGTTAACAAGAAATAAATGTCTTATATTTATAGGGCATAAAATGAATACAAAAATGAAAGCTGGTCTATTTACCATATTTATTTCAGGTCCCCTGGCTTGTGCAGTATAGCAAACAGTAGAACCTCCTATGTCTGGATAGAGATAGGCACAGTTGGAAACTCCCATCACTTGTATCTGTAACATTTCAGGATTTTCAAGTATATCCCCTAGGAAAATAGATGATATATAAACAATTAATGAAGATAAATGTTGTTGAAAAAACAGATTAGAGAAAAAATTAAAAGATTATATTAACTATCATATTTACCTTATTAAGGTGAGATATTACCTTATTATTATTATTATGAACAAAAAATATATCTCAGGGCAGGTTTGGAATTTACACATCAATTTTTAATATATTTTTAAAAGTTATATAAGCAATTATAGTTGCAATTCTTCCTTAAGTATAATATTGAAAGTGTGTTCATTAATTAAAAGAAAATAAAACTATTCCCAATAAGTAAAATGAAAGTTGTGCTACTAACCTTGTTTGAGAATTTGTGGTCCAGAAAGCCAGCATTCTGAGGTATTTAGATTCTTAATATTGCCTAAAGGTGCCACTATGTGAATAGAACTCTGGCCTTCTTGAAGAAGCACAAGAGCTAGGTCATTTCTTGTAGCCTGATTCAATAACCGGAATTGTTCATGCAGTAAAATAGTAGTCACCTTAACAACTCTCAGAGGTGTGCCAGGATTCCGAAAACCCAGTATCACAACAGTATCTTTGGGATTCCTAGGCAAATGAAGATTTTGATTAAAATGTGTTCTACAAGAAACTGCAAACTTTACAAACTACGCTTATATCCTGAGATTGGCTTTATTTCTTTTTTTGTAGAGATGGGAGAACCATACTAATGAGGTCAGAGTTCATATACAGACATCAAAATCATTAAAAAGCAAATATAATTTTAACAGTGAAACAATTTTATCTTGAAAGAAAGATGCAATGAAAATAATAGAAAAGCTTTAAACAATTATAGGTAACTTGTCCAAAAAAGTAGAGGAGATACAAAATAGGAGAAAATATGTGACATAAACTTACATGTGCCTGACACAGTAGGCAGAAGTAAGAATCCAATAGCTACTAATTATGGAGCCACTGCAGATCTGATTGCCACAACTGAAGATCAGAGCTTGCCATGGCATAGTATATTGCAGAGAAATATGATCTGCTAAAGCTGGGTTAAAAAACAAAATAATAAATACAGAATAAATTTGGTGTAAATATATCATACTCAGCTTTAAAGCTTTTAAGTCCTAATATAACTGCTAAAACTAATATTGTTAAAGTATATTTTGAAATAAAAGCTAGTTTAATCTTTACAAATATGATTTTTCCTCAAAAAATGATTATCTTCTTACTTTTTTCATTTCACTGGAGAAAATATTGAAAACCATTGTATGTAGCATAATTTTTCTTCTTACAAACTTAGGTAAATACTAATTAAGACTTTCGTAACTATTCAGATGCATAGGAAATAAGAAAGAATAGTTTCATTTTAAGGTATACAAAATGAATGATGTTTTTGGATGTATGACCATTGACTCCAAAGCATCAGAGACTAAGCTTACTGATTTTAAAAACTTGTATGTACATCTCAAATTCTTAGTAAGAAATTTCAAGATTGGGTATTGCAATGTGCTCATAACAAATAAAATAAATAAAATTTTAGTCTCTGGTTTGTCAACCAATGCTGATTAATATATGTATACAAAATGATTACAATAATTTGTCTCTTCATAAAAAAGCAAAGAAAAATGAATGTATAACTATTACCTCTGGTGCAAATTTCATTGACCTCTCTACAAAAAGTTTTGAGCTCTGTATTTCCACAAATAAACAAAATACCTTCACTCATGTGAAAAAACATTTTTAATATAATTGCAGAAATACAGTTATTATATGTAGCAATAGTAAGCATTTCAGAAGAAATGAATGTAAAATAGCCATTAATAATACTGTGACGTTTTCAAAAACTGAAGGGCAATCACAAATACAAATTCAAAGTCAATATTATCTATCAATAAAACCAGATATTTATTTTGAAAATAATTTTTACCACCTAATTATAAGATTGGTGCACTAATAAAGAGAGAAATTAAATTGCCAAAGTCAGATCTGCACTTTGGCTTCTAAGACTCTGACAGATTATTTACTTTTCTAGGCCTCAGAGCACTCAGCTGCTGCAATTATAATAAGAATAGCCAGTTACATATATATTATATAATAACATCATGAAATCCGAGTAGTACAATAATTGAAAAGTGCCTTTGCAAACACACACACTCACACAGAGGTGTGCACATGCACATGTGCTCACGCAAGCACACACACACACACACACACACACACACACATACAACCTCGAATATGAAGCAAACAAAAATAATAGAACTCCTGGGACACAACTTTTGCTTTCCATCTTTTGTATTTCTATTTTTCTCTTAATTTTTCCTAAATCCCTTCCAATAACATTCTTTGGCCTTACCCTGAGGCTGTGATAAAGAGATGTAGTGTGGATGAAGAGAGTCATTTGAAGATGTAAAAGTTGAGACTTTTCTCTTGGTAAAGACTGACAAGGAATTGGAAGCTGAAATGGTCACGGGTCTTTGATTGGACCAAGGGGCATGGCTGGGCTGTGTAACTCTCTGGAGCCAGAAAATGAAAGGGCTAACATGGCTGAAGACATAAGGCTTTTTGCAGTTTTCATCAAAGTGAATTAAAATTCCCATCTGCACCCATGTGTCTTTATGTTGCAGATGACATACCAAAGGTGCCCCAAGATCACCCTATAAAAATAAGAAAGAATATTAACTGACAAACTGAAGGATGAGAATAGATGATATGTTACTACAGGCAATTCTTTATATCTCTGCTATCCATTGTCTCTCAATTTGTCACCTTACAGCCAGATTCCCCCATCGCTTTCTTGGCTTCTACACAGAACGTGAACTCATTCAGTTGAGGCCAAAATTTGGCACAAGTGCTGACTTGCATGATGCTTAAGTGCCTTTTTTGCAGGATACCAGGACTTCCTGAAAGAAATTAGGAAGACTTTTGTTTTGTGTTATTGTCATATAGGAGAAATATGAAAATCCTCAATTTATCCTAAGAAAAATCTATTATATTAATCTACTTTGTTCATCATTACTTACCCCTCATAAGGGACCAACTGGGTAACCAGCAGTCATATAGCTGGATTTGTCTCTCTTGTTCCTGACTTTCCTCCAGGCAAATAGGAAGTACCAAAGGTTGAAAGTGCAGGGGCTCCTTCAGGAAGATTAGACCAGGTCCTAATGGTCCACTGGGACCTAAATATGGCATGGAACGGTGGATACCTACAATTTCACCTTGGGTAGGGTCCTGAAGATCAACCAGCCCCACCTGGACTAAAGCCAGAGCTTCTGACCGTTTTCTGGAGAAAAAAAAATCAAGTTATACTTTTACTTTTTAATATGAAAAAGCACTAGTGGTTACATAAATCACATGAAATGCAAATGTACAATAAAATATTGTATTAAATTATCTATATTTTGGAGGAAATGACTATTGGTTTAGGGTCTATTCAATATAGTTATCTAGTATTTTACTAAGTTGCTTGTGCAAGCACTAAACATATTCTGGAACTTATAGTGACCATATGCTCACAATCTTCCTAGTTCTGCCTCTTAATTGATATTACAAGATACCAAGCTTTGAACACAGAATGAATGCTTGCCATACTTATTTACATTATCTCTATTAGGCATATATGCATTGTTAATCATAAAACTTCATTATAGGACTAAGTATACATGAACATATTCAGAACCTAAAATTAAATCTTACAATGATGGAAGAAATTATTTTATTACTAAATAATTTCAGTAATTATTTATGCCATCTGCTTTAAAATTTAAGTTAATTACAATGAATGTGTTTGACATTTACATGACTCTAAGGCCAACAATGGCTAATAAGAATAGATGATCTTTTGATTTGAAGTTAGCATTTTCCATAATCTTATCAGTAAAAATATAAAATTAGAATATATTTTCATGACCTACAAATGTATTCTTAGGAAATTGAAAATATCCTTCCTTTGAAATGCAGCTTCTTCAATATTTTCATTCCTTATTTAAGTCTAATGTATCAACTCACTCTAAGTGATACATTTCCTCATCTAATATGGCAGCATTCCTCAAAAATTGATGAGAACAATTTAGACTTTGGCCATGACATGTATGACATTCTGTTGTATTTGTTTTACCTCATGCCTTTGCCAAAATTATTGTGTAATTTGCTTTCAATACATTAAGGATTGTGTATTAACATTGAGATGCAATATGAAACCAATTCGACAAGTTTTATTGAGACTTACACAAAATTGGCACATCGAGCAGATGTAAGGATCCACTTTTCATTAAGTATAGAGCCTGCACAGAAGTGGGAGTAAGAAAGTTGCACAGAAACTATCCAGGGAAATTCACCTATTTCAGCTTCCCAGCAGTTGGGACAGTGGGGAACAAGGCCAGGGCGTAAACCACATTCTAGAAGGAACCCACACAGAGTTTGAGTTAGTGTTCTTCTTAAAACATTTCTATTTTTAGGTTTACACTTAAGAAAAATGTTTCTGGATCTGACCTTGCTAACTTTGACTAAATACAAGGAAATATGTTACTTAGTTATTTCAATTCTCATTATATGAAGAGAGACTCTCTTTGTACTTCCCTCAATCTTTTCACCTCTGCTTATTTCTCAAGTGAAATAATGTCCCGGTCCTAAGCACTGAGGAGTTTTGAAATACTATCATACTTTCATGTAAATAATGGCCATAACCATTATGCATACTCAGGTCTAGTGAGGTTGTGATTATTGAAGATGTATGAACAATCACTAATTTACTAACAGCATAATCACAATAATTTATAAACAGTTTTTCTTAAACTCATTGCCAATTATGGCTTTTACTCTCAGAAAAGAAAGCTCTATATAGAAAAGACAATGACTGATATCAAAATTTTCATCAATGAATTATTTTCATTGATGAAAAAATTATATTTCTGACCTTAGAAATTTTGTGCTTAATTTAGAATAAGATTATCTCATCTAAACAAAATAATTCCAACATATTTATCAGAAAGCTTGCCTGTGATTTTATGAGAAACAACAGCTGTTTTGTAGAGCCATAGAGCTTGAAGATTATCTTTCCATATCATACTCAGGTGACATTCAGACAAGGAAACATTGAGTTTTGATTGCCTAAAAGATAGTGGTTCCATTGAGTGCCTATCTTGAAGGCCAGGTTGAGATGGAGGCATCAACATAGGTTCTTCCCTTAAAAGAGTTTCTGGAAAAGCATGGGGAAATAAAAATGTAAGATAATAGTATAATCAGTAAGTATGAGAGCATTAATTCCAAGAACAAAGTATCAGAAGTTGTTGAAAAACAGAAGAGACTCCAAGTTAGAAGAGAATGAGGATGAGTAATTACAAAATGATCAGTTCAAAAAGAGATGTAACTGTATGAGTAGAGTGCATATGGAAATGGAAATAACTGTAAATAAGAAAATAGTTAAGAGAAAAAGATAATACAGGCACATAGGACATCAAGGCTTTCTTTCTGTACTGATGATTTCTAATTTGCTACAAAATCTTTCACAAATAATTGTCTCCAAAATCAGTTTGATATACATTATGAGATTATTTGTGAGCTTGCTAGGTTGGAATTATCTGCTTTTATTTTTGTTTTAACATAGCAATTATCTGTGTTGATAAAGTGATACTTATACTGGCAATAGAAACATACAAATGCCAAGCGACTTATTAGTATGATTTCTCCACCAAGCTCAAGTTCAAAATTAATAAATAATGATATTGTATCAACTTTAAAAATTAGAGACTGGACCTTAATATGTCTGATTCAAGTTTGGTTCCACATTATCAATTTTGGAAGTGAAAAAAAAAATAAGATAAGACCAGTTTTACATAGAGTTCCAGATCTATCTGACTTTTAGAGTAGATCCTTCTGTGGAATACCCATTTTGATATATAATAGATAGCTTGACCATTGGAAATATAAAGTAGGACAACAATCTGAATATTAAAGTTTCAAGCTGAGTCCAGGGTTTAACACATTTGATATTAAAGTGGATCTATAGATACATAACAATTTTAGAATAAATTTGGAGACCAAACATTTGAAATTCTAAAAAACCTGTGATAGTCTGCCTTTGTGTATTTGTGTAGCTTGACCCTGGAGATTTAATGCCTACCATGGACTAAGACCTAGATTTCTGAGTCTCATGGAAGCCTCCAGGGTAATTTGTAGTTGCAGATTGCTGACTCTTATTTTTCAATTATGGTACTGGAGTCTGTTTCTAGAGACTCATTCTTGGTCAAGCCATGGAATTCACCTAGCTATAATATCAAGCTGTGGAATAGAAATGAATAACATAAGACTACTTGTATTACCTTGAAATTGAAACGATGGTGTTACTTTACCAACTTCAGTCAAAACTGGTGTTTTTCCAACTTGTTCTGCAGTTGGATTCCAAATTTGGGTTGTTTTTGGTTGAAGCTGGTTCCAAAATCTAAACGAATCTATTAGAGTCTGTATTGAATATGATATTACTGTATCAGAATGAGTCCAGAAAATTAATTTTAGATTTTCAGTGGAAGCTTTATGCTGAATCCAAGGGTTGATATTATGATCATTTGTTTGTGCCAAAGATCTTATAATTTCATATTCTGCTTGTGATGATTGACTAATTGCATAATTTTGAGATAGATACTGAAGTGTGAAATCTATTTGAGTCTGTAGTGAGTATATTACTGTATTAGAATGTGTCCATGAAATGATTTCTAGAGTTTCAGTAGAATTTTTATGCTGAATCCAAGGGTAAGCCATACCAACATTAGGCTGTGTCAAAGATTCTGTAGTTTCATAATCAGTTTGTGACCATTGTCTAATTCCATAAATTTGAGTCAGGGACTGAAATGTGGAATCTATTTGAGTCTGTAATGAGTATGATATTACTGTATCAGAATGAGTCCAGAGAATGATTCTTAGAGTTTCAGAAGATGTCTCATGCTGAGTCCAAGGTTTAATTATACCAACATTGGGATGTGTCAAATATTTTGTAATTTCAAATTCTGGGTGTGACAGTTGCTTAATTGCATAGATTTGAGTTAGGGACTGAAATATGAAATCTATTTGACTCTGCAATGAGTATGATACTACTGTATCAGAATGATTCCTAGGAATGATTTCTAAAGTTTCAGTAGAAGTTTCATGCTGAATCCAAGGGTAGCTCATACCAATATTAGGCTGTGTAAACAATTCTGTAGCTTCATACTCTGATTGTGACCATTGTCTAATTCCATAAATTTGAGTCAGGGACTGAAATGTGGAATCTATTTGAGTCTGTAATGGGTATGATATTACTGTATCAGAATGAGTCCAGGGAATGATTCTTAGAGTTTCAGAAGATATCTCATGCTGAGTCCAAGGTTTAATTATACCAACATTGGGATGTGTCAAATATTTTGTAATTTCAAATGCTGGGTGTGACAGTTGCTTAATTGCATAGATTTGAGTTAGGGACTGAAATATGAAATCTATTTGACTCTGCAATGAGTATGATACTACTGTATCAGAATGATTCCTAGGAATGATTTCTAAAGTTTCAGTAGAAGTTTCATGCTGAATCCAAGGGTAGCTCATACCAATATTAGGCTGTGTAAACAATTCTGTAGCTTCATACTCTGATTGTGACCATTGTCTAATTCCATAAATTTGAGTCAGGGACTGAAATGTGGAATCTATTTGAGTCTGTAATGGGTATGATATTACTGTATCAGAATGAGTCCAGGGAATGATTCTTAGAGTTTCAGAAGATGTCTCATGCTGAGTCCAAGGTTTAATTATACCAACATTGGGATGTGTCAAATATTTTGTAATTTCAAATGCTGGGTGTGACAGTTGCTTAATTGCATAGATTTGAGTTAGGGACTGAAATATGAAATCTATTTGACTCTGCAATGAGTATGATACTACTGTATCAGAATGATTCCTAGGAATGATTTCTAAAGTTTCAGTAGAAGTTTCATGCTGAATCCAAGGGTAGCTCATACCAATATTAGGCTGTGTAAACAATTCTGTAGCTTCATACTCTGATTGTGACCATTGTCTAATTCCATAAATTTGAGTCAGGGAATGAAATGTGGAATCTATTTGAGTCTGTAATGGGTATGATATTACTGTATCAGAATGAGTCCAGGGAATGATTCTTAGAGTTTCAGAAGATATCTCATGCTGAGTCCAAGGTTTAATTATACCAACATTGGGATGTGTCAAATATTTTGTAATTGCAAATGCTGGGTGTGACAGTTGCTTAATTGCATAGATTTGAGTTAGGGACTGAAATATGAAATCCATTTGACTCTGCAATGAGTATGATACTACTGCATCAGAATGATTCCTAGGAATGATTTCTAAAGTTTCAGTAGAAGTTTCATGCTGAATCCAAGGGTAGCTCATACCAATATTAGGCTGTGTAAACAATTCTGTAGCTTCATACTCTGATTGTGACCATTGTCTAATTCCATAAATTTGAGTCAGGGACTGAAATGTGGAATCTATTTGAGTCTGTAATGGGTATGATATTACTGTATCAGAATGAGTCCAGGGAATGATTCTTAGAGTTTCAGAAGATGTCTCATGCTGAGTCCAAGGTTTAATTATACCAACATTGGGATGTGTCAAATATTTTGTAATTGCAAATGCTGGGTGTGACAGTTGCTTAATTGCATAGATTTGAGTTAGGGACTGAAATATGAAATCTATTTGACTCTGCAATGAGTATGATACTACTGTATCAGAATGGTTCCTAGGAATGATTTCTAAAGTTTCAGTAGAAGTTTCATGCTGAATCCAAGGGTAGCTCATACCAATATTAGGCTGTGTAAACAATTCTGTAGCTTCATACTCTGATTGTGACCATTGTCTAATTCCATAAATTTGAGTCAGGGACTGAAATGTGGAATCTATTTGAGTCTGTAATGGGTATGATATTACTGTATCAGAATGAGTCCAGGGAATGATTCTTAGAGTTTCAGAAGATGTCTCATGCTGAGTCCAAGGTTTAATTATACCAACATTGGGATGTGTCAAATATTTTGTAATTGCAAATGCTGGGTGTGACAGTTGCTTAATTGCATAGATTTGAGTTAGGGACTGAAATATGAAATCTATTTGACTCTGCAATGAGTATGATACTACTGTATCATAATGATTCCTAGGAATGATTTCTAAAGTTTCAGTAGAAGTTTCATGCTGAATCCAAGGGTAGCTCATACCAATATTAGGCTGTGTAAACAATTCTGTAGCTTCATACTCTGATTGTGACCATTGTCTAATTCCATAAATTTGAGTCAGGGACTGAAATGTGGAATCTATTTGAGTCTGTAATGGGTATGATATTACTGTATCAGAATGAGTCCAGGGAATGATTCTTAGAGTTTCAGAAGATGTCTCATGCTGAGTCCAAGGTTTAATTATACCAACATTGGGATGTGTCAAATATTTTGTAATTGCAAATGCTGGGTGTGACAGTTGCTTAATTGCATAGATTTGAGTTAGGGACTGAAATATGAAATCTATTTGACTCTGCAATGAGTATGATACTACTGTATCAGAATGATTCCTAGGAATGATTTCTAAAGTTTCAGTAGAAGTTTCATGCTGAATCCAAGGGTAGCTCATACCAATATTAGGCTGTGTAAACAATTCTGTAGCTTCATACTCTGATTGTGACCATTGTCTAATTCCATAAATTTGAGTCAGGGACTGAAATGTGGAATCTATTTGAGTCTGTAATGGGTATGATATTACTGTATCAGAATGAGTCCAGGGAATGATTCTTAGAGTTTCAGAAGATGTCTCATGCTGAGTCCAAGGTTTAATTATACCAACATTGGGATGTGTCAAATATTTTGTAATTGCAAATGCTGGGTGTGACAGTTGCTTAATTGCATAGATTTGAGTTAGGGACTGAAATATGAAATCTATTTGAGTCTGCAATGAGTATGATACTACTGTATCAGAATGATTCCTAGGAATGATTTCTAAAGTTTCAGTAGAAGTTTCATGCTGAATCCAAGGGTAGCTCATACCAATATTAGGCTGTGTAAACAATTCTGTAGCTTCATACTCTGATTGTGACCATTGTCTAATTCCATAAATTTGAGTCAGGGACTGAAAGGTGGAATCTATTTGAGTCTGTAATGGGTATGATATTACTGTATCAGAATGAGTCCAGGGAATGATTCTTAGAGTTTCAGAAGATGTCTCATGCTGAGTCCAAGGTTTAATTATACCAACATTGGGATGTGTCAAATATTTTGTAATTGCAAATGCTGGGTGTGACAGTTGCCTAATTGCATAGATTTGAGTTAGGGACTGAAATATGAAATCTATTTGACTCTGCAATGAGTATGATACTACTGCATCAGAATGATTCCTAGGAATGATTTCTAAAGTTTCAGTAGAAGTTTCATGCTGAATCCAAGGGTAGCTCATACCAATATTAGGCTGTGTAAACAATTCTGTAGCTTCATACTCTGATTGTGACCATTGTCTAATTCCATAAATTTGAGTCAGGGACTGAAATGTGGAATCTATTTGAGTCTGTAATGGGTATGATATTACTGTATCAGAATGAGTCCAGGGAATGATTCTTAGAGTTTCAGAAGATGTCTCATGCTGAGTCCAAGGTTTAATTATACCAACATTGGGATGTGTCAAATATTTTGTAATTTCAAATGCTGGGTGTGACAGTTGCTTAATTGCATAGATTTGAGTTAGGGACTGAAATATGAAATCTATTTGACTCTGCAATGAGTATGATACTACTGTATCAGAATGATTCCTAGGAATGATTTCTAAAGTTTCAGTAGAAGTTTCATGCTGAATCCAAGGGTAGCTCATACCAATATTAGGCTGTGTAAACAATTCTGTAGCTTCATACTCTGATTGTGACCATTGTCTAATTCCATAAATTTGAGTCAGGGAATGAAATGTGGAATGTAATGGGTATGATATTACAGTATCAGAATGAGTCCAGGGAATGATTCTTAGAGTTTCACAAGATGTCTCATGCTGTGTCCAAGGTTTGATTATACCAACATTGGGATGTGTCAAATATTTTGTAATTTCAAATTCTGGGTGTGACAATTGCCTAATTGCATAGATTCGAGTCACGGATTGAAATGTAGAATCTATTTGAGTCTGTAATAAGTATGGTATTAATGTCTCAAAATGAGTCCAGGAAATCATGTCTGGAGTTTCAGTAGAAACCTTACACTGAATCCAAGGATTGATTATACCAGCACTAAGCTGTGCCAAAGATTGTGCAGTTTCATTCTCCAATTCTGGCCATGGCTTAATTGCATCATTTTTAGTCAGGGACCAAAGTGTTACTATAAGATCTTCAGGCCATCTCCTAACAAGCTGCGATTCAGGTTGAGTCCAAAGTTTAATTTCATCAGACTTTGAATAGGTTAAAAATATATGGGATGCATCTGTTTTAAAATCTGATCTAGTTTTTACCACCTTTATTTCAAGTTCATTCCAGGAATGAGCTATTTGCCATTCTTGCTGGATCCAGGAGGTAACAGTTTCATGTTCAAGTTTAGTTCTTTGTCTTGTTGAAATTTTTTGGAACTGGAACCAAGATAAGACAACATCAATGTCAGAAATGTTCAAGTTCTTTTCTTGTTCTTTTTCAGATTGTAACAGTGGTATACCAGATAGAGACTGACTCCAGAGCCTAATTACTTCTGAATCAGCCTGAGGCCATACTTTCACTGTATTAGATTTTAGCTGGATCTTATCTTCATTTTGGAACCATGACCTTACTGTATCATCATTTGAAACATTCCAGAATCTTATACTTTCTGTTTCAGACTGGCTCCAGGCATTAAATACACCAGTAGCAGAATGCATACCCATTATATGTTGATCATAGGACTCTACTTTGCTAGTCGTCAGTGAAGTAAAAATATTGATTATCTGAAAGTCTGACTGTGTCCATGGTTTTATTCTTTCTTCTTTAGTTTTAAACCAATTTTTTGGTTTATGATGAAGCTCATATCCAGCTGCTAAAGGAAAAGGCACTTTCCAGGATAAGAGTGATCCTAGATCAGAAAAAGTCCATGTATTTCTGTCTAGAGTTTCTGTAGGTGCCCATAGAAAAGATGTTTGCATAATCTGGGTTGAATTTTGGATAACATAAGCTGGAGCATACCCTGAAACTATTAAAGTATTAACATTAGACACTGTTAACGTTTTCTTAGCTTTGCTTTCAGTCACTTTTAAAAATGTGCCTTTAATAGTTTCTGTCTGTATATAAAATTGTCCAGGTAAAATTGTTGTTGAGTTCAGAAATGTGCCAATTGTTTTTGAAGTTTCTGCTATTAAGTTTTGTGAAACATCAATTTGGGTCCATGCAACAAGTATAGAAGTTATAGGCTTCAACTCAGTTTCCCGTAGTAACAATTCATCTAGTCTCCATGTTGTGAATTTAGTAGATATTGTTGGTGCCAAAAGATCTAAAGAAGATTGAGTTTGGAAGGTCTTTGCTACTATATAACTAGTAGCACCTATTAGTACTGAATTTAGAGACCTACTTTGATTCCTTGATACACATGCATGATAATCAGACAATATGCAGGTAATTATTTCTGAAATATTATCCTTGGCCCATGGTGTGATTGCATCATAAGTAAGTTTTATAGGAATAATTTCTGATGTAAACATTTTCCTGGGTACAAATGTAGAATATACAACTTCTGTCCAAATGTTTTCTGGTATGTATAAAACCTTGGTCTGTGTTATAAGTATATCAGATACCAGGTGTGCCCAGTGATTGTTTAATGGACTCAATGGTGTGAAAGTTTCAGAAACAGAGTTCATTGACAAAAATACTTCTGAGGATTCAGAATTGGCTAATGTGATAGGACTATATGAAGGCCACACCCTTTTGTTTATTGTTGTATATCTAAGTTCCATTGACTTGGACCTGTCTAATGTAGATTCCTCCTGAATCCATTGAATGACTTTTGGAGCAGTATATCCAATCCAGATAGCTTCTAGTGGAAATTCCCTCTGGATCCAGGGTATGACTATTGAAACCCTTGTTGACTGGCTTACAGACAGAGATTCAGCTTGAGTCCAGGATATGACTTTGGAAAATGTGGTCTCTCTCCACATATTTGCTAGAAAAAATTCAGTCTCACTCCAAGATATTGCTTTTGAATCTGCCAAGTGATATTCTGGTATATATTGAACATCAGTCCAAGGTATGAGTTTAGATAATTTATTATGTATGCATGGATATGTTGATGGTGACTCACTCTGTGTCCAGTGTAATATATTTGATAATTTAGTCTTCTCCCAAGGAAATTTTATTTGTTGAGTTTCAACTTGAGACCACACTGTTACTACATTTTCTCTGTGTAACAAAGAATTAAATGTTGAATACATCATGTATATGCACAGTCTTTCAATTTCTGTTGCAGGTTGTACTAAGTCATTTACAGAGATTCCCTTAGTGTTGACTACTGCATTTTCTTCCTTTATCCAACTCTTTGTTATTGGATGGTTAGTATTTATTCTAAATATGAATTTATCATGTAGATGTTGTATATCAACATTCATTGCTGGGAAGTTTGTTTGTATCTGTGTGGTCAGTGAATTGGCTACTAATTTTGCAAAATAAGTTATGACAGAGGATTCAGTTTCTGACCTTACTTTTACTACTTTAGCTGTATCTCTTATCTGTGAAATAAAATATTTAGATTTGTCCAGATGCCAGACCATAGCTTTGCCAGCTTCAGGTTCTGTCCAGACAATTTGTTCTGAAAATTCACTTGGGCCCCATTTTGTGAGTATTTTAGAGTAAGGATTTGTCTGGATGTATTTTTTAAGGTGCTCAGATTGTGTCCATATAATTGCATCAGCTTCAGCCTGTGTCCATCGACTTTCTATTGGACTGACCATATGATCAGAAAGTAAGATATTATCTAATACAAACTTTGGAAAGGAATTTATTATAGAAGATTTATCTGTTATCATTTGTAACACCATTTCTGTTGTAGGTTGCTTCCCAGATTTTGTTGCTTTAATATCAGTCAATTTCCACAGTGGTTCTGTACTACTTACATGAAATGTTGGATTTTCTACTGATAATAGGGTTTGAGCCCAGGGAGTAACTCTATCAAAAATAGACTGTGTCCAGTGAGTGAATACTGGAGTTTCTATCTGGGTCCTTATTTTGATTGTACTAGATTGAAATTTTGCCCAAGGAATTAATATTAGAGAAACATGCTGAATCAATGAAGTTATTGTATCTCCAAAAATGTGTGTCCAGAGATTTAGGATCCTGGAATTAGCTTGGGACATCTTTGAGATAATATTTGTTTCAAAATTTATCCAAAGATATGTAGTTGAAATTTTAGAATCCTTGAGTATATTAGATATAGGCTCTGTTGGTTGCTTTGTATTTGTGAATCCTGAAGAGGCCCATTCAGCAAATGCATCAACTCCATATTTTTTCCAAAAATATATTACAGGTGAAGCATCTTGGTTTCTGAACAAAATATGATCAGATATTACATGTGCCCAATGTGTGATTGCTGGAGCTTGAAGATAGTTCTGATTTGTATCAAATTCAGATTGAATCTCAGAATTTACAAAAAGAACTTCAGATATAGTCCATTGTGATAATATATTATCAACTTTCTCTGTCCAAGGAGTTAGTGTTTGGTGTGTAAATGGGGTCCATGGCAGTATGAATGTATCATCCACAAACAGTGTCTGTGTATTTACATTTTTAGATTCAGTCTGGGACAAAGACAATATGAATCTATTAAATATAGGTGATATCCACAGTTTTGATGGCAAAGGTTCAGAGAGGGTCCATGGTGAAGTGGTAAAATCAGATGTTATCAGTGTCCTTGGGTATAGTGACAAAGAGCCCAAATGGGTCAATAATGGTATCACTGTATCAGACAAAGGAAATTGCCAAAGATTTCCAGCTCGAAACTCAGTGTGACGTAATGATGAAATAGTAACAGATACATGAAATATCCATGGAGTTTCAATATGATTCCTCAGTCCTGTAATTATGTCAGCTGAGTGGTTAGGCCATATATTTCTTATTGAAAATGCATTTGAAGGCTCTGGAATAGAATGTATCAGTGCCCACAGACTCAATATTGGAGACTCTATCTGGGTCCAAGTTTGTGTCACTGTATCAGACACACTCCATGGCCAGAGATTTCCTTCTAGAGATGTGTTCTGTAACCAATGTGGCATGATTATATCAGATACACATGATGTTTTTAAATCTACTATTGGAATTTTAGGCCATGATGGTGCAATTTTACTATGTCTAAGGAGTCGTCCCCTATTTCCTGGTAAATATTTTAATTCAGGCCATGACACTATGATTGTATCAGATATCAGAAAATCCCATGGATTTACTTCTAGAGATGAAACCAGTATCCTTGATAGTATGAATTCACCAGACACAAGTTGTTCCCACACATTTGTTTCTTGAAAATTATACAAGTGCCATGATGATGTAATCACACCAGACAAAATGTGTGACCACTGATTTTTTAGTGTATACTTAGCTTCCATGCATGATTGCATCATTGTATTAAATATGGTCCATGTCTGTAGATAGGATGATAGTGATTTGGACTGGGACCTAGATGATGTGGCTCTGTCATGCATAGGTAATATAAACATATTTCTTATTGAATATTCACTCTGAGACCAAGCTATTGTCTTTCTGTCAGGTGCAAATAGTGTCCTTAGATTCATTTCAGATGTGTGCTTCTGTGGCCATGATGGTGTAGCTATTATCAATGCATCAAAGTTTACTGGTGGCATTATACTTACTTTAGGAGATTTATAGCTTTTTGGCAGAAGCCATAAATTCTCAGGTATCTGTTCAGGCTCAGGCCATGGCAGCACTCTTGTATGATATACCAGATGTGTTTTCTGGTTAAATAATTCAGGTTGATTCCAGGGTATTATGATTATATCAGAAGCAGGTTTTCTCCACAAATTAATTGGTGCATATCCAGGTTGAAGTAACTGTGGTATGAATGTGTAAGTTATAGCTGGTGACTGCAGGTTTAATAGTGGATATTCAGCCTGGGGCCATGGCATTATAACTCTGTCAGATATTTTCTGCAGCCATAGATTTACTAACAGAGGATTGCTTTTCAACCATACTGTGACAGTTGGAGCTACATTTTCTGTTAATTGATATCCCGTTGGATGTATAGCTTGAGTCCATAAATTGGTTTTATCAGATACATGGAGTTTCCATGTATTACATGTTGGAGACTCCGTAGGAATCAGTGGTATAAAACTATCAGTTCTCATTTCTGTGAAGGAAGTGAGTATTTGGAATTCACCTTTAGTCCATGATGTTTTCAATGCATCAATAGTCTCATTCCACATATTTATAGTTTCAGCATCATCTAGTACCAGTTCTGAGATAGTTTTAGCCTGTGTCCATGAGATTTCTGAAAAAACTGCAGTGTGAAACCATGGAATATTTGTATCATATATTGTTTCTGAGAAGAGATATTTTCCTGAAGCTTTATAGTGAGTCAAGACTAAATTCCTACCTGCTGGAGTCCAGGGTTTTACTGGTAGTGTTTTGGATGGGAACCATGTAATTATTTTATCATAGTCAGGATTCCGTGAATGAATTACTGATGGGGAATTAGCCTGGGTAAAAATTGTTAAATCAGATATTTGAAATGCACATGAAGTTCCCAGTGATGATTCAGTATGAGTTAGTTTTGTGGTTGTCTCTATTTCAATCTGTTTCCATAGATTTAGTTCAGGATATTCTTCTGGGGCCCATACTGTCATTATTTCACCCTTAAACTTTACTAGGGAGTTTATTTCTGGATAGTGAACTTTTGGCCACAAGGAAGTTAAATCGCATTCAGAAATTCCCCATTTATTTGTTATTTGAGATTCATACTGTAGCCATGGTGTGGGTTCATTCCTTTGGGATTGTGTCCAGAGACTTGCTGGTATTTTTGTTAGGGCCCATAAAATTATTGTATAATTGATACTTTTTGACTTTACTGCTGGTTTCTTTTTGGCCCATGATGGCCTACTATAAATGATAGAATTTATCAAGAGATTTATGTCTGAAGATTTACTTATGGATGACTGTGTAAATGTATCCATTTCAGACAATGTCTTGAGACTTGATAGTGGTGCTTCAGTCTTTGTCCACCTTGTGAATCTAACAATTTTAGATTTTTTCCAGGCATTTACTTCTTGAATTTGAGAATTCATCCATGTTGTGTCTCTGCCTTCTGATAAGTCCTTCCAGTCATTAACTACTGGTGTTTCATCTTGATTCCATAATATAGCTCTGTCAGTTTCATATGGTAACTGTGAATTTACATTTGGAGATTCAGCCTGTTTCCATTTTATTAATGTCCTCACTTTTTTGTATACCCTTGGTTTAATTATTCCAAGATCTAAATCATCCAAGATCCTAACTGTATAAACTTTATGATGTATCCAGTTTCTTAATTTGTCAAGCATATTTGGGTTCCAGAGCTTACTTGTTTCAGTTTCAGACATTCTCCATTTGTAGTCTGTTTGAGTTATTGGCTGTGTCCATTGTGAGATGGTTTTCATTTGAATTTGAAACCAATATGTAGCAAAATCATTTTGACTTTGAGTCCAAAGTCCTGGTGGATCACCTCCATGTTTGTTCCAAGAAGGCAGTATTGGAAACTCTGTCTTAATCAAAGTTAAGATTTTTGATTTAAACAAAGGTAGTATTTTTTCATCTTGTGTCTTAGACAAGTAATGATTCATTTGAGATTCAGATTGATGCCAGATGCTTCTTGTTTGTACATGAAACCAAGCCCATTTATTTTCTTCATTATGTAACTTTTCCCAATGTGTGTTTTTTTGACCTTCAGTATGTATCCAAGACCTAACTCTAAATGGTTCAGACTTTTTTGAGTGTTGAGTATTTCCAGTGGACCTGGACAATGGACCGGCTATATCAACATCAAGATAAGTTAAGTGTAGGGAAGTCTTAACATCTTGTTGTGTCTTCAGTAATGTATGATAATAATTAGACCAGTACCAATATCCAACTCTACTGGATTCAGGGTGGTTCCATGATACAATTGTTTGAGTTTCTGTTTGGTCCAAGGACATAATTGTGCCTCCTCTTGCCTTCATCCAGTATTTGATTTTACCTTCTCTACTCTTGATTCTGGGACTATCAAATTTAAATTTAGGATGTTTCTCAAATTTTATTTTTTTATTCTTAGTCTGCAACCACAGACTTGCTTTATCAGATTTAAATGTATCAAAATATTTCCCTGACTTAATTTCTGAAAATGTTAATAGGTGTAGTATATCTGAAGCAGTCTGTATCCACTGTCTCTTGAAATTAATTTTAGAATAAACAAGAGGTTTAATAATTTTAGAGTGGAACAAAGTCCATGTTATATCTTCAGTCTGTTTTTGTGGTTTTACTATACTGGCCTCGTGCTTATTCAGTGGACTAATTAAATGAAGTTGACTTGATTCTATGATCTTACTTGGTTTATAATAGTCCCAAGACATAAAAGGATTGTCTGCAAGTAGAGGCCAAGAAAAAGGAATAGTAAGTGTAGAGGATAACAGATTTGTCTTAGATACAGAAGAGATCAATTTTCCATCAGATTTTGTAGAGGTGCTTTGGAATTTCACTAAATACCAAGCTCTATTAAACAATGCATTCAATTTAGGAGTTGCTGAAGAGTACTGATATCCATAGTCATTAAATATGGAATGCGTTGATAGCTCAATTTTACTAACTAATAAAGGGGCCCATAGATTTAGACTATAAGTTTCTACATCTGCACCAGTAGCTACATTTTCCACAATATAATATGTTTGTGTTTGATTAATTTCTTTATTAAATGGACTCCATATCACTGTTTCAGTTTCATATGGCACAGTGTGTGTCTGTGCCCAAGATCTAATGTCAGGAGAAATTTCTAGCCATGATCCAACTACAAATTGACCAAGAGAAGGAAACATGCTAGATTTAGTTTGAGAATGGAGAGAATATATTTCAGAATCTATTTGGAATCCATCTATTTGCTTTGAAAATGGAATCAAAGATTCAACAGAATTAATTGATAGAGTATGAAATCCAGGTATAGCACCTAAAATATCAGTCCAGTATCTCCCTGAACCAGCAATTATTCCATTTTTGTATTTGAGTGCATTTCTCTTAAAAAATCTAGATGATATATAGGCTTTGGAATGAGTTGAGGTCTCAGAATGAATAAAACACTCAGAATGACTAGATATGGGGTTATTGCATAAAACAGCTGAATTATAAATACCCAAAGTTTTAAACATAGGAGTTGTCCAGGGTCGTGATGTTGAGAATTTGCTAGCTGAAAAGATATGTCCATCTTGAAAATATTGCTGACTGCTTGCAAAAGAGTCTTTGTTATTTGAAACAAAAAAAAATGGAGGAGGATTCCGTCGTAGTCTGCTTTGTGAGGAAGTAGTTAATCTACTCCATGACTCAAAAGAAAATCCAGAGGAGGCAAAAACAGTATTGCTTATGCTGTTATTAATGCCATCTTCTATTCCAGGGTAAAAATTGCAAAGCAGAGGAAAAATGGGATCTAGTGGTCTTTGATCTGTCTTAATAAACCACCTCATCCATGATAAATATGGGGCTGTCTTGATGACAAGAATAGGATTATCACATGTCATTGAGGATTCACTGATGAGGCCTACTACTTCCCAGTGACTGCCAAAGATACAGAGAACAGGGCTACCTTGCTGTATCTGAATGAAGAAACAAATAAAATTTACACATACTTATGATACACATGAAGTATACATAATACATTTTCACAATATAGAAATTACACATAAGCACAAACATAAGCTATAGAATATATTTAAATGTATTAACATATTTATATTTATAAGTACTATTTCCATTTATAAATTGCTTGTAAATTTGAAATTTGAAAAATTCCCTAAAATATATTATCCCTGCATTCTGCCACAAAAATTCATAACATGAAGTGATATAATAAATTTCAAATGGCACATGTATCAATACCTGAAGAACTTTAGTTAAACACCAATTTTTTAAAAACCTTAAATTAAATTATATTAATATTTAATAAAAGTTTCAATTACTGGAAAATCAGCACACTAAAATACACCTTGTTTAATTTATTTAATGAATTATTTAAAATAATTAGCTTTACATTTGCTATAATATTAATAATGTCATCTTTATATAAATATTAATATGTATTTATTTTTAAACATCAATAACATTTTACTTTGTCAGTAACTCTTTATTTTGAATTTTTTCCTATTTCTTTGTTTTTTTTAATACATTTATACATACCTCATGAGGTTAATATTATTTTTAAACTTCATGTTATCTAAACTCTTCAGACTTTTTTGGGGAAAAAACATCATAAAATAGACTCTATGTATGGTGTATTTTAGAATTTTACATGTATTTTTATATTAGTGCCAAATTAAAATTTTTAGTTTGCTATACCAAGCAATCTTCTTTTTGATGAATCCAGATACATAGTTTATTACTTTTAGGCATGTTGTTATGTTGATCGTGGCAGAATGAGATATCCAGAAATTTTACTGGCAACTTCTTTATGTTGTTTTCAAATGTACTGTATTCTAAGGAAGTAAAATGGACAAGTGAAACAAATGGTTTACTATATTTCTTAGCCAATTTGTAACATATTGGGGGTTTTTTGTTGTTGTTTTCTATATTTTCCATTATACCTGAACTCTAACAGGGCATTACAAATGCATTTTAAAAAAAATATATGTTATATGTATATATATATATATATATATATATATATATATATATATATATATATACACACATATACATATATATATATATATATATATATATATATATATATATATATATATATGGCTTAATTATGTGCACATTACTTACTAGATAGTTTGTGTTCTTATATGTCTGATTACAGGTCATTGAAATTTTAATTACTTGTATCTGATTTTATAAACACTACTCTGGTGAACATATGTAGAAATATCATAAGAGGCAGAGGGACAAACAGTTTGAAAATATATCTCCTACTAATTCTTAGGACCTATATCCATTATGTCTTGCCATCATGACTGTCTGAACTAAAATAATATAGTACAAGAGAAATAGATATATTCATATAAGTGACACAATACCTAAATCCTACACAGAGAATGAAAGACAACAAGGAAAACTGAACAGAGTAGATAACTTCTGCAATATATCTTCTAAACATGTTTAAAATATAACTCTAAGTCATAACACTTGGGAGGCAACAGAGGTGAATTGTGCATGTTCATCTGACCACCATTGTCTGACTCTGAGCTTGCCTTTCCATACTGAGGATCCTTAACGAACTCCAAGAGTGCCCTGCTTCTGCAAGGAGGCCTATGACTCCCAAGAACAACCAACTTGAAAGCCAATCCCACCAATGCCTTCCCAGTCTTATTTGCACAGCCAACACAAGTGAGTTACACAAGCTCAATCTCCTGACCCCCATTGTCTGACTGCCGGCTTGCACTTCTATTCTGAGGAATTTTGTGGGAGCTCAAAACCTTCTTGCTTCCACAAGGAGGCCTATGAAGTCCCAAGAACAACCAGCTGGGAAAGCTGCTCTACTAATCCCTCACAACATTAGTCTACCTGAGGCTACATACAGGAAAGTCCAATGTGCTGAAAGTACAGCTGGAAGAGTCAGGTTCCCAAGACCTCCATTGTCTGGCCCACCTAGCTATCTCTCCCTTCTTGAGGCGTCCAAATCATCTAGATGGCTAAAGAACAGCAGAAATATAAAATCAACGAGAGCTGGGACAATATGGCTTTACCAGATTCTAGCTATATTGCTACAGTAGGTCCTGAATGTCCTAACAAAACTGTAGCAAAGAAGATGTTAATTCCAATCTTATAAAAATGATAAGTCTTTGAAGAGGGCTTCAAATTAATAAGTCCCATAAATAAATAGAGGAAAACACACACACACACACACACACATCACCTAGAGATGGAAAATCTAAGAGAGGGAAGAGGAACCATGGACACAAAAATCATCAACAGAATACAAGAGTTGAAAGAGAGAATCCCAGGTGTAAAAAGATATGTAGAAGAAATCGATAGATTGGACAAAGAAAACACTAAAGCTGAAAAGTTTCTACCACAAAATGTCCCAAAAATTTGGGGCACTATGAAAAGACCAAAATATAAAAATATAGAAAAAGAATAAGGAAAAGATTCCTAGCTCAAAGAACAATAAAACATCTTAATCAAAATTTAAAAAAAAAATTTCCTAAGATAAAGAAATGCATGTAGATGTACAAGAAACTTTCAGAACACCAAATAGAATAGACCAGAAAAGCAAATCCTCCTGCCACAAAATAATAAAAACAGTAAATGTATACAATGAAAAAGAAAAACTGCAAGGAAAAGGGCCAAGAAACATAAATCAGTAGACCGACTTCTTAACAAAGACTCTAAAAACTAGAACTGCCTGGTCAGAGACACATATGTCAGCCCAGACTAAAATTATCCAGCAAAACTTACAATCACTATAGATGAAGAAAACAAGAAAATATGTGAGGAAACCAAATGTAAACAATATCTTTGTACTAACCTATCCCAAAAGAGAATACAAGTAGGAAAACTACAACTTAATGAAGGTAAATACCCTCAAAAAAACACAAGGAATAAGTAATTTAATACCATTAAAACAAATAAAAAGAGAAACTCACATACACATACACAGATTCACTAACAACACCAACACCAAAATAACAGGAACTAACAAGTATTGGTCATTATTATCTCTCAATATTAATGAAATCAATTCCCCAATAAAAAGACATAGACTAAGAGAATAGATATATAGACTGATATATAGACACAAGAAATAAGCTAGAGTAGCCATACTAATATATAAAATAGGTATTCAACCCAAAGTAATCAAAATAGTTTGGAAAAAACATTTCATACTTATCAAAGAAAAAATCTAGGACCTCACAATTCTGAACATTTATGCCCCATATGCAAGGGCACACACACTCATAACAGAAACATTACTAAGACTTGTATTACATATCACTATCCACAGTTTTATAGTGAGATATTTTGACATCCCACTCTCATCAAGGTACAGGTCAACAAGATAGAAATTAAATGCAGAAATAATTACATTAACAGAAGTTATGATTCAAATGAACCTAACATAATTTTAGGACATTTCACCTACCCCACCCCCACAAAATACACCTTCTTATCAGTACCTCATGGAATCATCTCAAAAACTGATCATATACTCAATCACAAAGTAACTCTCAAAATAATTTAAATAACCACTTACATATTATTAGATATATCACCATGGATTAAAGCTGCACCTCAACAATATCAGAAACAAAAGAAAGTCTACAAACTCATGAAAATGGAACAGCTCTCTATTCAATGACAACTGGGTCAAAGTAGAAATAAAAAATTAAAGACCTTCAAAAACTGAATGAAAATGAAGGAACAACATAGGCAAATGTACGGGACAAAATGAAAGGAATGCTAAGAGAAAAGAAAGTTCACAGCAACAAGTGCCTTCATAAAGAAATCAATGAAATCTAGTAACTAGTGATATAATACTAGTAACTTTACAGCACACCTGAAAGCTCTAGAACAAAGGGAATCAAACACACCAAAGAGAAAGGAGATGGTTTGAAATAATCATACTTGGGGTCAAAATCGATAAATTATAAACAAACAAAATTCAAAGAATCAAAAAGTCAAGAGCTGGTTCTTTGAGAAAATCAACAGGATAGGCAAAGCCATAGCTAATCTAACTAAAAGTCACAGACACAGTATCCAAATTAACAAAATTAGAAAAAAGATTTCAAAAGAGAGGCAAAATAATAGACACTGTGGAAATCAAAAGGATTATTCCGTGTTAATTCAACAAAACTAGAAAAATCTAAATATTGTGGTCACATTTCTTAACAGATTCCACTTACTAAAGTTAGAGATTAGGTAAACAAACTGAACAGTCCTATAACTTCTAAGAAAATATAAACTATCACTAACAGTCTTCCAACAAAAAAGCCCAGGGACAGATGGTTTTAGTACAGAATTGTACCAGAATTTCAAGGAACGGCTAATACCAATACTCCTGAAACTATCCACAAAATAGAAATCAAGAGAACATTAACAAACTCATTCCATGGGGCCATTGTCACCATGATATCTCACTAAACCACACTAAATCTCTACAAAAAAAGAAAATTTCACAACTATTTTCATTTTGAACATTGATGCAAAAATAATGAATACTCACAAACCAAATCCAAGAACACATCAAAGTCATCATCCACCATGATTAAGTCGTCCCAAAGAGGCAATTAAAAAAAAATCTTGCCCCTTCTGTTCGTTCTGCCCCTTACATCTGGGGCTGACTCATGGTAATTCTGCTATGGTGAAGACACCATCTCCTGATTCATCCTAGAGAAATTGCTACATGCAGAGGTGTCAGTAAGAACCCCCTTCCATCTCTATAGTCCTAGAGCTGCTGCTGGGGCCTGATGGAACTAGGTACCCAGAAACCACCAAAATCCCCACCCTCACTAATACCATTCCCCTTCCATTCCTTCTGCCCCTTCCACTGCCTGTCATTACTGCTGTACAGACTTTTGGCAGGTATGCTATAGTGAATAAACCATCTCCTGATCCATGTGTAGTCAGAGCAGTTGGTAAGAACCCCCTCCCATCTCTGGGGTACCAGAGCTGCTGCTGGGGGCCTGTCAGGACTCGCCACTAAGCAACCACCAAAATCACCCTCCCAAATTCCATTCCCCTTCTGTTCCTTCTACACCTACCACCACTGGTCCCTCCACAGGAATTCAGAGAGACCTGAGAGCACAGGTAGGACAATCACTGCTCAGAGGAACTCATCTAGAGTAGTCAGGTGGGAGTCTTCCAGTTTCTGTCTCAGGCTGGGGGCCATCCTCTGCCACAGTGTACCATATCTGGGTGGTGCAGGGAGATAGTTAACCTCACATGAGTGCAGAGAGGCCTGAGAGCATAGAGCTGACCCTGGGCAACAGAGCTACATACACAAGTACCACTAAAAGAGAGCTGGTATCCCAGGAGTGCCTACAACCTGTGTGCACAGAGAGAATGTGAATCCCCAGGAATACAACAGATACACAGGCTGGTAGGATGGATAAGCCAAAGTCAGAGACTGCAAGACCAGCTGGCACCAGAGGTAATCAGGTTGCAAAAGGCAAACACAAGGACATTACCAACAGAAACCAAGGAAACGTGACACCATATTAACACAGTCCTCCCACAACAGCAAGTCCTGAATACTCTAACATACTGGAAGAGCAAGATATGGGTTTAAAAGTGCATCTCATGATGCTAATAGAGGACTCCAAGAAGGACATAAACAACTCCCTTAAAGAAATACAGAAGAGCATGGGTTAATAGGTAGAAGCCCTTAAAGTGGAAACACAAAAACCCCATAAAATAATATTGGAGAATGTGGATAAACAGGTAAAAGGCCTTGAAGAGGAAACACAAAAATCCCTTAAAGAAATAGAATAGAATATGGGATAACAGGTAGAAGCCCTTAAAGAAGAAACACAAAAATCCCTTAAATAATTACAGGAAAACACAAACAAACACATGAAGGAACTGAATATAACTATCCAGGATCTAAAAGTGGAAGTAGAAACAATAATAAAGAAATCTCAACAGGAGGCAATTCTGCAGATAGAAAACCTTGGAAAGAATTCAGGAGTCACAAATAAAAGCATCAACAACAGAATACAAGAGATAGAAGAAAGAACCTCAGGTGCTCAAGATACCATAGAAAACATTGATTCAACAATCACAGAAAATATAAAATGCAAAAAGCTTGTAACCCAAAACATCCAGGAAATCCAAGACACAATAAGAAGGGCAAACCTAAGAATTATAGGTATAGAAGAGAGCAAGGATTTATAACTTAAAGAGGCCAGTAAATATCTTCAGCAAAATTATAGAAGAAAACTTTCCTAACCTAAGCGAGAGATGCCCATGAATATAAAGAAGCCTAGAGAACTCCTAACAAACTGGACCAGAAAAGAAATACCTCCTGTCACATAATAATCAAAACACCAAATACACTAAACAAAGAATATTAAAGGCAGTAAGAGAAAAAGGCCAAGTAATATATAAAGGCAGACCTATCAAAATTATACCAGACTTCTCACCAGAAACTCTTAATGCTAGAAGATCCTGGGCAGATGTCATACAGACCCTAAGACAGCATCATGAAAGCCCAGGCTACTATACCCAGCAAAACTTTCAATTACCATAGACAGAGAAAACAATATAATCCACGACAAAAACAAATTTACATATTATCTTTCCACAAACCCACCTCTACAAAGGATAATGGATTGAAACTACACCCTAGAAAAATCAAGAAAATAATCTTCTTTCAACAAACACAAAACATTTGCAAAAAGCGTTTTGCAAATGCAAAAGAAGATAACCACACAAACAGAATTTCACTTTAAAAATGAAAAAACAGGAAGTAACAATCACTTCATTAGTATCTCTTAACATCAATGGAGTCAGCTGCCCAATAAAAAGACACAGACTAACAGACTAGATACATAAACAGGAACCAACATTTTCCTGTATACAAGAGACCCATGTCAGTGACAAAGACAGTCACTACCTCAGAGTCAAAGGTTGGGAAACAATTTTCCAAGCAAATGGTCCCAAAAAACAAACTGGAGTGGCCATTCTTATATTGGATAAAATCAACTTTGAAACAAAAGTTGTCAAAAAAAAGATAAGGATAAACCTTCATACTGGTCAAAAGAAAAATCTACCAAGATGAAATCTCAATTCTGAACATCTATGCTCCAAATGCAAGGGCACCCACATTCATAAAAGAAACTTTACTAAAGCTCAAAACACACATTGCACTCCACACAATAATAGTGGGAGACTTCAACACCCCACTCTCAGCAATGGACAACTCATGGAGACTGAAACTAAACAGAAACACAATGAAACTAACAGAAGTTATAAACTAAATGGATCTAACAGATATTTATAGAACATTCCATCCTAAAGCAAAAGAATATACGTTCTTTTCAGCACCTAATGGCATCTTCTCCAAAATTGACCACATAATAGGTCACAAATCAGGCCTCAACAGATACAGAAATATTGAAATAATCCAATGGGCCTATCATATCACCATGGTCTAAGACTGGTCTTAAGTTCAAACAAAAACAATGAAAAACACACATACACATGAACAATGAACAATGCTCTACTCAATGATAACTTCATCAAGGAAGAAATGAAAGAAATTACAGACTTTTTAGAATTAAATAATAAGACACATCATACCAAATCTTATGGGACACATTGAAAGTAGTGCTAAGAGGAAAACTCATAGTACTAAGTGCTTCCAAAAATAAAATGGAGAGAACACACCTAAAAGCTCTAGAACAAAAAGAAGCAAATACATGCAAGAGGAGTAGATGACAGGAAATAATCAAACTCAGGGCTGAACTCGACCAAGTAGAAACAAAAAGAACAATACAAGGAATCAACAAAACTAGGAGCTGGTTCACTGACAAGATTGACAAACCATTAGCCAGACTAATCAGAGGGCACACAGTACCCACATTAATAAAATCAGAAATTAAAATGGAGATATAACAACAAGAACTAAGGAAATAAAAAAAAATCATCAGATCCTACTACAAAAGCTTATACTCAATAAAATTCAAAAATCTGGAAGAAATGGACAATTTTATAGATACATACTAGGTGCCAATGTTAAGTCCCTGAGGAAATAGAAGCAGTCATTGTCTCCAAACAAAACAAACAAACAAACAAACAAAAAAGTCCAGAACCAGATGGTTTTAGGGGAAAATTCTATCAGATCTTCAATGAATACCTAATACTGATACTCTCCAAACAATTCAACAAAACAAAAACACAAGGAACACTACCCAATTTGTTCTATGAGGCCACAATAATGCTTATACCTAAACTAAACAAAGACAAAAAATGAAAAGAGAACTTCAGACCAATTTCCCTTATGAATATTGATGCAAAAATAGTCAATAAAATTCTTGCCTACTGAATCCAAGAACACATCAAAAGGATCATCCACCATGATCAAGTAAGCTTCATCCCAGGGATACAGGGATGGTTCAATATATGGAAATCCAGCAATGTAATCCACTACATAAACAAACTCAAAGAAAAAACATGATTGTTTCATTAGATGATGAAAAACTGTTTGACAAAATTCAGCATCCCTTCAATGTTAAAAGTCTTGGAGTGTTCAGGAATTCAAGGAACATACCTAAACATAGTGAAAGCAATATACAGCAAACCTATAGCCAACATCAAACTAAATAGAGAAAATCTTGAAGCAATCCCACTAAAAACAGGCCCAGACACTCCTGTCCTTTCTCTCCCTACCTATCAAATATAGTTTTTGAAATTCTAGGTTGAGCAATTAAACAACAAAAGGATGTCAAATGCATACAAATGGAAAGGAAGAAATCAAAATATGACTATTTGTAGATATGATCATATAATTGCATGATCTCAAAAATTCCAGCAGGGAACTCCTAAACTTGATAAACAACTTCAGCAAAGTGGCTGAATATAAAATTAGCTCAAACAAATAAGTAACTTTTCTCTACTCAAAGGATAAACAAGCTGAGAAAGAAATTAGGGGAACAACACCCTTCACAATAGTCACAAATAATATAGAATATCTTGGTGTGACTCTAACCAAGCAAGTGAAAGATCTGTATGACAGGAACTTCAAGCCTATGAAGAAAGAAATAGAATAAGATAGAAAGATCTCTCAAGCTCATGGGATATCAGGATTAATATAGTAAAAATGGCCTTCTTGCCTAAAACAATATACCGATTCAATGCAATTCTCACCAAAATCCCAAATCAATTCTTCAAAGAGCTAGAAAGAGCAATCTGCAAATTCATTTGGAATAATAAAAAACCCAGGATAGTGAAAACTATCCTCCACAACAAAAGAATTTCTGGGGGACTCACCATCCCTGACCTCAAGCAATACTACAGAGCAATAGTAATAAAAAACTGCATGGTATTGGTACAATGACAGGCAGGTGGATCAATGGAATAGGACTGAAGACCCAGAAATAAACCCACACACCTATGGTCACTTGATCTTTGACAAAGGAGCTAAATCCATCCAGAGGAAAAAAAGACAGCATTTTTAACAAATGGTGCTGGGTCAACTGGAGGTCAGCATGTAGAAAAATGTAAATCCAAATGATTTTCCCTTTCCCAGTTTCCCCCTCCCCGTAAGTTCCCTAAGCCCTCTTCTACAAAGAATATAGAAAATAAAAAAATATAATAAAAAGGTCCATTATACTAAAAATAGACTTTACAAAAATCTCAAAAAAACATGTAAATCCACCCATACTTATCACCTTGCACAAAACTCAAGTCCAAGTGGATCAAGGACTGCCACAAAAAACCAAATACACTGAAGCTTATAGAGGAGAAAATGTGGAAGAGACTTCATGTCCCTCAACATCTGCATTTTTTCCAGGAATGAATAAAGAAAATGTGCATTTACACAATGGAATACTACTCAACTATTAAAAACAATGAATTCAAGACATTCTTAGGCAAATGGATGGAACTGGAAAATATTATCCTAAGTGAGGTAACCCAATCACAAAAGAACATACATGGTATGCACTGGCTAATAAGTGGACATTAGCCCCAAAGCTCTGAATACCGAAGATACAATTCACAGACCACATGAAGCCCAAAAAGAAAGAAAACCAAAGTGTAGATACTTTGGTCCTTCTTAGAAGGAGGAACAAAATACCCATGGCTCAGAGCTAAACAATGTACTGCGCATAGGGTCCCCAATAGAGGACCTATCAAAAGGACTCAAAGAGCTGTAGGGTTTTGCAGCCCCATAGGAGGAACAATAATTATGAACCAACCAGTATCCCCAGAGCGCCCAGGGAATAAATCACCAACCAAAAAGTTCACATGGAGGGACCCATAGACATCAATGAGAGGAGAGGCCATTGGTCTTACGAAGGCTTGATGCCCTAGTGTAGGGGATTACCAGGTCAGGAAAGTGTAGGGGAGTCGATAAGCAGGGAGAGGGGGAGATAGGGTGGGGATTTGTGAATGGGTAATAAGGAAAGGGTCATTTGAAATGCACTAAAGCAAATATCTATAAAAAATGGGGAGATGATGAGGGGGATCAGGAGTAGGGAGCATCAGGAAAGATGACCAGCAGACTGATTAGAAATCAATGATGGGCAGGGGCATAGGGGTATCTCTAGGATGTTCTAGAGACCTAGGATGGAGAGTCACCAAGGAGTCTTTGAAGCTAACTCTAGCAGAGACTTCTAGTGTCTGTAGATATGCAGCCTGAAGTTGCCACCTTTTGCACCTAGGCAATAGTCCCAATACAGGAGTAAGGAAAGTAAACCATCCACAGATCCTTTGACCCAAAATGTAACCTGCCTACAAGATGTTCAGGAACAATGATCAAGCAGAGGTAAAGAGAATGGCCAACCAACAACTGCCCCAAATTATGATCAATCCCATGGGTAAGAAACAATCCTTGATACTATTAATGATACTCTGTTATACTTGCAGACAGAAACTTAGCATCACTCTGCTCTGAGAGGCTCCACCCAGCAGCTAACAGAAATAGATACAGAAACCCACAACCAAACGTGAAATGGAGCTTAGGAAATCCCATGACAGAGTTGGGGAATGGATTGAGGGACCAAAAAATAGCATGGACTCCACAGAGAGATCAACAGAGTCAACTAACCTGGACACTTGGGGGATCCCAGAGAGTGAACCAACAACAACCAAAGAGTGAGTATGGTCTGAATCTAGGCCACACACACATATGTAGCAGATATGTATCTTGGTCTTCATGTGGGTTCCCTAACTGGAGCTGGGGCTGTCCCTGAACCTGGTGCCTCTCTGGATCCTGTTCCCCAAACTGGGCAACCTTATCTGTCCTCAGTGGAAGAATAGACACTTAATCCTGTAGTGATATGATGTGCAAGATGGGATGTGATATGCAAGTGGGTCTCCTACTTCTCAAAGGAAAAAGAGAAGGGGAATAGGGGAAGGGTCTATGTAAGAAAGTACTGAGAGGAGAGGGAAGCTCATGTTGGGATGTAAATTGTATAAATAATTTTTTAAATGTATCATATCCAATTTTTAAAAATTCACACTCATAAATTACTTAAATATTTATATTTTCCTTCATCAAATTATTTCAGTCTTACTTCACATGCATGCATAAATTTACACAAATGCATATCAAATTTGATATTGAGGAGCTTTTAACTCTATTTATTAACTTATGATCTGAAATTATATAGTTTAAAATGTCTACATAGTTTCATAAACTTCCAGGGTTTTTTATTATTAATTGCACTACTAAAACAGTAATTATTTGAACTACATGATACAGCAGAATGAATACATTGGCTTACTTTGGTATTGGTATATTCTGCAATGTTTGTACAGGCAGTTAAAACAGGTTCTCCTAAAGATGTTGTAAGATTGAGAAAGTGAAATTTCTTTGCCCCTAATTGGGAACTGCAAGCGGATCACTCCTATGATTTCTTTAACTGTATATTTTCCATCTCTTGTATTAATACTTGGATGAAGGCAGATTTTATCCCCATGTAAAATTCCTTCCTTGTTAATTACTTTTGAAATGTCAGAGGTCAAATATTTCCTAATGAAATAGAAAGATGAAAAATATATCATTAAATGTAAAATATTTATTAACTTAATATAACTAAATTACAAAAGTAAAGTTGTTAGATAGCACTGCAACTCTTCATATACAGCAGCTAATATCAGCTTATGAACAATATACTTGACTTTTAAGAATTCAACCGTTGTAAAGAAAATTGATCTCTTAAATAGTTAAAAATATAATGTGATAACACTAAATAATAATGAAGCCAACCATAATAGCATCAATTATCAGTTCATTTTCTCGTGACTTTAGTTACACTCACAGTTTAGTCAGACAGTTGACTGTGGACAGGATCCACCAGTGATTAAGAATAATTCCCTGGCAGGTTTCATCTATGGATACTAGCCAAGGGATGTTGTTGAATCTTTGCAATGTGTCCATTTCAGTGGGAGAGGAAGATAACCACTGCTTTTGAGTGTTACATACTATATAGAGACAGGAGAGAAGAAAAAAACATAGCATGAAACATAACCCATTGAATGATTAATGAAATTGTCATACAACAAATATTTAATAAGCATACAATGAAAATGCTATAAACAATGATGTAAGATAATTCTCATGACAAAATGCGATAATTTTAAGGTAAATATCAGCAAATAATAGAAAATAATGATCAACAATAAGAGATAATGAAAGTATTTAAAGACTAATGAAATGCTAAGTTAATGACCCTTTGTATGGAAAGGTTTATAAAAATGCAAGTATAAATAACTTACAACTAAAACAGTGAATAAACAGTCCCAAAAATTGACAGAAGTAATGTACAACTGTCATTTTCACTCATAGGAGTTGAAATCCAAGATACCAGCAGGTTAGATACCAAGTATGAGATTTAAAATACTGGTTGTAGAATCCTGAGATCATCGGAATTGCTTGTGATGTAAATGTCAGTCTTTGTTTATGACTAATCAAACAGAATGTTATATGTCAGAATCTACTGATTCTTAAAGAGAAAGTTATTTTTTAACTTTTTATCAGTCAAGTTATTAATTTACATTTCAAATGATATCCTCCTTCCTGTTTAACCCTCCATAAATACTCATTCCCATTCCCCCTTCACCTTTGCCTCTATGAAGATGCTCCTCCACTCACTCACCCACTCCAGCCTCACAGCTCTGGCATTCCTCTATTCTGGGGAATCAAGCCTCCCAAGGACCCATCTCCCCTCCCACTGATGTCAGATGAGGCCATCCTTAGGTATACATGTATCTGGAGCCATTGCTCCTTCAATGTATACTCTTTGGGTGGTGGTTTAGTCCATGGGAGCTAATGGTGGTCCAGTTAGTCAATATTGTTCTTCTTATGGGGTTGAAAATCCCTTCAGCTCTTCAGTCCATCCCTTGGCTCTTTCATTAGGATCTCTTGGCTCCATCTGATGGTTGGCTGTCAGTATCTGCATCTATATTAGTCAGATACTGTCAGATCCTCTAAGGAGACAGCCAAACCAGGACCCTGTCAGCAAATGCTTTTAGCATCAGCAATAATGTGAGAAATTGGTTTCTGCAGATGGGATAGATTCCTAGGTCTCTAACGGCCTTTCCTTCAATCTGTTAGATTTTTTGTTTTTTTTCTTTGAATGAGAACATGTCTGGGTTAAAATTTATGAGATGGGTTGGTGTTCCCCTCTCTCTCAACTGGGGACTGTACCTATCTACTGGAGGTGCTCTCTATAGGTTCGAACTCTTTTGTTGGGTATTTCATCTTAAATCATTGCTATTGGATCCTGAGGAGCCTCTCACTTCTCTGGAGTCTGGGACTTTATAGTGGCTACCCCCAGGTCCCCCACTGCTACATGAGTGGGTCATTTTTAAAACTATTATTAACTCTTGGTTTTGGAATAGTAATCAATATCACTCAAATTTACAGTCTCTCATGAGATACCATTGCAGGACTATTTATTCAGAGGCCTACTAGTTGATAGCTGTATAGTTGAGTTGAATTTTGATGAAGATGGCAATGAATGTGTACATTGCTTTGGGGAAGATGTCAGTTCTTATTATATTAACCCTGCCAATCCATGAGCATGGGCGATCTTTCCATCTTCTGAGATCTTCTTCAATTTCTTTCTTCAGAGGCTTGAAGTTCTTGTCATAAAGACCTTTCAATTGCTTGGTTAGAATCACACCAAGGTATGAAATATTTTTGGGACTGTTGAGAAGGGTGTAATTTCTCTAATTTCTTTCTCAGCTTGTTTATTCTTTGAGTAGAGGAAAGCTACTGATTTGTTTGAGTTAATTTTATATCCAGCCATTTAGCTGGAGGAGTACATCAGCTGTAGGAGCTCCCTGCTAGAATTTTTGGGGTTGCTTATCATATCATATCATATCATATCATATCATATCATATCATATCATCTGCCAACAGCGACTCCAATTTGTATACTCTTCATGTACACACTGTCTTGTTGCTTTAGCTAGAAGCTTAAGTACTATATTGAATAGATATATAGAGAAGGCAATCATATCTTACTAATTTTTATTTTGATGTTAGCTATAGACTTGCAGTAAATTGTTTTATTATATTGAGGTATGTTACTTGTTTTCCTACTCTCTCCAAAACTTTTATCATGAAATGATGTTGGATTTTTTTCAAGGACTTCTTGGTATCCAATGAGATGATGCGGGGGTAGTCTTTCAGTTTCTTTATATGGCAGAAACCAATGACTGATTTTTATATGCTGAACCATCCCTACATCTCTGAGATGAAGTCTACTGGGTTATGGTGGATGATATTTTGATATGCTTTTGGTATGTAATTGTCCTTTTATAAATATTTGTGTGGTTTGAGTATCAAGGTGATTTGGCCTCATGAAATAAATTTGGGAATGTTCTTTCTGTTTCTAATTTGTGGAACAATTTGAGCATTATTGGCATTAGTCCTTCTTTGAAGATCTGATAGAATTCTGCACTAAAACCATTTGGCCCTGGACATTTTTTATTTGGAAGATTTTTAATAGCTACTTCTATTTTCTTAGGTATTATAGGTAGGCATATCCATACTTTCTGGCCACTTTATTGGGTTCTTATGTCTACTGCCTTTCTCTAACCCAATCCTTTTCCACCCCTAACTAGGTAGGTGAGAAAGGAGAGAGGGGGAAAAGTAGCACAAATCTCTTTGGGCTATTTCCTACTTATTAGAAGTATATAGTTCCTTGGGGGCAAGTACAGTCTTCACAGTCAGGGTTTCTCCAACCAGCAACAGCAAAAACAACAAATGGCAATCAGTAACCATCAGTCCCATAAACAACAAAAGCAGCAGCAGGGACCAGCAGCAGGAGCAGCATCAGTCACTGAAGCCTCTCACTGCCCTGGCATTTTTTATATATTCTTAAGAGACCAGAATTGCAAATGTAAACTAACTTCAGCTTGCTGAATCACACTCCTGCTGGAGCATGAGACAAATCACAGCTGCTGTGGACAATCTGAAGCAGCCCTATATCCCACATCTGAGATCAAAATGAACACATATTCACATAACATAACTAGATTTGTAAGAAACAAAAATTCTCACTGCAGGTCTGTTTAAATCAATTATCTTTGATTTAACTCAGCATGCACTCTTAAAGTATATCGCATCTCTTTACCCTTTTCAGTCCTTGCTGTCTTTCTCCCAAATTTTTCAAGACCATTTCTTTTTTGTCATGTATCAGTGAATAATTATGCTCAAAGGTATGAGTAAGACTCACTGAGCATGTTTCTATTGGTGGTGAGTATATGGTTTCAGGGTTGATAAAGAAGCATTGGATTATCCAAATTTGGAGGTTATCTTTGTCTAAGACTCCCACTTGATGAGATCTCTAGGGAATCTAAGAATGCTGTACACCCAAAGGCCCTGTTCTTAGTGAAAGAGATAAAATATCTGCATTCTAGCCAACAGGCTGAGAGCAGATTTTGTTAATGACCTGGTGACCATATAGCTATCTGTGGAGGCTGACCTCATGTGCCTTTTGCTACAGAGTCACACCTTACATAAATTCCCAAAAATGATTATTCCAGACTTTCTTCCCTAGATGGTGACCCACCCTTATGGAAGATGTCACATGTACTCTCTCGATTGCTGACTTTCATGATGTTGGGCTGATGCAACATTAAATTCTAAGTCTTTTGTCTATAGGACCCCCAATCACAGTCACATGGACCTTGAAAAGGAGTTCCTCAGTAGTTATACTTTAGCATTATCATGTATCTGGATCCTGACTGATTGGCCTCATCATTTCCAGAAATCATCCTGACAGTTGTCCTGTGTTTTAAATATGCCTGCAATGGACAGCCTAGTGTTGGATGCCCTCAAATCTGACCAAAATTGACAAAGTCAATCTGCACTGGGTCTTCACTCTTCTCTCTGCATAGTTCAATATAGGATATAATCCTATCGCAATTAAGCTCATCCTCAACCATGTTACAAAGAAGTGAAAGTGCAGACACTGGTTAATTTATTTGGCTCTGATGATTACTGGGGAGTGACACCTAATCTCACCTCATCCCAGGAGACACATGCATTAGAAAAAGCCTGTGGGGTCCATGGAGTGGAATGTGGTACTTTCAAAGTGTTTCTTCCCAGGACTGCTACTATTTGAAGGTGTGGCCTTGGTAGAGTAAGTATGGCCTTTTTGGACTGGGTGTGACCTTTTTGGAGTGGGTATGGCCTTGTTGGTGTAGTTGTGACCTTGTTGGAGTATGTGGATTTATTGGCATAGGTGTAGCCTGTTGGAGTGGACATGGCCTTGTTGGAGTAGGTGTGGCTGTCTTGGAGCAGTTGTGGCTTTGTTAGAGTATGTGTGGCATTATTGGAGTAGGCGTGGGCTGTTGGATTAGGCTTGCAAATTTGGCCACAGCCTTTGGGAACCTCTTGGGTCCTTCTTGTGGCTAGTTAGGAAGCTGCAGCCAGATGCTACCGTGTGATGCCTGGTGTCTTATTAACACACTCATTCACATCTGGATGTCTGAATCACTTCATTGTGGGTGCTGCTTCTACCCAAGGCGTTTGAGCAGGAGCTTGTGTATAGACACGTCCTTGGCAGGAGGCCAAGCTTGAAGCATCCTTGTTTCTTTGTCGGCTTCTATAAATTCTGCCTTAAATATTTGACATTTAGGTATAGGATCCATTTGTAGCTGATATTGCGGAGGTTGTAAAAGGCATCTCATGTGTTGGGAAGTTATCCAGTATTAAGATGTGATGTAAAAAAGAATAATTGATGAGATAACGGATTTATTAGTGCTTAGGAAATTGTGATTCCCAAGTAGACTGCAGCTGTGGGCAGCCTGGCTCTGAATTACCCCACAAATAAGCCATATGCTAGCCAGCCTGTTAGAGATGAGGGTACCAGCAGAGATACACACGTTTTTGTTTTTTACAAAGACTGACAAGAAACTTGTCTCTAGGCTGTAAAAAGCAGCAACATTCACTTACAAACAGCTGAGCATTTCATATCACTAACAACATGCTCAATGGGGCTTCACAGGGAATCCACCAATACTGAGCCCTGACGTGCCCTAAGGGTCCAGTTTTCTTCTTGAGGAATGCACAGTTCTACCACATGGACAAGACACCAGGCGACAACCATTTGAAGACACTGTTGTCCTGAGGGCGAGCCTAATCAAGCAAATCTTTCCATGCGGCTCTCATGTGCGGAAAAGAAACATGGCTCTTTCTCAAACCCAGGAACCTGCTTGCAAGAGCCAGGAATGGCCTGAAGCCTAGGTCTTGGGATCTTTCCCTTGGTCCAGGATGTTTTGCGACAGACAGCAATCGGAGCAGGTTAGAATGAACTGTTTCAAATCTTTCATGGCCAGAGCTGCGTCCTTACGCCAGGCCAGCAAAGTTCGGACTCGAGACTGGATG